>NW_024523889.1:161722-266377 GCF_017590135.1 Pyrgilauda ruficollis | reverse complement strand
TGGGAAGAGGGGTTAATTGTCATAAAAATTAACTCTGTGAATAGTTTTAACAAATTATACTGCCAACAAGATACTTAGTGGTACAGTAATAAACTCCATAGTACAGTAGCTAGTTATATGTATAAGTATGTCCTTGTGCCTTTAAGCATTGTGGAGCTGAAATCTGAAAACTATTCCTGTGTTTGACCAATAGCTTGGACAAGAAAGGAAGGAGGAAAGATGTATCATTATTAGTTTGTGAAACTTTCAGAATTTAACTCAAAATGTGAAAGAAAGTGGGCAATTTGAAAGACATCTGAGAGAAATCACCAGAACAGGATATAAAAACAAATAGCCACTTGAGGCAATTGGAAGAAAAGTCAGTAAAATGTTCCCAGAATTGAAGCTGTGTCAGGGGGCTGAAGGAAATGGCAGAACCAACAGGTCCTGGTGGTTTTGTCCCATCCACAGAAATCCAGGGAAGCTTGTGTGGGGACTGGAAAAAGGAAATTCTCTAATGAGGTGAAAAATGACAGGTTTGTCAGCTGAAAATGGAGGGTGTTTTGCTGATGGATCCTCTTACAACAAATGTGTGGTGAGATGGGACAACAGTGACATCAGTTTTGGGGCAATTGGTAGGAGGTTTCTGTTTTCCTTGGAGTCCAAATAAATTTGGTGGTTCAAGCAGTAGGTAAGTGAGCTGAGGCTTGCCCCCTTCTTGAAGATTTTATTTGATTCAGTAAGAGCCAGAGATTGCCTGAAAGTTCCAGGTAGGAAGTACAATATCCCCACCAATTTTGTTTCACTCTTCTTAGAATTTGCTTGTATAGCATTGTTTTTTTCTTTTTATCCATACACAATTCAAATAGCTTTTTTATTCTTGTTGAGTTACTGATCTTAACAATTTCCTCATACATAGCATTGAGTTTCAAAGTCTAATTTGTTGTATATGGAAAAAATAGAATCCCTTTTCAATTTCAAACCTGCTGTCTTTCAGCATCTTTTAAATGTCTCATCCTTTGTCTATTACAAGAGTGGAAGAAAAGCAGATTTTGAGTGCCTTGTGTACACCACTTGTTATTTTGCAGACATTTGTTATGCGCCCTCTTACTTTTCCTGTGCAGCCAGTTAAAATTGTTGCCTTCTCTGTGCAGTGTGTTGGTTTTTCTTACACTTTTAGATTGCCTCTCAGTGGCCTTCTTAAAACCTTCTTTGTTCAGTGATGTATTTTATAGCAACAGTGACTTGCAGTAAAGAGAAAGCTGTAAAGTTTATTTGTCAGAAGTTCCTTACATTCTGTATTCTTTATGCAGCATTTTGTTGTTAGATTTCCTTCTGATTTTTTTTTTTTTTTTTTTCTGTTTTAACCAGAGCTGGGTATGGAGCTGTGACTTTTCTTAAGCAGGCCTTGGTAATTGCTGAGTTTCTTTCATAAAGTGCTGTAGTGGGAGGAAATGGATCTTCCTGATTGCTTTGGGGTTTTATGGCAATATTAAACAGAGGGGTTGGGTTCCTTCCAACCTAGGCACTGACTGAATTACATAATGAATGGTGCTTTTAAGAAGATGTGTGTTTCTATGGTGTAAAAGTCACTTAGGCTGTCAATAGCCATTATAAACTTTTTTTTTTGTAGGTGGGTAAATCTGTCTTCCCCTAATTAGTGCCTTTCTTAAGGAGTAGTTTGTTTTGTTTTGTTTTGTTATGTTTTGTTTTGTTTTGTTTTATGGTGGAAAGAAATTATTGTTGCAAAAATGCAGGAATTGCTGTTTGATTGCAAAAGAGATTAAATTTGTTCATGTCCTGCATTAAAAATACAGCAGATGGAGATGTTTTATACATACAAGTTTCTCTTTATATTTGAAATAAAAATAACAACTACTGAAAGGAGTTCACTCTAAATTTGAGAATAGTTATAGTTATACTGTAATGTCTACATCATATATTTCTCTTTTTATAACAGAAATATTGTAATAAACTCTCTGAGGGTGCACTGAGTCCCAGGGAAGAGTTGATGAACCACAGCAGAGAGGTGTATGGTTAGAGAAAGAACATATGATAAATTTGGCTGGACAAAGCATCAATTTTCCTTTTATTTGTCCCACTTTTTGTGCCCATTTAGGTAGACACAGCACCCTTAAGTCATTTTCAGCCACTGTGAGGGTTTAGGGTCAACACAGCCACCTGAATTTTTAAAAGAAGAACTGTGTTCAGTCTTTGTTGCACCAGCAGTTTTCTTACAGATACACCAGCACATTCCTGTGAGGAAGATAAAGAAATAAATGAAATCTTGAAATGAAATCTGATTGTTTAATGAGAGATCACTTATCAGTTAGAACTTCTGTCACACAGAGATGTGGTCTGGAAGCAGCTGATAGGAACAGAAAAAAAAGATTAATTTTGTAATTCAGATATTTTTCTTGGTTCTATTGTTTTGCTCCTGTAAGAGCTACTGTGCTCAGCCATCTGTATGTGTAGGTGTGTCAGGGATGCAGAATTAAAATATTGTATTTGTGTTTGGAACTCGTGCTGGCACATGGCTGTGCAGTTTCCTATTACTATATAAAATATTGGTACTGCTTGCTGTACTAGCTGAAAATTTTATGAGTGGCTTTATTGTTTGGAAACTGAACAATTTGCATGGCAATTTTTTTTCTGAAAAATGAAAGATGGCAAACAAATTCAGTTATCGGGGCTTGTTTTATACTACAGACCCAGTGAGAAGTTTGAAGAAGTCAAAAGAACTTAAAAGGAAGGTCCAGGAGTACATTCAGTAGTCTAGCTACTCTTTTGACATTATAAGCAGCATTTTTTCATGTGGATACACTTTTGAGAAAAAGCATTGGAGAGCAGGATATTGCATCAGACTCATTGCCTGTGCAAGAAAAACTTGGAAAAAATCAGTATTTGTGCTTGAAGCTCAGTATAATGATAAAATGGTCTAATGGCAGAAACCAGTCTGCATCACAAATTAATCCCATTGTATTCATAAAATATCTCAAGCAAAACCCACGGTGCTGTCACATTTTCCTATGAATACCCAGGATATTCATGTAGTTTGCATTTATTCTGCACTTACTCTTAAGTAACATACAATTATTTCTGTAGCTCACCTGGCTGAGAGTTTTAGTTTGAGTCAGGAATGTATTTTTAAAGAAAATCTCTTGATCATCTCTACTTATCATGTTTTGCTTTGTGTGACAGCAGGCTGAGAGCAGAAGAACTGGATCCCTGTGAGATTAAAATAATTTAAAAGAAAATAGCCCAGCAGTCTGAAATTCCTGGGATTTGACATACTGGGAATTGACTTAAAACATTCCAGTAGGCAAATGGAAATTCAGTCCACTCATTCTAGAATTTGTGCAGAGAAAACATGCCTGAGACCTGTGTAGGGATGTGCAGATGTGTTCTCAGCTCTAAAACTGCACACAAAATTCTGTAAGGCCATGATTCTTAGAAATGTAGCCATTCTTTTCTTTTCTCAAAGTGCACTGAAAACTATTAAAAAATTCTGTTTATCTTCCTGTTCTTATCATGTGCTAAGTGTCTGACGTCATGAGACATACATGGCTTTCTGTCAGTCATGCTTTGGCTTGAGATTTGTTTGGTCCTCTGGTGGCATTGTCTGATTCTGCCAAAAAATGATGATGCCCACCTTCACTGAAAATTTATTCCCATCAGACTTCTGTTTGAATCAGCTCACCAGGATTGTCTGGAAGTGCACAAACTAACTGCAGGGATTTTCAGTGGGATCAGGTCACAGAATGTAGCCAGTGCTAGGTCCTAGAGAGTTAAGGAGATGGGAACATCAAGAGGGACACAAATGGCATTAATTGTGTGCCCCTGGATCCCTGGAAGTATCCAAGGCCATGCTGGACAGAGCTTGGAGCAGCCTGGAAAAGTGGAAAGTGTTCCTACCCATGGCAGGAGGTTGGAATTAGATATCTTTAGGTCCTCTTCCAACCCAAGCCATTCTGGGATTCTACAAAAGGCAAAACCACCAGCTCTACATCACCAATAAATTTAATTCAGGAATTACATTCAGGAATTGCCCTGTTACAACAAAATATTAACAGTGAATCAATGCTCCCTGGTCCAGATGTGTAGGCATTGCAACATAAAAGAGTATTTAAAATGTCATTTACCTCCAAATAATAGGCAACGTTTGTAATATTGTCAGATCTCATTTTGCCCCCCTCACAAGTCAGTAAGGTGGCATCTGCCTCTGAAAATGTATTCTGTGTGATCCTTTCATGCACCTAGCAAGCAGAGCTGTTTATGCACACAGTCATTACTCTTATGCAGTTTTTACAGTTTACTTAAAAGCAGCATTCTTTTACATACCAGCAGTTGTCACTGTTAAAGATAAATTAATCTTCCTTCTCACCCTCTCCAATTTCTTTGTCACTACATATTTAAGGGAGCTTCAGAATAATTCTGCAGAAGACATACACCAAAAGTAGGAAAAGAGTGCAAGGCGAAGAGAGCCTTTGCCCAAATGTGAAATTAGGAGTTTAAAATGCTTATTTCTGACTTCTTCATGTCAATGCTGATAACAGAGAGAGAGCACCTTCTCCCATTTCTCAGCAAAAGTAGAGATTTTTACAGGAATTGTAGCACGCCCACCATTAGGTTATGGTACAGATTTTATGTACAGACTGGAAGACAATATTTTTCTTTCTGAACCAGATAATCTTTGATGATGTGGTGGAACTGCTGCATCTTTTGTGGGGAAGGAGATGGGGTCTTCCTTGTCACCTTTGCAGAGGAGGCAAGGAAATCACCACAGCCCAAAAGGCAGATTTGGTGATGAGTGTTTCTTTCCTTGGTGACATTCACCAGCTTGCAGTTGTAGATTAAATACAAGATCCATTAACAGTAAAACATATAGATATTTATGAGCAACTATGAGTCTGAATTTGAACACTATCAGCAAGGAGTTGAAATTACCTCTGTGTAGCACAAATATGTGCACTTATGCAAGCGCCTCAGACTAATGTTTTTGATTGTTTAAATGAGATTTGTACAGATTGGCCATAATTGAGTACACTTCACCTTGTGTATATCAAATAAAGACATGCGAAAAAAAAAGCCATAATCATCTGGCTTTGTCATTTTAGAACATACATCTTTCTATCTTCCAGGACTTTTTTGTCTAGTGACATTTTTGAAAACCTGTGCCATAGCCATGCTCACATAAAAACAATGCAACCCTACCCTCACTCTATTCTGAAATGCATAAACTGCTGCATTTTGAAGGGATAAATTTTTTTCTGGGATGTATGAAGGGAAATAGTGTTAATTTACTGATTTGGGCTCAAACTCATTGTGAAAATAATTGGATTTATTGCCACATGACCACCTACATTATTGTAGCAAATCATCCAGTTACCCCAATGCTGCGTAATTTTACTTACTCCTGAAGCTAAGATTTTTGGAGCATTGCTTGTAATGAAAAATGATTCACAAGTTGAATCACTTTTTAATAAGGTTTTTTTTTCTTTTCCTCAACTACAGTTTAAATGATTTGTCAAATGCTTGTTATATAAATAGCCAATTATTTTAATAAGGTTCATTGGAAATGCCAGGAATAGTTGCCCCGAAGATGTACTTCCACAGTGTAAAATTAAATGGTAAGTTACTTAATGGGACGAAGGTTTTCATGCCAGTATTCATTAAAAGTAATTAAAAATGAAAAATCTGCTTCAATACATATTAAAACTTTTAAAGTACCAACTCTTTTAAAACTAATAAGGAACGTCCTGGCTAGGCTATTGCAAAATTCCATTAGATTAAAATTGCCTCAGATGAAAAGCCATTAAATAGGCATTTAAACAGGTAAATAGAAGATCAGGAAATACTGACTAGTCCAGTGTTGGAAGTATGACTCCACAGAGAACATTGTAATAACTTTTCAGTGGCTATAAGGAAAAGATAAGTATTTTGCATAATAGGGAGTAGGTACCTATGCAGAGTATAATTTCACTGCATGATCTATTTTATGAGAGTTCTCAAAATTGAAATAAGGATGAAAAAGTATCTAAAAATACAAAAAAACAATCTTGTTAACAGCACAAGATGTATCACTACTGTGGCAACAATTCTTGTAGAGCCCTATCTTATTTTAAGTCCTTTGAAGTAGAGAATTTAAAGTGGAAATGTATTCTGGCGTACACTTAATTGTGTCTTTTCCTTCATTATTTTTTGTTATTTTTCCAATAGTTTTACATTTAATCCTAGCATTCTGAAACCTGTGATTATAGTTACTATTATATGGAAATGAAGTCACTTCAGAACTTTAAATTTATTTCTGAATTTTTCTTTAAGTGAGGGTAGCCAAAGTGCCAAAATGGAATGCAAAAAAAAGTAGGAAAATGCTACAGATAATAAATCAATTTTAAACTGGATTTCTAGTGTATGCCTCTATTCATTTCACTGCTACTATAACAAAATATCTATAACTTTGATATTGAACAGAAGCATAAATTGCATGTGGAAAAGATGAAAAATTAACTGGTGGAGAAAGAAATTAGTCATCATAAAAAAATGCTGGTCTGTCTAAATTAAGGATTTTACTTACCATACCAAATTTAAGAAGGTATTAATTAAAATAAAACTTGAAAATAGTCTTTACTTTTCATTTTCTCAGAGCCTGGATTTTTACAAATCAAAGTGAAGAGAATCTAACTATGTATTCCAATTTTCTTGAAACAAGTTGACCTAGATATATTTTAGAACAAACAGGAAGGGAAACAATACTGGATTGTTACCAGGTAGCATGAAATATCTTATTTTTGAAAGTTTTTTAATAAGTCTAGTTACAGAAGTATATTTAAAAATGTGTAAACTAAAATTTTTAAATAAGCCTAAGAAGAGATAAAATTGCTCTGAAAAAAGAATTTAAGAATGGTTGGAGAAGCAGTTTCTGAAGGAATTCTAGGCAGGAGCTCTGGGATAATATAATGCAAAATATTTGTAGTGACTGTTTCAGGAAGAATCCTAACAGACAGCCCTGTGGTGGGTTATCCTGGAGGACATTTCCCACAGTATTTTCTACCAAATACACGAGGAGGAAAACTTTATCTGGAATTAGGAGAGAAGGGGTAATACAATGATTAACCTCTAAGGATGGGGGAGCAAGAGGTTTGTACTTCTTTTGTCTCGAGTGTAAAGCAGTTTTCCTCTCTTTCTGAAGATCAGATAATAAGGATATCTGAACAGTGAATCCCTTCAGCATGATGCATAACAATGGAAGTTTCCTGCAGGTTCTCTTGGCACAGTGCTTTTAGAGCCTTCTGTGGTCAGGAAACTGGCTTTGAAAAAGCAATGAGAACCTCTGAATTCCAACAGATGCCTGTCCTGTGTGGAATGTTAATACATGCAGTTCAGGTTTAATAATTTATACCAAATTCCTGTATTTCACGGGAATATGCCACATTCTTTTTGAAAGTTTCACACCGGTGTTGAGCCAAACACGTGCTAGTGCTTGTTTTTGCATAATCCTAATTAAGTCAAGGATCAGTCATAGCTGAAGTTACAGTTTATCTGTTTACACAAATTACAAACAAACATTCATTTGGAACATGTTAGAGACCTTCTTAAACCTCTAATTAAGATTAGTAAAATAAATTATTATCGTGGTAATTACTCATATATTCTGTATCTTTAGCCAAAAATTCAAAGTCATCCACCTGTGCTTTTTCTAATGCGTTTTCATTTTGTTTAAACACATTTATTTACTCATTTATTTATTCTCTTTCTAGAGAAATAAGCAAGTCAACCTAATTTAGGAGGTCTTTACAGATCTTTTAGGCTTGTTTTTATAAAAGGTATGAATATGAGGAAGAATACTTTGATTTGGGGGTTTTTGGTAAACTTTTTAACAAAAATGTTCTACTCTTAAAGAAGATGTGTCTTTCTATATATGAATAGCTGTAGTCCTTCAAATTTTATCATATCACTGAGTAGCTCTCTGTTAAGATAATTTTATTAAATTTCAGTTTCTCATGAGCCAGATTATATGCCAAATGAAACCAATATAATTTCATTCTTTTCAATGGTGCTTTGCCATTTAGTATTAAAAATATTTGGCGCTTGAGCAGCTTGCTGCAAACAAAAAAAAAGAGTGTGTAAACTGAGTTTCATGATAGTAGGAAATCCATAATAAAAAGTTTGACCATCTGAAAGATCAAGCTTAAACAATAACAAGATACTACAAAATTTTGCAAGCAAGATTATACATTTTGTGTGAACTTACTGATGTGGTATTGGCTTGTGTAATTTAATCACTCAGGATCAAAATACAATAAAGAAAAGATACCTAGAATGCATTTTAAAAATCTGTAAAGAACCATCAAGCAACTACAAGAATAGCTTAGCTTAAACTCCAAAGATAATTAAAGATATTAAAATTTATAGATAATTGTTCCATATTATCTTTTTGTCCACATTATGCCATGCCAGCTTCCAAAAGTAAAGATACCTGAACACATTGTCAGCTATATATCAGTTTTATATTGAAGTACAAATGTGTAGGGAAATATTTTGGGTTTACTTTAAAAATATTGAAACCTGGGGCTCAGGAGGGAGTGTGAAGTTACTCACATTGGGAGTTGATCTTTATCCAGTGTATGGCTGTGCCAATAATGAAACAGATATAGCTAGATGAATTTTTTTGTTCCTAAATTGTATTAAATTGTATCCTAAATTGACTTTATTATGGGGAAGAAAAATATTTGCAATATTAGTAGAGGATAACTGGATTTCTTGAGATGAATTCTCCTAATAAAGGACATGTTGGCTTCCCATGAAGATCCTTGAACGTAAATGCTGTTTCTGTGATGGGCCAACCACTTTATCACCACAGAGGACTGATTTTAAAACATGACTTAGAGTTGAGATGAGCAGCCTGAGTGTGATCCAGAAGCCACAATGAGAACAAAATGAAAGGATAAGGAAGGAATGTTCTGGTCAGCAGGAGAGAGCTTCAGGAAGCCTGCATGGCAAAAGGCAGTCCTGGACCAGAAACAAGGGCTCAGGTGGCAGGAACCAGGAATTTGGGCTGTGAAAAGAACAAACAGGCAGGGGACAGGAACAAGACACTGGTGTGAACTCAGAGGCAAAGCACAAGATGTGTTGGCCAAAAAAAAAAAATGCAGTTAAATTGAACTTATTGGTCCCTTCTTCAGAAAGAAGTCAGTTTTCTACCAAGCAGCTTGCTGAAGGAATCAAATGGCTTTATTTAAGAGTTAATTTTTTTTCTATTATGACAGCTGCATAGTTTAAATACCCATTTCATGGGGGGTGATTTTCCAGGAAAATATGTGTGACTATATTTAACAGGTAAAACCCAAAATGAGGGCTAGGCATTTTTAATTACATTACATTTCCAAGTAGTACTTTTTATTCATGTTTTATTAAATGCTTAAAGGATTAAATAAGTATATGTATATACATAAAATCCATCAAAGGAAGACAAAAGCACAAAAATCTGCCCCTTGATGGTTTTCCAAGTCGCAATGTGACATAGCCAAGTTCTCTATTACTTTCCTAGTTTCTACAGTGAAGTTTTGTTTCAGGGTGCACCACAACTGTGCTTCAAACAGAAGTCTGCTTAATAACTTTGTGATTATGGATTGATACTAGGAGATAGGAAATTTAAATTTAACCATCTGCAGCATAAAAAGAAACCTTAGCATAGTCTTGACTTCCTATTCAATGCTCTCAGCCTTTCAAGATATTTCTTTCAAGGAACAATCTGTTTTCAGAAAATTTCAGTTTCCCTCTGCCTGCATCACCCTGAATTTCAGAATCCCTCTTCAGCAGAGAAATCATCAGAGGTTGGGCATTCGGGTTTTTTTGAGTTTGGGGGTTTTGGGGTGGTTTTGTTTGGGTTTTTTGTTTGGTTTGGGTTGGGGGTATTTTTGTTCTTTTTTACTTTCTTTCGTTTGTTGGATATTGCAGTTCCTCTCGGTATTCTTTCATTTTCTTTATTGTTGTTGGTTTGTTTGTTGGTTTTGGTTTTTTTTTAATCTAACTGGACACTATCTAGAGTTCCAGACTTTCCCTCTGCCTTTTGATGAGTCCATTTCACTCAGTGTTTATCAGTTCTGCCACCTCCCTCTGTGAGGAACTCAGATTTCTCTGGCAGCACTGAGGTCTCTGTATTTTATTCAGTGCAAAGCAAAAGGATCTGCCTTGAAGCTAAGACCTAACCTTACCTGAAAAATCATGAGCATCCTGCAGTGATTTTACTGTGCATTATTAATTTACATCAAAAGAAAACCTTTATCCTTCTTATGTAGGTAGGTTATGTGGTTGGTGAAGAATTAGAATCTGATAACAGAGAGTTTTCTGTATGAGTCTTTATTACTTGTAGGAGCAACTTCTCAAGAAACTCTGGTATTTTAAAATTTCAAGTGAAATTTACTTCTTGTCATGATAAAATAACAAAGTTTATGTTTTTCAGAAGAAAGGAACACACCAGCTGGTGTAAAGTGTGGTGTCAGAATTGGCACATCTGGGAATTCGAACATAAGCTCACCACAATTCATAGGAACCACCCTTAATCAAATAGTCTTCATCTGCATGTTCAGTCAAATAAATAATAACGTGAAAATATGTAATTCCATAGAAATTATTATTTAACCCATGTTCAATAATGTTTTTTATTTTTTAACGCGTCTTAGTTGATTTTCTTTTCAACTAAACACATCACACAAGATGCAATGACCAACTTTTCCTCATTCATTCATCAAATATGACATTTTTTTTTTTAACTGATGGGACTCAAGCTTCTGAAATTACTGGAAAAAATCATTGTAGAAGCCAAGTAACACAGATAATAAGTAACAACTTCCATCTTTCTGCTCTGATCATTGCTGATTCCTCCATGGGGATGGAATATGAGGATTGTTTTAAAAAGATGTGGTGCTCCAAGCTCAGTTTATTTTTCTCCATCACCACACAGACAATATGAAATATTCTGGAAAGCTGTGTATGTTCTCCTTCTATTTCAACAGGAATGGCAAATTAGGGAAAAAAAATCTTGAGAAGATATTGTCTTTACACAGAAAAGCTTTTAAGAGGATAAATTACCACCTGCATAGTAGGAGATAGTTCATATGTTCACTTAATGTTTTTTTTAGTTCACAGTGACCTTGATTTTTTTTTCCCCCCACAAATGTGTTAGCCTGTATTAAAATGATGAATAACCTGATAAAAATGTAAGGTTAATGGGCTTTGCTTAAAAAGGCAAATAGGGAGCTGAAGAACCTTGTTAAATTTTATAAATACACATAAAGAATTTAATTTAGAACTGAGCAGGTCTGATCTTTGGTCATTTCACTTGGCAGGTTTTATTTCTTGAACTCTAAGTTGTTACTCCTCTTGTTCATCTTTAATAGAAAAAATTCAGCTAACTCTAAAGTTTTACTATGCCACTATGTAATATCTTTATAAGCATGAAATAGTAAAGCATGAGGGGTTAAAAAGAAGTCCAGGGATCCATGGCCATCATTAATTTTAGCATAAAAATCATGAAAACTTTCTGGTTCAAACAAGTGAAAGTAGCCTTCCTGTTTCACTGAAGACCTGTCTCTGCATTTCTGTTCACAGCATTGGGATTATCCTATTCACTGTTCATAATTTTTTGAATACAGATTCCTGGAAAATGAAAGAAAAAAAAATCAAGTTGAAAGTACAGCAGTCACATACTCAAAGTACCAAATATTGAGAAACTTTGCTGATAAAATTGAATTCTGCTTCTCTTGAGCAAAGCCATGTTGCACAAGTTTCAGACATTTTTGTAACATTTTCTTAAGTTTGTGTATGTCAGCAGAAAAAAAAAAAAAGTATTTTGGGGACAGAAGCATATTTAACACAACAGAAAGGAGCATGACTTCAATCCCTAGTAATTTCCCATATTATCAACCATGTCATCTATCAGATTTACTATATCCTCTACCCTTTTTAAATTATTTAAGTTCAGAGGAGCAGTCCTTTTTAAATTACACATAAAATCTATACAGAATTTCTAGTCCATGCAGAATAAATATAAACGTGGTGACTGAGAAACTTAATTATGATGCATCAATATAATCCCCCTGCCTATTTAATGTTGACTGAAAAATTCTGTCTCACATTTGAGAAAAGAAATCTGATATTACACTTAAGGTGCTACACTGAAAAACACAGGGGAGTTTTATTCTTGCAGAGTTTGACAAAGTGCAGTGAAAAAGAGGAACTCAAGTGAGATCACCCACCTTTTCTGTCTTTTGAATTTAATGACATTTGCTGGCTTCTAGATTGAGTTATTAGTTTCAATTTGCCCAGTAACTCATTCACAGAAAGGGAATTTTTTAGATGGTTAAACAGCCTTGTCAATTAGCTGTTTAATGAATTTGAGATAACTGAGACACGTCCTTAACTGGCATCTGTTGATAAAGAAGTAGCTACATTCCTTGAAGTTGCAAGAATCTCTACTAATTACTCAATTAGAACTACCCAAATTTGGTTTTTTTTGGGTTGTTTTTTCAGGCCAAACTTTTGGCCCTGATATCATCTGGAAGTTACAGTGGAAGTCATTGAACAAAACTTTTAATTATATTGTACTTCGGGACATAATAAAACTTCTCTCTCTTTTTTTTTTCTTTTTTCTTTTCAGTTCTTTTCAACATGTGCTTATTGCTTTTACCATTTCTCTGCTAATCCTGGCATCCTTTTGTGTGATTCCTGCAGATGTGAATGAATGTGAAGCTGAACCCTGCAGGAATGGTGGAATCTGTACAGATCTTGTTGCCAACTACTCCTGTGAATGTCCAGGTGAATTTATGGGAAGGAACTGCCAACAGAGTAAGTACAGCATGGCTTTAAAACAATTTTTTTAAATAATATAAAATATATTTTTAATAATATAATATTTTAATTTATTTTAATTATATAAAATATACGATTTTATTTTTACAGAAAAAAAAAAACACTAAAACCAAAACATTTTAATGTACTGTGGAAATACTTCTTTACACATAAAGAAACCTCAGAATAGCCATCTTATTCCCTTCAAAACGGAGGGAATTTCAGAGACCAAATCTGTCACACATTCAAGTAAAGCTTGTGATATGATGGAAACATTTGCAAAATGTATAATAAGTATCTATAGTTAAACTAGAAGTAAAATAGTGTAATGTAGAAAAATACAAAAAATATATTGAGGCTGGGGTTTCATCTCATCAAATATCCTGCCTTCAGCAACGTTATTGGCAGAAATCAAGAAGTGTAGGAACAGGGTAAAAATATCTGTTATTTGCTCTGACATGTCTCCAGCCTCTGAAATTTGGACCACTGCTTTGCAGGGAAGTCATTAACAGAATTAGCAATCATTAATGGATCTGTCCTAGGAACAATCTCACATGATTTTTTCAATAACAGTGACTATGGATGCACCATCAAGTTCTAAAGTTTCTAAAGTTCTTCATGTATGATAGACTAGGTAATCCTGAAGATGAAAAATATCAAAAATAGAATAAACTGCTTTGGCACAAAATGCAATATACCTTGACATTTAGATATTAGAGGTTGTTGGGTTTTAGATGCTGCAAAGATGAGATCCTGTGTGTTTTAGTGAAACAAAAGATGTTAAAATTATGGTATTGTGGATAAAGCTAATATAGTTTCAATGTATACTACCATGAAAAGAAACAGGAAATATTTGGCAGCTGGCTTTAATAGTGTTGGGTTTTACATTCAGAATACCTGAAATACTGGTCTAATCCACATTGAAGAAAGGGAGCTTCTACTGCAAGGAAAATCCTACTTTATGTAGCAAAAAAAAAAAAAAAAAAGAGAAGAGGTGTTAGATTGAATCATAAATAAATGAAACCATAACAAAGCTGAAAAATATTATTCTTTTTTCTGCATTCACATTGTGGATGTATGGGGGAGAATAGAGAGGAAAACAGGATGGACCAATAACAACAAATGTTTACTTGAAGTGGCTTCAGTGAATTCCCAGATTTATACACAGCGGAAAAAAGAAGATTTGAGCCACCCAACATTATGTGTATGTAGTTCTAGAGAGGAATGAAAGATGAAGATTTGCTTTGAGAAAGTCACAGGTCTCTGTGGCTGCCTGAAAGAATTTATTAAAAAAGAAAACAAACAAACAAACAAACAAAACAAAACAAAAAAAAAAAAAGCCAAAAAAAAATCAAACCAAAGCCAAAACCCAAATTATTAAAGTGTTTTTCAGAATTTGCTGGTGAAGCAATTCATGCATTTCCTTATTAGGTGCAATTGAATTGCCATTTGGAATTCTACCAGGAATCTCATCCATCTCTTCAGAGTTTATCCCTTCTGTATTTTGGCTGCATCATGAGCACTGCTCAGATAATAGATCACATAAATCCAATCTCCTGTTTTGCTGGAAATGGGGTAGTCAGAGCTATTACTTAAGTGATCATTGCATTTCCTGAACCATCATCTGTTATTTTATATTCGTTTGGTTTTTTTAATAGATGTATATGTAGTCATATATAAAAATAACTTTGTGTGTGAAGTTGCATATCTCATATATTAAACTGAATTATGTTTTATGTATGTGTATGTATAAGCACAGACACACATTTCTGCTTTTGAGAGCATATAAGAGAAAGTATATATATGCACAAAAAAATTGAAATTTTCCAGTTTATTGAAATAGTGGAAGAACTCTGCTGTTCTATTGAAATATATGTTATCCACATTCTGTCTTTCTGGGTCTTACTTTGAAGGATTCATACTGATGTAAATACAAATATATACAGTTTACCATCTCTGTAATTTGCACTACACCATTTTCTATAGCTGGGCTTGAAAATACCTTTTTTTTTTTTCCCATTAGAAGTTTGCTTACGTCATCACACTTAATTACGTAATTACAAGTAGTTATTACACATTCTAATTACACCACGAAAGTTTTACACATATTTACAGCAATCATATAATTAAATACTGTTATGCTAATTACATAAATTACTGACTGCTGTCTCAGAATTACCTCACAATGCTCAAAGATTCCTGAGTCACATCACAGAATATGTAAAACATCCTAGATGTAGAATAAAAAAAAAACCTGCAAAAGTGCATTAAACAAGCTGCTTTTCTAGGACGCATTTCTAATAATTAATCTAGTTTGTGATAGCCCAAATATCACTGCTTTGCAACAAGCATTTGTCATGTTACTCATCAGCCTCCTGTACTTTGTGTCAGACTGCTTTTCCTACACCACCACCTAAGTTTTCCTTCTCTTTTAATTCCACCATTTGATTTCACCACAATTCCTCTTAGCTGATCTCTTAAGTAGTTCCCTTCCACTTTATCTCATGTGCAGCACTTTTCAGGTGTGAGACAACTGTTGTGCTGCACCCAAATCCTGGGAGCCTTGTGTGACACCCACCCCAAATCCTTCTGAGCAGTCCCAAAAGCCTCTGAAAGAGCAGTGCAGCTAGTCTCAGCTGGCCTGAGCAGGAAAGGGTCGAAACTGAGTACAAAAATTACACTAAAATGAGATTTTAACCATATTTGGACCACCTTGACCATCTTTTGAATTCTGGCATGGATGAGATTCATTGTTTATATTCAGTCTTTCTTTCTTTCTTTCTTTCTTTCTTTCTTTCTTTCTTTCTTTCTTTCTTTCTTTCTTTCTTTTTCTTTCTTTCTTTCTTTTCTTTATTTTCTTTATTTTCTTTCTCTTTCTCATTAGCTATGGCTGAGTTTAGCAATTCATGCATAAATGTTATTTAAGCCAGCTGCTTCTCATTTCTGGAAAGCACAAGATGAGGCAAAATCAGGGTAAAGTGGAGTGTGAGAGCACTGACAGCCTCAAAACATATTCAGCCATTCTGGAATGAGCTTATCAGCCTGTTAAGAGACACTTCAGCAAACATCTGGTATTTACAGAATCTGCCTGCAGATGTTTAGCAAACACAGAATGGGAAGAAGGCACCTTTCCCCATCTTCTGAATGTAAAATTTAAGCTATATTAATCCCATATTACTTCCCAGATTTCTAAGGCCTTGGAATTTCCTTGATGCAGCTGGATCTCCTTCTGCTTTCCCACTCTCTGAACCAATTTCTTGCTCCTGCACTGAATTCAAACTATCAATTATGATCATGTCCATTACAGCTTTCCTTAGTCTTGGAGTGTCCATAAATAAAACACTGTTTCCAAGACAATTTCTCCTGTGGTTGGAGGGGTTTTATGCTGTTTTTTGGGGGTTTTTTACTTTGTGGATCACAACATTCTCTTGCAGGCACTTTCATCAGTGTCAGGCTGTTTGCATTATTCAGTGCAAATCTGTATTGTTAAAATCTCCCATGATCAGCGTGGGTGCAGAATTGCAGTAATATGCGAGCAGTTCCACAGGTGACTTTTTGATCACTTTCCCTTCCATTTTAATGTTTCTAATCAAGCAGATGGTACCAGGCAGTGGACAACTTACAATTCCACCACTGTGCATCTTGAAGCTGTGTTTTGCTAAATGCCAAGAGTTGCTGCCATTAAAGCATATGGCAAAATTTCCCATGCTTTTTTCTTTAAATATCTGGATCAAAACAGTCACTACAAATATTTCTTTACATATACTGTGGCCCCTTCACCTCCTTTTCTGTGGATTCAACATGCCCATATGTAGGAGAAGTGCATTCAAAGCAAGTGCAGCAATTTATTTGTCTAGCGTGTCAGAAATCCTGCTAAGCAGTGCACCTCCACCTTGTTTTCATTGATTTCCTCTGCTTTTATGGTTTAGTACACTGTTATGTTTCTATTGCTCTTGGTTGCCTCCTGCCTTCATCTCTGTGGAAATCAAAGTGGCATTTTCTTTCCATTCACATGAAAATGCCTGTCTTTTTAACTTAAAAAATTATCTGAAGATCTGACAGATCTAGGCATAAAGAGATGTTCAAGACTGCTGCTTACATGCAGCCTTATACTCCCAGACTAGATGGCTTCATCCAAAGCACACTAATGCATTATGATTTTAGAATTTTCCTTCTCTCAAAATTATACCCGGGGCATGACCCTGCAGCTCACATGATTTGTAGTATGGGAAAAATAACTTATTTTACACTACCTTTTCTAATAGATCCATATTCCTTTTCATGCCATCTGTATTTCACTTGTGTGTCCTCAAGGCAGAGTGTTGGGTATTTCTGGCTTCAGGGGCTTTTGCTTTAACTCCTCTGCTTGATGCCCACAGTCTTGGGTGAATTTTGGATATCTCTGTCTTACAGATCAAGCTCTGACCAGCAGGGCCCAGGGTTGACAAAGCCTCCATGCTTAGTTTCAGAAAAACCCTACCCAAAACTAACATAAGGGCATAAAAAGTGTACAGACAAAATGAAACAATTTATGAAACATTAAAAAAGCTGTGTTTTCTGGGGGAAGGCTTATTGCTGAGAAAAATTTTGCCTTCCAGGAAATCTGTGTTCGCAAAATATGGATAGGAGTCAGAATTTCACCACTTTGTGAAATCGATGAATGTGGTTAAGGGCTTTGTGGTGAACTCAGCTCATGGAATTGACCTGTCAAAATGAAGCTGCTAGAAACTGAATGGTAAAGGATAGCCATTGGATATACTATTTATTTCCAGATTACCTGCTGGGGATCCTTGGTTTCAAGGCCTGAGATTCTTTGTTAACCTTCAGTAATGTCTTGGTTTGAAAAGACAGGTGTCTGCTAAGGAAGGCAGGAGCCTCCCCTGAAATGGAAAATGCAAACCCCCTCCCTCTCAATTATTGTAGTTTTGAAATTAAGGGGCTGCCAGGAAAAGACATGAGAATGGGAATTAGGGAAGAAAATAAAAAATAAAATAAAAATGCAGTAATACAAAACAACCACTGGCAGAGTCAGTTTAGGAGCTGAGCCCTGTGGTCAGGGTGGGGGCACAGTCCCATCCCATGGGGGCTCAGCCCTCCTGCAGTGCCAGCTGTGCTTCTGCTGGAGCAGGGATCCTGCACAAGGGGGGAGTTTTCCTCTGGAGCTCCAGGGCTGCTGGAGATGGGCCTGGTGTTCCTCTGGGAATGCAGGGCAGGAGAAAGCTGCTCCTTGGGAATGCAGGGCAGGAGAAAGCTGCTCCTCTGGGAATGCAGGGCAGGAGAAAGCTGCTCCTTGGGAATGCAGGGGGCAAAGGCTGCTGTGCTGTTCCAGGCTCAGATTGTATCCAGGTAGGAATGCTTGGCTCCTGCCCTGGGCAGAGCATCTCCCCATGGATGATGGAATTTGATCAGCCATGCAGGGACACTCAGTGGCCATGAACAGGAGATAATTAATAATTAATGGCCCATGAAGAGCAGAGATCTCCTGGAGGGAGGATTGGCTGTGGGAGAGATAAAGAAAACTGCCCCATGAACAGAGATAACTGCCCCAGCTCTGACAGATGGAAATGGAATTCACACCCCCATTTCCAACCTAAGTAAATACACTGAGCTTGCAGTGAGCCACTGTGAAACCTTTCACCTGCCAGGAAACAGCGCAAGTTCCCTAAATTACTGATTGTCATTACAATCTCTGTCAATGACATTTAGGAGGCCATACTCTTCCCTACAGCTCAAAATACCAGTTTGACTAATTCTGAGATTAATGAATTATGAAGTTTGAGTTTAAGCTTATTCTTGGTTGTTTTGAATGTGTGCCTATTTCATGATCTCAAATACTAAACATATGTATTTGTTAAACATAAAGTCAGAAATCACTGAAATACAAAGCTGGACAAATATACCAATGAAGGAGTGGCAAGGGGGAAAGAGAAGGTAATTAATAAAGCAGATTAGTTCTTTGATCCAGTGAACTTCACAGCCACACAGGTAGTGGGCTGGTACAAAGGAATGGCAGGGGAAAGCCTGGGCATGAAATCAAAGCTTAACACTAGTTAAAAAATGTTAGTCAAACCGTGGTCTAATCAAAAGAAAATTAATCTTCTTTAATTAATTTTTAAGGCAAGAGAAGAGTTTATTTAAATTTTAATATTTTTCTTGCTTTGTTTCACTTCAGAGATCATAAAATTTAAAAGCTTGAGTTGTCAGCTTATTGTCAGCAGAGGATAGACTGCAGAAAAATTTGGTAAATATGTGCATTCTTGCTAGTCATTATTTAGATGACAAATTCAGGACTTCCATAGAAAAATTAAGGAAGTTTTATAGATATGCATATATGTGTGTGCATGTGTAGATGTATGTATATAAAATTATTAACCATAGAGAATTAATTTTTTAATGTCTTCAGGGTAGTTTATTTATCATTCCCATGATATCCTTGTGGATTTATGGGATTATGTGGGGTTAATCTCATACAAAAGGAATAATGAAAAAAATTGTGCCTAAAAGAATTTTATCCATTTAATATCAAGTTAATAGTACTAGTGTGAGCTCCCTGGATTACAGAAATATCTTGGAGCAGAAACATAGACACTTTGAAAGTGCAGGAGGGAGAATTTTTACATGTCAAATGTGACTTTAGGCCATGTAATTCAACTCAACCTCAGTAATTTGTCCTTTTCTGAACATGCCATAAGAACTCTTATGAAGCAAAAAGTATGTCAAAAGTTGAATTGTTCCTTGAAAGAGAAGCTAACATCAGTAATAAAAATTATGCTTTATGCACATCTTTAACTATTTCAGCTAATCTTGAACGGAATACTATTTCTTTATTTGCATTGGACAAAACCCCTCTTGAGTCTCTTGCTGAAAATTATGATTTTTGCTGAATCTGCACCCACTCTGTGAATGTTGTCTGGCAGGCATTTCTGCTTTCATTTGGTATGAAAGTGCAAAGAGGCAGAAAATGTTATAGAAACGACAGAACACGTTGTTAACACTGAAATGTTCTCCCAGGCATTTCAGTGACCTAGTGAGAAATATTAATCAGGCTCCAACATTTCTAAAACCTTCAAGCAAAGCTCCACCCTGGCCCTTCCATGGGGGCATTCTCTGTCCAGGCACCCATGCAGGGCACAGAGGTGTTTGCAGAACTGAGCTCAGCAGATCAGAATTGCAGTTCTCCCATTCAGCACAAAAGAGAAATGAGACTCATCTCTCCGTGTTTGATGTTGAAACAAAGTCCTCAGCCCTGAGCCCTCGGGTGCATTTTCATCTTGCTGCACTGGCACTGTGCAGAAACATCTCCCTTTGAAGACTAAATTCTCAATATCTTGTTTTGATTAGGCAGGGGAGGATTCAATCTTTACCTGGCAGAAACTCGATGTAGAACACTCAGGCAAGCCCTGAAGGCCCAATAGGAATATTTTAAATCTGTAATTCTTTCTTTACTCCATGAGTCATGAGTAAGTGCAATAATAGGTTTTTTGCTGTGTCAAAACTCACAGTATTAACTCAACCCTATGTTCAACCCTATATTGTTGACTTTAGATTGAACCACCTTGTTGTGGGAACTTTCTTGCCATGTTTTCTTACTTTAACCTGTGGATCTGATTTTCTGAAGGGTTTGTGTCATTCTTGACTCAGTCACCCTCAGTAAAAAGAGGATGGAGTCAGGGATTCCTTCTCCCTCTTTTCCTACTGAGGGAGCACTGTGAATTTACCTTTTCACAGAATCTTAGACACTCACAAAGAGTAGAGGAGAAAAAAAAAATCCTCATCTTATAAACATGATCCACTGTTCCTTTGTTGGAAGAACTTTTATGTGCGTTTTTATGTGTGGCAAAGCCTATGACAATGAATATTTCAGTATTTCTAAGCCTTAAAAGAAAAATTACAGCACTCCATTATTCTCAAAGTAGCCCCTATAGCTCTTAAGTTCCTGTTCTGGTCAATAATGCACATACTTTTTTTATGTCCTCACAGAAATGAAAAATAATTTGCAGGTAAGAAATTGGTACTATAAAAGAAATAAAAGCTGGACTGTAGACTGCAGAAGGAAGCTCAAAACAAATCACAGGTTATTATGACCAGAAAAAGCCTCCTAAAAATGTGGAATGAAAAACCACTAATGATTATAAACATATGAAAAGGGGTATATATTAAATATAAACATATAAGGGTATATTAAATATAAAAAATTTACAGCTGTGGGTCAGTTTAAAAGAGCTCCCAGCAGCCAAGTCACGGGGACATTTTGAAATACCTTATTTCAAGGCTTATTACCTAAGATATTGGGTATTTATTTCCAAATAGATTGACTGTGGAGGGTGGCTTGCCATAGGAATTAGCCTGGTCTTGTTTGCTGGTACCCTTTGGTGGACACAGGAATCATCAATTTGAGTAAAATAATCTCCAGGGCTGTACAAACTCCTCAAAATGAAACTGTCTCGAGCTCTGCAGTAGTTAACAAGCCAGGCACAGAGTAGAATTACAAGTGGGCATAGCATAAACCTTGCAAAACTTGGAGGTTTGGAAGCTGGCTCACATTCTGGAGTTTCATTTAGTCTTGGAGCTCGAACCAAGCTGTGAAACATGAAAATCCATATGAACTACAGGAGGAAAAAAAAAAAAAAAAAATAAAAAACAGAACTCAGTTACACGAGCCCTAAATGAACTCAAATCTCCACTCTCAGCACAGCTCTCCCACCTGCAGCTTTCAGGAGGAGAAGGAAATGAGAAATGTGGAGTGATCAGGCTTCCCACTGAGGGAAGGTTTGCGGCTCCCGCTGCTCCGGACAGACGGACGGTCCGGCACGGCCGCGGCGCCAGGCTCGGGTGCAGGGACCTGGCAGGGGCTGCTGGGGGCTGGCAGCTGCTCCTCTCCCCAGCTGCCACCACTTCCCTTTGTTCGTGCCATCAGATGATCCCAGGGCTTGCAAGGGGATGAGCTGACGTGAAAGATTTGGTGGCGGCACAACAGGGAGAGAGAAGGATTTTGTTTTCTTTGGGTCATGGTGATGGTAAAGAGGGGCTCAGAAGGGTGCAAGAGAGTTTTTGAAATGAAGTAGAATGAAAAATTTAAATACAAGTGTGATAGAGTGCCTGCTAAGAAGAGCTGACATAATTAACTCCTAATTCAATTTTCTTTTGTATCTGTGACTGTTTTCCTGTATTAATGCTGAATGTAATTTGGCCATCTCTTAGTTTGCTGCAGATGAAGATTTTCTTTACAGAATATGTAATGTAAAACTTTCACCTTTTAAAACACATTAATATCCATTGCTGATCCAGCAAAATCTGATAGACTTCACCCATAAACATGATTTCTCTCCACTGGCAAATCTGTATATTTGATAGCAACATTGCACGCCTTCACTGAAGATCATTTTCTGTGTGTAGTTTGCAATATTATATTTATTGTTATTCTAATAATATCAATTCCCATTTATGCTCCTGTCACTGAAACCTAATTTTATAATTACATTCTTCCTGGTTTTTACGAAATTCAAATTTACCCATCTGTGATGTGAGCTTTCATTGTAGATGTAGCACAAAAAGCAACAGTGCTGTAATTCATTACATCAAAGTTAGCAAAAAACAAATAATGCTGGGAAATGTACAACATTGAAAACAAATTTGAATCTTCTTGTCCAGTCTCAGCAAAAAATGATTATTTTTCTTCAGTAATTCTGAAAAATTCCCTTGTTCTTCTGGATAGGAGCTTCCATATGAAGCTGAATATTAATTTTATTGTTATTAATGAAACCTCTTCATCTTCTTTTTCTTACCTCCTGGTCCCTCCACAATATCTTTCACAATGTCTTTTTCCCTTCCATCAGGTGGGAATTTGAGGGAGTGTTGGGTTTCACTCATTTTTAGACATAGGAAGATTTTTTTCGTGATAAAAAAGGTCAGGTGGAAAATCCTCAAGAATTAAATTTCTTTCCCAAAGTGCACAATGGATCAGTTCAGTTTCATCTCTGCTGAAGATGTGGTAGGTTTTCTACTGAATTTTCTGCAAGTGGGGCACAGGTCCTTTAAAAGCTGTGCTTAATCTTAGACATAAATATATATCTCCTGGAAGTAAAATGGGATTTAATAATGAAGTGCAGCATGATTGCCCCTTTTGTACATGTTACATTTCTCTAGAATTGATTTTAGATTGTGTATTGAAACACTATTTTTTAGGTTGTTTTTTAATAGTATTTAGTGATGGAGAGTGCTAATTTCAGAGATTTTCCACAGTTTAAGAAAAAGTGGGGTGGGTGGAAAGCCTAATTTTTAGCCACCAACAAGCCCAACAAATACAACTGCAAAGTACAAGGAGAAACAGGCCCAGTAATTCACCAAGACAAGTTACTGGGTAGGGAATTTGGTAAATTAGTGGGAAAGAAAGGTGGCAGGAGTTTCTATCAACAGCAAAAACTACCTGCCCAGCGTGCCCATGTGTAAGAAATGTAACCCAGAGTTTTTCCTTTTGGGAAAACTGAGAGGCCACCATCCTCCTCTGTGGCTGGAGAAGGGAAAAGCAGATTCCAGCCTCTGAGGCAGCTGGGATTTTCTATGCACATTGGAGCACCTTCAGAAGCCAAGAATTCCCTGTACCCCAGGAGCTGGGGCGTGGATAAATGAGATCTGATCAGACAGGGGAGGAATTTCCTTCTCTTGTAAGCAGGCTCCAGCCTTGTTCCCTCAAACTTTACAACTCCTGAAAGGGAAATAAACCTGCAGCTCGTTGTTATTCACAATTTTGGATGCAAACAGGGACGGTGAAGAGACGTGGCAGCCAAGTGCTCGCATCCCTCCCTGGATGCTGAGTTTTGCTGAGGTTAGGTCTTCTCACAAAAAAAAAGCACCTTGGGAAACAAATTTCCCTGCTCTGTCAATTCCTGTAGCAGCTGAATTAGCAAAACAGCCCCCAATGTTGTAGTGCTTGGGTCCCTGCAAACCCCAAAGGGATTGGAAGTCACAAGGAATTTTACAAAGTGAAACTTACACAGTAAAAATGTTAGGAAGTTTCTGGGTGTGAATTTTGCACTGGCAGTGAGGACATGGAGTGAGGTGGATATTGGGAATTTAAAACTACTTTTTTCTCTTTTTTTTATCTTAAATTCTTTTGATAAATCATTATGGATAACTAATAGCTTACTTTAGTGCTATTCTTTTTGGTTTTTGTTTTGTTTTGGTTTGGTTTTTTTTTTTTTTAATCAAAATAACCAAACAGGTTGGCCCTGGTAGTAGCACTTCAATTTTGCCTTGTGCACCTTTATATGGAATTTCCTAACACAGATATTATTGGCACAATAAGGTCTCCCGGCTCTCATTCAGACGTCAGAGTTCAATGAATCAAGGAAAATTGGTGTATTTACACCTATTTATGCATTGCTGACAGATAACTTCACATTTGCCTTTTTTTGTAATGTTTATGAATAGTTGTTTTAACATAGATCGCAGTGAAAGCTACAAGACCAATTTATGCTTCTTCAAATGCCTTCAAAAAGCTTTTTGTAAGATTAGGTGAGATGGTTTTCTCCACAATAAATTCAAATGTTTGTATATATATTTTACTCTTAAAACAAAAATGCCAAATTATTTGGATTTTGGTGACTACATGATGTTACCTAAACTCTTGAAATGCAAGCACTACAGTTATCTACTGGCTTCATTGACCATGTTTATTTTTATTTCAGGAAAGAGGATAGTATTACTTAGTTTTTCAGCTAAGAAATACAGCCCTCTTCTTGGTAATCCTCTAACAAACCTTTTTTTTCCTTGTGTAATATTAAATTATTGGATAATTAGATTTCCTACGGAACACCAAGTAAAGAGCCTATAAACAACATTAAAAGAATATGCTTCTGAAAAAGCAGCTTTTTAGTGTTTAATTTCTGTTCTAATGGATGTATTCATTATGTATGCAGTGTTTTCTTGAAGAGTTTATTTTTAAATATGCTACTTATATGAATAAAGAAAAGGGATTCTTAGCTAAACTTCATTACCATGTTAGTGGTAAATTCTTAAGAATACAAAAATCCTTCATATTAGGTCAGGTATTTCATCAATGGATGTGTCTCTGGCTGTGGTAATGACAATGTTTTAACAGGATATTAAAAGTACACCCCTGGTCAGTCTCTTTAGTGTCATCCTTGGACCTGCAGTGCCTGAATTTGTCCAGTTCCTTTTTGAACCCTTGGGTGCTGCATCTTCTGGAAGGCTCCAGAAGATCACAATCCTCCATACCAAGAGTCACTTTTTTTTTCTTTTTCTTTTTTTTTTCTTTTTCTTTTTTTTTTTTTTTTTTTTTTTTTTTTTTTTTTTTTTTTTTTTTTTTTTTTTTTTTTTTTTTTTTTTCTTTTTTTTTTTAAGCAGGCTAGGCTGATTTCTTGTGAATTTCAGCGAGTGCTCCCTAATTTCAGTATTGTCAAGGTGACAAGCAGCGCTGTATTCATCTTGCCAATATTTATGTAAAGTTGTATCCCTCCTCGTTCTCCAATCCTGTGCTCTTTGCAGCTGTAATGGCCATTTCCCAGTTCAACACAGTGCAGGCACATTTTAGGGAATTTGTCTCTTCCCTTTGAGTACATTGATGTTCATCTGTCACCCTTTTGACCACTCACTCCGTTTTTCACGTCCTTCTGGAGCTGCTCATCATCAGAGTGGCATTTGATCCAGACAGCTTCAAATTGGGCAATTTCCCCATTCACAATTTCCTCCAGGTCGCTGATGAGTAAAGCTGACTCCAGCAATGACCCTCAGGGAATGCCACTGGTAACATTCCGTCCTGAAAAGACATTTTCTGTTCTGTAATTAGACTTCTGGCCATAGCAGGGCTATTTCACCGCTCCTTGGAAAGATCCTTTCATGTGGAACCTCATCAAGTGCCTTCTGAAAATCCAAGTGTGATGTTTCCACTGTATTTCCTTTATCCCTGCACATATCATCTATGTTAAAGAACTGCAACAAGTGACGCAGAACTGCCATTTGCAGGGGGAATATTGGCTCTTTTCCACACCTTTTTTTCGGTTCCTTGTGATCTTAATTATAGAACTATCTATCAGTAAACCTCTGTAGTTCCTGAATCTTCTTTTGGCCCAAGTCCTAAAAACACTGTGCCATGAAATCACTTCACCACTAGAAAAAGTGGTGTAAAAAAATCCTGAAAGAAGCCTAAAATCATTTCTACTTACTTTTTTTTTAATCTCATACTACCCAAGAGTTGCCTAACTTTATTTTCAGTCTGAGTCCTCAGCATGAAGCCTGTAGAGCACATAAAGGCCCAAAGTTAATTTTATGACCTTATTATAAAAATATGAAAGAGGGTTTGATAATGGAAGCGCACAACAGTCGCACGGCGATAATGGCACTCTTGAGAAGTAGAAAGCAACATTCAATTTCTTTTTTATTTGATTAGTCCTGATGGCTGCTGCTTACACACATGGACTGTGCTGGCCACGGTGGTAAGAGAATAATGCACTACTTTTGGGGGAGATGCTACATCAGCATAAAAAGGGTTTAATCTCTTTGGACACATCAGCAAATAGGTGGCAATTCTTCCCATAGCTGTCTGAAAAGCTGTCTTCTGCTGCGTGGAACATAACCAATCACCTCATTTTCATGTCATTTCCTGCAGACCTGAAGCTCAACATAGCATCTTTTGAAAAGTTTTGCTTGTCTGAAAGTGCCTGTGTGCTCGTTAGCAGCTGCTGATGCAAATGAGTGAAGATGTTGCCTTTGACGTGCGTTATTTTATGTGAAGGCATAAAACAAGATTAATCATGCCCTGCACCTCAGTGCTGCAGTACCACACTGTCTGCTAATATCCTTGGGAGTCACATTTCAGGAATCTAGAGTAATAATAATTACAGTGTTAATAGGTCAAGGAAATCCATTTTGTTTTGTTTTAAATCTGTGGAGCAAACTTATCGAGATAAATGTCTTCTGTTAATCAGATTTCAGAGGTGAATAGCTTTATAGAATTACCACATCCAGGAATGTGAAAATGTGCTGTTTCATGGAGTCACCTTGAAGTTACAAAGACTGTGACTTCTTTTTTATCTAGACAAAAATAAAATCTGACATAATCACTGGCACTGCATGTTCTCCAAGTCTACTGAAGTGCAAAACAAAGGAAAAAAAAGGTGTTTGTAAATTATATTTTGCTATTTCATTTGCACTGTGATTGACAACAAAGAGGAACACATGATCTGCTTGCAGCCTTGTCCCAGTGGAAATGCTGATTAAATTCCTGCAATGGGAATGAAAACATCGATTTGGTCGTGCCCCTAGGATGAGTCCTCAGAACAATTAACACGAGTCATTACAACAGAGCTGCTCAGTATCTCTCAGATCACAACACTGAATTGTGGAAAAAAAAAAAAAAACAAACACTTGAGCAACCAGGACTGAGCAAACAGTGTGATCAGCTGCAGAATGATTGAAATACCCAGTGGCTAAAATGTGCAGAGCTGAGCTCTCTTGTGGTCATGAGGATTCTCCAAACACCAGCCCATGAAATGAGACACTGAATACTCAACCCCAAAGCAGCACCAAAATGCTGAAACTAAAGATTTTTAGTTTTTTAGTAATCATCTGATTAGCTAAATCAGATATATAGCTCACATGGCTGTGGTATTATACCATCTCCTTTGGGGAATGGTGATTTTAAATTAATTTTAGAGATATGTGGAGTTTTAAAATTTTAAAAGTTCCATGCACAGGTCTTGTACAACTTAGAATTAATTCCAAGTGAAAACCTGCTTCTGTGTGGGAGGGCTTAGGTTTTGCTTGTATTTAAAAGTGATGTTTTGAGAAGAAGCATAAGAAGCAATAGATGCTCGTGGGGGGAAAAAAACATCATGGACTCAAGAGCAGATGAGATGGCACTGAGAATGTGCCTGGAAAAAAAAAAAAAAAAATTAAACTATTTAAAAAATTTAATAAAAAATTTCAAAAAGCAGCGAAATGCATTTGAAAAAAGGAGCATTTAGGAATATACCTTCTGTATCTGTGTAACCTCCAGCTGCACTGGTACACTGCAAGGAGTGCTGCTGGACCACTGCAGCCCAGCCATGAAACAATTATTGGGATAATGAGCTGGGATGGATGATTGTCCTTCACACAATGTGTGTGCTCTGTGCAAGCAGGACTGAAGTCAAACTGAACTTACAAAGCCAAACTAGAGCTTCAAATAACTTCAGGTTTTAGCTCCTCTTCAGTCTGTCGTGGTGTGAGCTCACACATATGGTCTGCACACACTTGCAAAGGCAACAGCTTCTGGTAAAATAAAAAGTCTCCTTGGTCCTCCACTTTCCCCTGGAAATAAAGATGTAATTCCTAAAATTAGAACTTCTACCTTTTTTAAAATAAGCTGATTGTCCATACGGCTACCAGGAAAAAAAAATTATTTGGTATGGCAAAGGAAACACAATTTCTGTTTGTCAGCTATCATTCTAAAAGGCTGGGACTGGCTGAAACCAAAATATTTTCATATCTAAATTTATTTTTAAACATTGGAACTGCAAGCACATTATGAAACTGTACTCTATATATAGATGATTTTTTTTTAATATATATTTGTGTGTGTTATTATTTCATGCAAAACTATATAGCACTAGATAAAGTAAAGTACTTCAGGGACAAATCTTCACCTATTTTAAATAAGAGAAATAAAGATGTTGTTCCACAATCAAGAGAACAATGTCAGATTATTCCTTCTTGGGAAGGAATCCTCTGGCCTGGTTTGTTGCCAGGAATTTCCTCTCTGTCAGCACTGATTTGAAAAGAACTGGAGCTGCAGCAATTAGGAACCAGAACATCTCAGACGGGACGAGCTTGGCAGGGCCAGCTACTCCAGACACCTCCTTGAGCAGGGACAGCTGAAGGAACCTGCCCAGGCCTGTGTCCACTTGGGATTTTAGTGTCCCCAAAGACAGATTTCCACAGCCTCTTGTACAGCCTAGTGCAGTGTTTGACCATTCCCACCTTAAAAACTCCCAAACGCTACGAAGAAAAACCCATCAAAAACAAAACATGAAAAAACAAAGCAAAACAAAACAAAACAAAACAAAACAAAACAAAAAAAAAACCCAACAACAATAATAAAATAAAATATTAAAAACAAACCCCCACTACATTAACAAAACCACAAGACTAAAAGTACCACAAAAAAAGCCCAAACAAACAAAGAAATAAAACACCAAAGAAACTAAAATCACACACTGAAATGTAAAATGAACCCCATTTTCTTGTGTTCAAATGGCATTTCCCATTTCAAAACTTGGTGTTAAAATTGCACATTTTAAAACTCGGTGTTCACTCCCTCCCACCAGATATTTTTTCACATGGATAAGACCCCCCTGAGCCTTCCCTTCTTCAGGCTGAGCACTTCCAGCTCTGTCAGGGTCTCCTTGCAGGTCTGATGCTCCATCCCTGCCAGTTCCAAAGTCACATCCACCTTTTTTTTTTCATCATCTTTGTCAATAAGAAAACCAAAGTCTGGAATGTTGGTTTTTTTTTTTTTTTTTATTATTATGTTCATCCATCTACTCCTCAGTATTCCTTCTTCAAAGACCTCTTTCTGTAAAGCCCAGGTATGTTTACTGCCTAGTTATCTCTAGCTCTGCAGAAAAATAGAACATATTTTTAAAACAATGTCTTTTCATTGTTTTTGAAATTCATTGCATTAATTTCACTTAATTGTATCCCCCTAAACCTAGGCACTAAGGTGAAATAATGCTCTAGGTTTGTTCTTGGTCAGTAGACAGAGAAGAAATAATTATATCTACCTTGAATGCTTTCTTAATTGATGATGAAATGATGAAAACTGTGTTTTAGGCTTGCCTGTTTCCTCCCACAAATGACAAACAGAGCCTGAGCAGCTACTCTGGGGTAGATGTGGAATTTTCAGATGTCTGAAGCTGAGTCACATGAATTGCATTCCCTATGTTTGCTTTTTTTGGTTAGATATTTCTCTAAGCAATTCAGAATAATGCCCTTTTTATGGTTAAATAGATGGTGATAAGGAAAAATAAGGGGATATAAAGAAAAATAAGGGGATATTCAGAAAATCTGGATGTTGATATTTATGCTTAAAATACACCCCACAGAGTCACAAATAAAACATCTCATTTTGCTGCATTGCTATACTAATAAAATAATTCTTCTGCTGCATATATATATATATAAAACCAGAATTTTCTGAATTTACATTCTGAATTTTTTCCCACCCTAATAAACGTACATGACCTTTAAATTAATTCTGTCTTTTTAACAGGGCTTCAAGCCCTGATCTGTAAAGCAGCTTTATGAATATAAGGTTATATCTACACCAAATGGCTTCTGGGAGCAAGATCTAAATGAAGATATCTGAATTTCCAGTTATTAAGATGTTGGATGGCTTATAGAAGAAGATGGAAACAGCTTAGAGACCATGAGGGCTGTTTCTGTGTAGCCAGATTTAAATTACTGTTGTTTGCATGCAGTTTATGTCCAGTGCAGTGAATATAGTTCATATTTAGCATATCACTTCAGCAGTATATTGTAGAATATTCCCATCCTTTTACTTCTTTCTGAGGAACATGTACCCCATTGTAATGCAGAATTCATGAGTGCCAAAATGTAGTTTTTAAACTATTCCAACGAATCCCTCTTATAACAATTTCAATGAACACGTCTTGTAACAAGCAACACTGTCACTTCCAGGAGCAGTTGCTGTTCTTCTGGAGGGGGGAATAAAAACAATGCCAAAACCACAAAAGGCAGAAAGAACATCTCCAGGCAGCAGAATAAGAACTGCTTCTTGAAAAGCACACAGTCCTCTCCTGGCAAATGAACATGCTCGTTGTCAAGCCAGCTGGCAGGAATGCTAATTACCCTGGTGCTGGGATCCCACTGATTCCTATTGTAGGCCTGCTAGAAAAATGCAGATTGTCTTTCAGTGTGACTCTATCTTGTCATTGCAGTTTCACTTGCAAGAGAACCTTTGGGTTTGGGTTGGGTTGGTTTTTTTTTTTTTCCAAAGTTGCTTCTTGCGACAGGCAGACTTAAGGTGCAATTGTTAACCACATACATGCACATGTCATGAGCTGCCTTCAAATTGGCAATAGTTGTAGTTGGTTATCAAAATTATTAACTTTTATAGTAGAAATATTGCACTGTGACATCCCAACCCCCCCAAACCCCCCCCCCCAAAAAAAAAAGATCCTTTGGAGTGAATTTAAGGATAATAGAAAATACATTGCGATATAATTCAATTGGCCCACAGGCAGGGTGTTGTTTCTGCTGCACACTCCATAAACAAAACAAAAAAAAAAAAAAAACAAACCTACATGCCACTAAAGATATATGAGTGCAAATATAAAGCCTAGAAACTGTGAAAGAAGTTGTCTGTAGTTTTCAGAACCATGTCTAATTAGCAAATTTCCTTAAAACAGCAGGGAAGCTGTTGAATTTTCTTGTATTGTTCAAAAAAATGTTTCTATCATTACCTGAGAAGAAATGCATGGATTGTGCAGGGGCCAGCAGCAGCAAATAATTATTTTTAAGTGCAGCTTAGTTCCCAATTTTGTTTGTAAATGCCTAAGCTATGCTTAAATTGTGAGTTGGCTCTAAGCCTTTGTCACAACCATTTGCAACAGCTAGAGATGAAGCAGGTAATTAATAGATCCACCACAGCAGAAATCTCCTCCACCCACATCTTCCTGAATCCAGGTACAACAAAAAACATTGGGATTGGTAAAAAGAACTCAGAACCATTTATTCTTCCATGTCACTGCACCCTAAGTTAAAAATAGTAACAATCAATTGCTGTTATATGGCAGAGGCTGGCTATGGCCTCTTTGCCTGCCATCTCTTACATGTGTGACAGTTATTTTACTTGAAAGTTACTATGAATTTACTTTCTTTAATATAGATGTAGTTAATTCTTGTGAGCTAGGTTTGGGGTTTTTTAGTGTTGCACCATAATCTATTTTATTTGGATTAATTTTAGTGGTATTTAAGTGGCTGTGAGTTATGTCGATGGTTAATGTCAACACTCAGACATGGTAGAAATGTTATTTTTCACAGTGTCAGTTTGAAAGGTAAAAATCATTTTTCACATAAAGATTAATTTATTTCTACATGAGAGCTCAACAGAATTTGAGAGACTAAAGGCCTTACTGCAATACAATTTTTTCCCAAAAATCCAGATTTGCTGCTTGAGAAAAAAATAAAATAAAAGTAATGTTCATCAGTGAACTGTTAAGTGCTGTAACTTAAATAAGTGGTATAAACTCAGAATCACGCAGACTCACAGAATCACCAGATTGGAAGAGACCTTCAAGATCATCGAGTCCAGCCCAGACCCAACACTTCAACTAAACCCTGGCACCCAGTGGTGTGTGGTTTAACAAAACCACATCCAGGCCTTGTTTTTCCAGGGAATGCTATGGGAGACAGTGCCAAAGGCCTGGCTGGAGTCCAGGCACACAACATCCACAGCCTCTCCTGCATCCAGCAGGAGGCTCACCTGGTCATGGAAGGAGACCAGGTTGGTCAAACACGACCTACCCCTCCTGAACCCCTGCTGGCTGGCTCTGATACCCTGGCCATGCTGTGAGTGCTGGGTGATGACACTCAGTATGAACTGTTCCATTTCCTTTCTGGGTACTGAGGTCAGGCTGACTGGCCTGTAATTGCCAGGATCCTCCTTCCCACCCTTGCTGTGAATGGGTGTCACACTGGGCAGCTTCCAGTCACCTGGAACCTCCCCAGTGAGCCAGGACTGCTGGTAAATGATGGAGAGCAGCTTCCGAAGCTCATCTGCCAGCTCCCCCATCACCCTGGGGTCGGTCCCATCTGGTCTCATGGATTTATGAACATCCAAGGGGCTTAGCAGTTCTCTGACTGCCTCCTCCTGGATAACAGGGGGCCCATTCTGCTCCCTGGCACCATCTACCAGCCCAGGAGGAGAGTTGTCCCGAGGACAAGCCATCTTCCCAGCAAAGACTGAAGCAAAGAGGGAATTAAGCACTTCCACATTTTCCGCTTTACTAAGTTCCCCTCTGCATCCAGTGGAGAACAAAGGTTGTTCTTACCCTTCCTTTTGCCATCAATATATTTGCAAAAAACATTTTTTCTTATCCTTTAAAAAAGTTGCCAAGTTCAAACTGAGATTTGGCCTCCCTAATTTTTTTCCTACATGCCCTAGCAACCCACTTAAATGCTTCCGGAGAGACCTGACCCTCCTTCCAATTCCTCTTTTTATTCCTCAGTTCCTTCAAAACTTCCTTGCCCATCCAGGCTGGGTGTTTGCCTTGTCAACTCATCTTTGGGCTCACAGGAACAGTCTGTTCCTGTGTCCTCAAGATCTCTGCTTTGAACCACAGCCTCCTTTCCTGGACTCCTTTGTTTTTAAGGGCTGCTTCCCAAGGAACTCTCTGATTAATTCTCCTAAACAGGCCAATGTCTGCCCTCCAGAAATCCAGTGTAAAAATCTTATTGATGTTTCTCCTGATTTCACTAAATATTGAGAACTCTATAATTTCATGATCACTGTGCCCCAAGTGGCCTCCAACCACCACATCTCCCACCAGTGCATCTCTATTTACAGATAACAGGTCCAACATACCCTCCCCTGCTGGGCTCACTCACCAGCTGCAACAAAAAATTCTCCTCCACACACTCTAAAAATTTCCTGGGCTGCCTCTTTTCTGCTGTATTAAGTTCCCAGCAGATGTCTGGTAGGTTAAAATCACCTACAAGAACAGGGGCTGATGATCCTGAAATATTCTCTAGCTGCTTATAGAATGAGTTGTCCCTCTCTTCTTCATTTTTGGGTAGTTGATAACAGATTCCCAGTAGGATGTCAGCATTGTTGGCCTTCCCCCTAATTCTTACCCACATTCAACTTCATCATTATTATTTTCAATACCCATGGCATCAAAAACTCCCTAATATAAAGGGCCACCCCTCTTCTCCCTTTCCTGTCCCCCCCCACCCCCCCCCTTCTCAGAGGAAGTATTTTGTGTTTAGTAGTTAATTAAGCATTGCAGTCAAGGTCCAGCCAATCATTTTCCTCAGTTCTACACTGCCGTGGAGTTTGGGTTGTGCCTCCAGCTCTCCAGTAACCTGTATGGCAAGAAGAGGTGTGCTGTTCTCAGAAGAGAATATTTTTGTTCATGTTCATAGAATCAGGACCGAAAAGAATCTGGAATAAGAAAGATCCAAGTTGTACTAATCAAATACCAAGGAGGATTGTTGAAGGTTGACTGCCAGAGCTTTGGAAAAATAAAAAAGGATTTAGGAAACACCCTGGGAATGGTGCTGCTGCAATGTAGTTGGCATTTCTTTGGATAGAAACTTTTTCAGGTAGTTTGATGCTATGGTTTTCTCAGCTAAGCATACACAAATCTTCATTCTGAAATTCTTCCCAGCCCAGTTCCACTAAAATCACTTTGAACATGCCTAGGGATGATATCAGTATTTTTAATTTGATGGAGTTGAACACAAGCACAATCACCTCATGGAGATATACTAAAAAAAAATTAAATTTTTTCTTTACAAATCTGTTTACACCTTTTGAGATATGAGGTTTTATATGTACCCTTGCTTCTGAGCATAGGAATTACAATGCTTGGTCTGGTGATAACCCATTGGGTCTGTTTCAGACAGTGATCAGAAGTGAACTATTGATGACTGAGTGCAGGAAAAGGGAAAAACACCAAAACATGGTTGTCCCAGTGTATTTTCCCAGCTTCAAGGAGACTTCAGTTTAAGGATCTTCCTGAATCAGAAGTTGTATCTTCCTTTAATTTTACTGTTGTTGAATAGGTCCCTTCTTCAACGTTGTTCTCTGTTGCAGTTGCCCAGCATTAAGCCATGAATAAATGGGTTTTAATGTGAAATTTGCAATCCTTTCCATCCTACTCAAGGAGCAGAATGGAGGAAATACCAGACTAGAGCTAAGCAAACCAGTCCTGAATAATCAACCTCCATTTCAATCACAACATTATATAGAAAAAGACATAATCTGCTTGAATTCAATGCTGTCTCCATATGCTCCTGTGCTATACTGGAAGTAAAACTTTTTTGCTCAAGGTAGGAAATCCCTCTGAATATTCATCAGAGGAATGTGAATCCCAGCCTGGGGACAGCAGTGTGGAAAATTGCTCATAGGCAGGGAGTGGAAATCTCTGTGTGGAAGAACAAGAAGTGAACAAGAAGAAGTGAACGAGTGAACAAGTGAACAAGAAATAGGCAGAAGCCTAGATTGCACATGTGTAATCTGTGCAAACACCAGCACTAATTAATGCAATATCAATGGTGATCTGTAACCCCATTGTCCACTGGTAAAGTTGGCATTTGGGGACTGTCACATCACATGATGGGGTCCACAGACACCTCAAGAAGGAATGGAAGCTGTGTCTCCAACCACCTCTCTGCAAAAGCACTTTGGGTAGCACTTATAAAGAAGATTTTGGGGTTATCGCGAGATGGTTGTGACAAAGCAAGCCCTGAAAAAACATCATTTTGTATATGGGTGGGCACTTTGGTACCAGACTCTCAAACACCCCTCTAACAAGCTGCTAAAAATCAGGCTTGCTGTTATCTAAGAGCTGTCCCTGGCAGAGCAAACTTGGCAAGGATATTTGTGTGGCAGGAGGAATGAGAAGAAGAGGGTGGAGAGCAGCACGAGCAGGACCAGAGGTCATCTGTAATCCCACTTTCAGGGTTTGCATTCAGCACCACTGCCAGGCCCTGCTAAGCACAGCCAGGGTAATCTCATTCCAGAACATGAGGTGCTTGGAGGAAGAAAGGATTGCAGATGTCTAAAGCAGATTTGTTTTCTCCCTGCCTCCAATTTTGCATCTGTTTGTTTTGATGACGTTAGCTAGAGGCAGACCAACAGAGGAAATAAGAGTTATATAGTCATGCTGCAAAATCAGGCATGTTTCATCATCAATAACAAGAAACCTTTTCATTCTAGTTGCAGAGGCATAATCATCACATTTCCAAGCAATTTTTAAACCATTTGGACATTTTGCTTAATTTGTGGACAGAAATGTAAAAAATTCAAATTAAATATGCTCAAGTAACATATTTACCCAGTGATTCCTTCTTATTATCTCTTGCTGTAGTAATTATCTTAAAATAGTTTGTCTTTTCTCTGTAAAGAACAGGAATCAGCTACTTATTTCCCTATTTTAATGTTCTTCTGATGAGATATCAATGTATACCACAGTAAGCTAGCTGTCATTTACTTTCTTTTGCTCAAATATTTTTGTTCAGCTGGAGGGATTTGCTGTTGCCAGAGATCAGAGTGGAAGCACAGAACTCATCTCCTTTCTGGGGAGCTGTTTGATCCCCACGCCCTCAGTCTACAAGGGAAATCTGGACTAAAAACCAATTGGTTTGTGGTGCAAAATGGTGCATAATGTTTCTAGATTTAATTAAGGTTGCAAAAGAAGCCTTCAAGGCAGATTTATAACTCTGCTGTCTTCACATGGTGGGGACTCTCAGGAGAACTGAAAATTCACTTTTCCCTTGTTAATTTTTCCCATCCTTCTCTGGATCCATTCACATAGCTCTTGGTACACCTTGGCATTGTTATCTCCATGGACAGTGAGATTTTATGGGCACAGGTTTGTGTTTGGTGAGAAAAAGAGAAGCATTAAATGGGTTTTATTTAGTGCATACCCATAATTGTCACTGTAGGATTAAAACCAATATAACTTGCCTTAGTACTTTGCTTTTTAATGACACTGAAATAACAGCTCCAGATGACAAAATCTGCCTGGAGAATCTGTATCATGTCAGGCAGCTTAATTGCTGTTTAATTTTTCTTTATTTCTTTGCATCAAGTGTGTTGTCACACCCCAATGCGTCTGCCTTAACTAATAAAAATATCCCTTTTTTTATTTAATGACTAACATTGACCAGTCTGAATTGTACACCATCTATCACTGTAGTGATATTATTATTTCCCAAGCTGTCGTGATTTCTGTTAAAATAACCATGGATTTAATAGAAGCAGAAGCATAGCAATAAAATATATTGCATATTGCACTTGTTTTGCAAAATATGCCTCTCAATTTAAAAAACAAAAAGAACTGAAAAAGCTCCTGTTGCCTGTTTTCATTGTTAGTAGTCAGTGATACATCACAGCTCTTAAACACATAGAGAAATAATTGATAACTTGAAGAAAATTGGGGTTTGTGTCTGAAATTTAATATCATGTGCAGGAACTGGTCTGTAACCAGTCTTTTAGTGATAAACCACATTTAATGGAACCAGAGATGGGTCATTCAGCTGAGAGCTCTTAGGAAAAACAAATTTCTTGTGCACTTAGAGAGTAATCACCCCATTAGAGTTTTTAGAAGAAGGAAGAGTGACTTGCTAATCTAGTGGAGTTTTTGGAAGAAATTAATGAGCATATGGCTAAGGGAAGTCCATTTGCTGTGGTATTTGACTATCCAAAAATATGTTCAATATTTGATTTTAATTGATAAAAGAAAGTGAATTGAAAGGTTTTCTTGTAGAAAATTATGTCTGATTAAAATAAATACCTAAAAGGTCAGTAAAAGGGCAAATTAACAGTGGAAGGACCTCACTGACAGTATCCTAATGAAACTCCTGCTGAAATCCTTGCTGTTCAATAAATAAAAAAATAAATTAAAAAAAATAGGAGAATGTTCTGATATTTTAAGAAATCTAATTATAATACTGCTCAGAAACTTTTATCCAGTATCATGCTTTCAACACATCTTATGTTATGTCTGAACTGAACACCAAAGTGGAAAGTACCTATAATGTGGCAATTTTAAATTTTAGGACTGGTGCTTTTTCTTTAGGTCAGATAGAAAAACAGAGAAACGTGACAAAATCATGACTGGAACTGCAAATAAAATAAGAGCTTGTACAATAAAATACCTGTTCCCTGAAGGTAGAAATTGTCTTTGGATTTCAGGAATAATCCTCCTAAAGCTAAGATAAACACTGCTGAGCGTGAATGGTCATAGCTGAAAAAATAGAGTTAAGTGCTCTGCTCGGTAATTAAACTTAGAAAGGAAATTGCCTTCAAGTTAGAAAGGAAAATTCAACTTTGTCTTGTAAGGATTTCACACATATTTCAAATAAAATTTAATGCGTTTCAGACACGAGATGCATTAACAGACATGGCAAATATTAACATGGCTCCAGCATGCCTCCACTTTAAAGTCCCCTCAGAAAACTTCTCTTCCTTTTTCTCACATTCTATTTTTAAATAATTATCAGTCTATGATTGCAGCTGTTAAAGATGGTTAATTTATTCCATTCATGGGTCCTGTAGGTGCAGGTGTGTTGGTGAGTTACACATGCACATAGACACATTTGTGTGAACTTTCTTTTCCGTTACGAATCAGCACAGGTTTTTTTTGGTTTTGTTTTTTTTTTAATAATTAGCTATAAGAAACTTTTGAAAACCTGCACATTTCTTAGGAGAGTCATTTACCTCTGTCTTCCAAGCAGATGCAGCAGTTTGCACACCAAAAGATTCCATTCTGCTTCGATGAAAATACTTCAGAAACAGCTAAGATTCGAATAGGCCTTTCAATCCTCAAGTAATGCTTGATGAAAACACAATGAGGAATGACACCTTCCCAGCCTCTGTGGGTTTTCTGAGTGTGTTCTGCATTGTCCCTGCCCATGCTGGCGACAAAGAGTTTGTTTTCCTCTGGTGCTGCCTCACGCCTGGCACAGCAGCAGGAGAGAGCCGCGTTTTGTCGTGTTTTGTGCAGTTATTACTTGAGTGCTGAAGGCAAAGCTTTTATTTTTGGCTGGTAAAGAGAAGCAGCATGAGGAGTTTAGGTTCTAGCCTAAAACTAGTTCTGAGCTTTGTGGGCTGGTGTGGGAACCCAGGGCACAGGGAATATTTCTCTGCCTGCTCTGAGGGGTCCTGACCCCCAAAGAAGCATTGACTTTCATCCTCACCCACGGAGAAACCTTTCAAGACTTCAAGATATGCTAGAGTCTACAAGAGTGTGAAATAAATAATAGAGAATAGTGTAGTTTATCACAGGGTGAAAGACATAGGTTTTGGGAGTTTTTAGTATGGAGGCAAGATGAAGGACGTAGGGTGTTTTCCCAAGCTTCTTCTTCATCTACTCCATTTTCTGCAGTGCTAGTGGCATAGGGTGATTGGTCAAGGAAAGCCACAGCTTTAGGTTATGTGGACAGACAAGGGATGAGTTATTGCTAGATAAGTGGAAATAAAGTGTGTTTTGAGAGTTACTTGGATGAAACAACTTTAAAAGACCTTGAAACTGTACATCTGGGGCCATTTTGGGGTGCTTTTCCTGCACGCAAAGTCTGGTGCAGATGGCATGCTGAAGTTTTGATAAGACAACAATAAATGACAAAAAGACCAAAAAAGTCCAGTGCATCTCTCTTTCCTGGCACAGAACTGCTCTACTAGGGTTTTCCCCACCAGGGGAACCCACAGTAGGCCCCAACATGGGGCCAGAAATCGATAGGCTGGTAAAAACCTGTGTGAAATCACGGCATGGTGCAAGTTGGGCACTAATTTGTGTGGGGCCAGGATTTCATGTGAGCATCTCCTGGAAGTTTTTAAGGTTTTTAAGAAGGAACACTCCCTGAAGCCCACCTGCATGAGAGCTTTGCTTTACCTTTTCAGAGCACAGGCATGTGCTTGTCCATCACTATAAACAATTTAACACTTCAGTTTATCTTTGTCTCCAGAGTTTATCTTTGTCTCCATTATCACTCCACACCTGGGGACTGCACTTCCCTGCACCATCTCCTGGCTGAGAGGAGCAAATTGCACTGGTCACTTTTTCTTCTCTGCACCTTTAAATTAATGAGGAATTAAATAATTTGTGACTTTCTGCCCACGTGGTGTACGGATTTCGTAACAGTACAGTTTCAGAGTTCATTTTTTGAGGTGCTGATTGAGGTGAAACTCTGCTAGGTTTCTGAGGAAACCTGAAATGTAAATAAACATCTGCCCTGTGGTGCTCAAAATTGCCAAAGTGCAGCTGACCTGCAAAGCAGAAGGTCTTTTGGGCCACAGAGTAACACTGGCCACCAGAATAATTCCTGTGATTGCCTTCTGTCCAGATTCTGCATCAGAACGGAGGAAAGGAAAATCTCAGATACTCAGTCGGGTGTTGAATAGTAGATAAACTGACAATTGTTTGTATATAATGAATTTTCATAATTTTCTCAATTTACATTTGTGGATTGCTCACAATAGCTGAATGCTTTTGTCCCTGTGCCCAGATGGAGTGGCTTCAAAAAAACAATGTATGCAGAAATATCTTGATTTTAAAAAAAGATTAGGTCTACAAGTATTTCTGGTGAATAAATTAATGATGAATGCCATACATAAAATTATGAACACTGGAGCACTTCAGTTAAATACATGCTTTGAGGCTTGCTGATTAAATGGATAAAACTTTAAATATTTTTAATGTAACTGAATGATAACTTATGTCTATTTTCATATTTCTAATGACAAGTGAAATAACAATTTGTAGCACTTTGGTTAAATGCTGAACTTTGAGGGAAGAGAGAATTGTAGTAATTACAGGATTTTAAATTTACTTGTAACAATCATTTCAATATTTGAATTTGAGGATTCTTTTCTTCATTGTGTCCATAAAATCCAAACTCATGAGTCTTCAGCTAGAACAAGCTAAAAGAAATTGAAAGTTTAATCCATTTCATTACTTCTATAATGACATTAGTCATTTGCAAGCAATTCTTTTGTTTTGTTGTTTTGTTTTTTTTTATTTTCTACAAACAGGTGATATAGTCAAGTACCTTGAATTTCTTCTAAGCTGGATTTGGCATGATATTCTGGATCTATTTGTATGCTACTGCAATTACAGCAACTTGGGGCTCAGAACAGTTGATCATTTCAGTCAAATTCTTTTTTCTTTTTTTTTTTTTTTTCCATTTGCAGGGTGCTCTGGCCCACTAGGGATAGAAGGAGGGATTGTGTCAAACCAACAAATCACTGCATCCTCCACTCACCGAGCTCTCTTTGGACTCCAGAAGTGGTACCCCTACTATGCACGGCTTAATAAGAAGGGTCTTGTGAATGCCTGGACTGCTGCAGAAAATGACAGATGGCCATGGATTCAGGTAACAGATGGAGCTGAGGAGGAAAAAAATACCCTTGATTCAATTGCCAGTGTCACTTAAGAAACTGATGAAGACAAGTGGTTAACGAACAGCTAGATTCTTATTCACTGTCAGAGACATAGCCAAGGCTAAAAGGGAATATTTAGTTGCAAAACAGTGATAATCTTGACTTTACAAATGCACAAGCCCCCCCCCCCTTTTTTTTTTTTTTTCTGTAATTAAAAAAAAACCCTGGGCATATGTTCCATTGTGGCTTCTAAACAGTGGAAGCAGATTTATGCAGGCTCCTTTCAAAAAAGCTGCTTTCCACATATGTTGTATTTGGTGGTCAGCTCCTTAGAAGCATACCACAGCTTTATCTCTTTATCTCTGTAGAAGATATCCTAACACGTGCTAAAGGTGCTTGAAGTGTGGTTTTGGCAGTGCCAGAGCATGCTGGAAGAGCTGGTCCTCTTTGCTGAACTGCTCTGGGCACACAGGTTAAGTACTACTGGAAGTAACAAGAACAGTTTTAATTAAGGTTGAAACAGCTGTTAACAACCATGGGGCTGAAAATACACATTTTCTCATCCCACTCAAGCATGGCATTTCTAGAGTGATTCAAATGGCAGTGCCCTCACTGTGTACTGGATTTCTCTGTGGCCAAAAAATTACTTCAGTAAAAGCAGTGAGTATGAAGTCCTGTAGCAGTGTTTTAATGAAGATAATTATCTAGTGGCTGCTGTAGCTCTTTGCTTGGATGGTGTTTTCTAATATATTAATTTGGCATGGCTTTGGCAATTTCAGCTGTTGGTTAATAAAGGTTAGTGAGTTATATATGTGAAAACTTTCTGCACTGATCCTCATGGTCAATGTGTGAGGAGGATGCTTCCCTTCCAGTGAACCCACTGCAGGATTTAGCAAAACATGGTATTTGAGCATTTTATCTGTGAGTATTAAGTTGAACTGTCCATAATGCCCTCATCTGTGTCAGACACACTCTTCTTGAGGCTGCTTTGGTGTTCATGGAATTAATATCTGTTCACGATCAATGTTTTTGCCCTGACTACCATCTTTAATTTCATTGAGAGGCTCCTACATATCTGGGGAGGGAAGCATACACAATTACCTGCTCATTTTTCTTGTATAGAAAACAGTCACAAAGCACTGTTTGATGAAGTTTTCTGAAACTGGTGCAGTGGGAGTGCTGGATTTTGTCACCTCTGAAAAACGAAAACTGGTGTTACTGCTTGTTATTTATTGCAGAGTGAAAACACAAAGGCCCTTGACCATGTCGTAAGTCAGTTTTCCTCCATAAAGATCAGAGGGGTTTGGAAGTCTGTAAAATTTATACATTGAAAAGAACTGGAAAGGATCATGCAGGGGGACCTGAGCAGAATTATTTCCATGGGAGTAGAAAGCTAATGTAATTTTGCATAATGAAAAAGACAGCTTTTGGGCTGTGTTAGAGTGGAGGCTATATTAAATGAGCTGGAGAAAGATTTCAAAACCATTTAGCACTGGCCCCCCAGACATGTCTTTTTGAGGAGAAGAACTGGATGGGGATATTTAATGGTCTGATGCTTCCACATTTGTGCTTGGCACCATGGGGGCAGCTGCCAGGCTCCCTTGGACTTTGCTCCCTGAGAAGTCTTCCCTCTGCTCTTATATGCAAGGAACATCCTTGGGCCAGTGGAGAAAATGTGTCTAAAATCTCAGCCCATGGCAACAGGTCTTAAGAATTTGTTCTTTTTTTTGGAGTTTTGGAGGTTATTCCAGTCCCTTACAGATTATTCTATAAATTTGACAACCATGGGGTGTAAGGACTTTTGAGAAGCTTACATCACACAATTAATGTGTTTTAAGCATTCTCTTATTTTCCTTCTCATTTTTCTTGCAAAATAAACTTTAGTCCATAGTTTTCACAAAACTTCCCAAGTGCTATTTTTAATCCTCTTTTTTTGAGGTCAGAGCAAAATTAAAAAGATTCTTTGTAATTTCAGAGCAGAGGCCTTGAGAGCATTTCTTTCTTTCCTTTTTTTTTTTTTTTTTTTTCCTTAAAACATCTGGAACCAGAAAATCTGAAACAATTTTAGGGAGATGATGGAAGGAAGGTGTACTGCAGAATGTACAGATCTTTTTAGATCTGGCAAGGTGGAGACATCCCCAGACTCACACTTTATGCACAGTAGTTCTTTACATCAGAGCACTGTCTTGTTCTTCAACCATGAAATAAGCTTCAAGAAACAAACACAGCCTGACCCCCACATGGGGGAACAGTTTGACGAGAGCACAAGCAGAAATCCCACGTCTTATTTCTGCACAGGTTCTGTAATGCCCAGGGAGGTGCTCCATAAATGTGTCTGGAGGGATGAAAAAAGTCAGATTTGGGCTAAATTTCAGGCTCATGGGAGAAAAGATGCCAAACCTTCTACTTGGGTTTTTGCTCTGTTGTGTCACCAGCTTCTCCCCAGACCCTACTGGGAACAGCCTGCACATGGAACCTTTTCCATGCTGCTCTGAATGATGAAGGACCTGGTCCAGAAGAAGGCACTGAAAAACGGTGTGAGTGTTTGGCAGAGATTAAGTGGAAAGTTACAAAGCCAGAAAATCCATTTTTAGGACATGCAAATTAATATTTAGCATGGTTGAACCTAAAGCAATCTCCTGTTCCCCTCTTGTAGTTTCTAATGCTAGATAAATTCTAAAGGAAGCCGTGTATAATGGGCAAAATCCCTCAAAGTATGATTATGTACAGGCCTGTAGCTATTTTTGCCTTGTTCCATCATTATCAATTTTCTTTGTCACTTAATTTCTTTATTTATATGCAGCCTGGCAAATAAAAGGTTTGAGTGTTCTGCTTATAACTCACTTGTAATGAGTGCAGAAGTTTTTTTTTTTTTTTCTGTAATCTTTCAGGTGTCTGATACACATGAACTAATTAGTATGCAATTTCATTTTCCTGCATTCTCCCAATGAACTGAAAATTGAAATTGCCATTTTAAATTTACACTCTCAGCATGTAATTAGTAATGGCACTACAATGCTTGTAATTGGCTTGTGATTTAAAGGGTCACTGACCACGTTTTTGGAAGCAAATTATAGCCTGAGTAAGTCATATCTGCCTTTTAAAGTTCTCCTGACCTCTGTTTCTCCTCACAGGTTGGCTGTGATAAAATAACACCTGTGTACTGCTTAGCACTTTATTAGTGATATTAACTTTTATGGTTTGGAAATACAATGACAAAAAAAAAAATCACATACATCTATTCTTCATTAATTGGTCCTGAAGTATAACCAAAATGCTCACACTGACTGTTCCAGTAATGAGTCTTTTTTGTAAACTCCTTTTTTTTTTTTTTTTTAACTGTGGTTTTTCTTTTCCCTTCTGTCCTTTCACGTTTACAGTTTTAAAAAATGTTCGTTTGTTTTATTCTGATTTCACTTCATTTCTGCTCATTCCTTGCACCTGTATTTTTCTATTCCTATGTTAGTTATGCTTTTTAGGGCAGTATGAACCAGAATAGGTATGGGCAGGATTATTGTGTCTGTTATCCCTCTACCATATCCAAAATCAACCTAACAAAAAAAACTCTACAAATCTACAATCTAATGAAAAAGAAAACCAAACTGCCAGCAGGAATGTGTGAATATTACTTCTCTCCAGTGAATTTCAGCCCAGGAATCCATGCCTGTGCCCTTACACTTCTCCTCTCCCAGTTCCACCACTCCCAGGTTGGTCTCCCCGTTTTAACCACCCTCATATTTCCTAATTAATTTTCCCCTATTCACAACTTTTAAATATTTTGTGGACTTTTGGACTCGGAAATTGCTTTTACAAAGTGTAAAACCCACAGGCACCAAGAGCAGATTCCAGCATAGCTTACACCTGGAGAATTTTGAGAAAATGCACTAATTACTGAGCAGCATGCCACTACGTGGGAGATGTGTTTGAACACCTGACCTCTTGCTGGAGACTGTTGTGTATAAATGTAAAGTACTAAATTGAATAATAAACACCATATTTTGTTATCTCTCCAGAGATGTTGGCATGCTTACAAATTTTTAAAATAAAATATTCAAATATTTATTTTGTTATTGTGAGTAGTTGGAGGTTTGAAGGATTAATCTACACAACAGGTAGACTGCTCACTTTGGTTGCAGAATCAAAAGTGGGAAGTAAAGTTGGTTCAGGCTGATTATGCAGCTTTTTTCCTCTAGTTTTTATTGCATACAAGATGATCCCAAATATTTAATCTGGGGTTTCTTCTTCTTCGAAGACTCCATCCCTTTCCATCTATATTTCATATGTTTTTTCTGTTTGGAATCAATTTTGAAAGTCAAGTTGTAACTTCAAAATGGAAAAGCTATAAGTCTTAGACTACATGGCAAGAGAACTATAATTCTATAATTTTTCTAATGTATTCCCCAAACCTTTTTTTTGACATTATGTGTTAAAATTCAGATGAAACACAATAATGAGAAATACAGCAGTTTGATGGAAAATGTGCCCAATCTCTGATTGGCAATTTAAATATATTAGTACTCCAGTCCAAAGTAAAATACCTTCGGTTTATTTACAATATCAGCATGTCTGTTTTAAATATTACTTTTTACCTTTTTAATTTAGCTTCCTTAATAACTATGCCCAGCTGTAAGAAAAATTCTTCACTATATTTCTTGAAACTATGAGTAAACACTTTTGCTGCAGAGATTTTTAATAAAAAAGATGACCTGTGATGGAAAGGGACCTAGCCCAGCAGAGTCAGGGCAAAAAATTTCCCTGATCTCTGTCTTATTTATTTAGCCTTTCTTCCTTTAAAAGCACAGAGAATGCTTAAAAAAAAAAAATGTTTAAATATATATTGCAACATTATTGCTGTTAGGTAGAATTTATATTTTGATTGAGGCTTAATTTGTTTTTTACACAAGTGTCTCCACACCACTTTTAATTTCAATCCCACCTCTGGCTCTCAGCCTCACCTTTTTGAGACTTTCAGTTCCATGACATAATTAACTCTGTGACTATGAATCTCACAAGCCTAATCATAACAACTATGACACACAAAAATTATTTGTATAAAAAACCTTAAGTTCCATCATTCTTATCCCCAAGCAGAAAACCACAAAGTATTGTGTAGGTTTTTTCCTCAAAAAAAAAAAAAAAAAAAAGAAAAAAGAAAAAAAAAGGCAAGGGAAAAAAATTTAACAGCTTCTTCATCAAGAGCTTCCAAAGAGCAAGTACACACCAGGTGATAGCTATTTGCTAATGAAATGATAAAACCCAAAATACACAGAGGCCTTGCAGAACATTCACTCAAACATCTGTTGGTGAGAGCTCCAAGCAAACTGCCATCTGTGAAACCATTCATTTTGTCAAAGTTCATTTCCTCATTCATGAGCACTGGTGTACAGGCTTCCAAAAATACCTGTCACTGCAGCTTAAATGTTTTTTATCACTTAATGTAGCTCTCATCTCAGTGTCAGGTGAACTTTATGAAGCACAGTCTCAGAGTCATCCTGCAAGGTAACGTGCACCACATAGGAAGATTTAAGCTGCTAAGTTAAACGCTAAAAGGTTGTTAAAGTTCTTCTTTTTATTGTCAATATTTCAAAATTTGGCTCAAAATCATAGAAGGATTTCCTTGGAGAATATTGGTGAGAGGCAGTAAGTACCTGAAAGCCCTCGGCTGTGGAGAACAGAAACTAATAAGGAAAGTGCAGTTGAATTAAAACAATGCCACACAGGCCCTTTGATCTGCAGGAATTAGAAGAGGTTGTCTGCTAGCCAAAGTCTGCCATAAATTCACTGACTTCAGTGAACTCAATACCAGTGTCTGCTGTCTGCAGACCTCCCTCAGCATCTAAACATTTAGCTTACAGGCCAAAAATGTAATTTATGTACTCAGAGAAGAAAACAAGGGAGCTCAGAGCCTATTTCTTAGTGTAATCATCCACAGACTCCCTGGTGCCCCATGCCTTGGTATCCGTTTTGTATCACATATCCTGCTTTCATCCCAGGCACAGACACGTTCAGACAACTTTGGGCTGAGGTTCTGGGTGCACAAAACAGTTCTGAGTCAGCGTCCTCATGGCAACTGAGGCTTGATGCTGTTATGAACACCATCCATAACATGCTCTGTCACCCCCCATGCCAGCTTTCCTTAATTACCCCACCTAATGTGGCTGAATGGCTGAAGGAACAGGACCTTTAAACACTTTATCCCCTTCATCTGCAACACTGTGCATTCCAACTAGATTTTTTTTTTTCCCATCTGCCACTCTGATATTAAAAGCAATCAAGTCTTAGAAAGTCATGACACCAAAAGCAACCAAGGTGTGTCCATGTGGGTTATTGCATCAGAAATAAGCCCCAGCACCTCTGTGGTGGTCCATAACAGAATGATGTGTGGGTATCATAGTCACCTGTGGGGAGAACAGCATCCAAATCTGTGAGATGATGTCATGCTGATGTGTGATAGTCAAAGGAGTAATTTTTACCTCCTAAACACTCGCTTAAAAGCAGGCAAAGTGAATGATCCTCACCTACAGTCTCCATCCTGCTAGACTTGACTTCTAGAAAAGTGTTGTTTCATGTTATTTCAATAAAACTAAGGTTCAGGGAGCAAAGTTTCAGATAAAGTAAGACTACACGTCAGGATATTAAGATTTTTTTGGTGTGATATGCAGGCATATGTACACAATCCCAGGATGGGCCAGCTTGGCAGGGGCCGCAGTGCTCACCTGGTGCCACCTCCCTGCTCCAGCAGGGCCACCCCGAGCACACGGGATTGTGCCCAGGTAATTCTGGAATATCCCGGTCCAGGGAGGCCCCAGAGCCCCTCTGGGCTCTGCCGGGGCTGGCTCTGCCCGGGGCAGCGGCTCTGCCTCCCGTGAGGGGAGCGCTGGGCCCAGGCCCTGCCCGGGGCTCCGGGGCCATCGCTGGGCCCGGGGCAGGGCTGGGCCTGCCCTGACCTCTGCTACAGGGACGGACAGGGGGACACGGGACAGACACAGGGACACAGGACAGACAGGGACAGACAGGGGGACACGGGACAGACACAGGGACACAGGACAGACAGGGACAGACAGGGGGACACGGGACAGACACAGGGACACAGGACAGACAGGGACAGACAGGGGGACACGGGACAGACACAGGGACACAGGGACACACAGGGACAGACAAGGGGACACGGGGACAGACACAGGGACACACGGACACACAGGGACACAGGGACAGACACAGGGACACACAGGGACAGACTGGGGACACGGGACAGACACAGGGACACACAGGGGGACACGGGGACACAGGGACAGACAAGGGGACACAGGGAGAGACACAGGGAAATGCAGGGTGACACGGGGACAGACACAGGGACACAGGGACAGACAGGGGGACAGAGGGACAGACAGGGACAGGCAGACAGGGACACAGGGACAGACAAGGACACAGGGACAGACACAGGAACAGACAAGGACACATGGAGACACCCAAGGACAGACAGGAACAGACAGGGAAACATTGGGACACAAAGGGGGACACAGGGACAGACAGACAGGGACACAGGGACAGACCGGGACCCCAGGGACAGACAGGACACACAGAGACACAGACAGACCCAGAGGAACAGACTGGGACAGGGACAGACAGGGAACCCAGGGACAGATGGGGACACCCAGAGCCAGCCAGGGCTGAAGCCCCCCTCTCCAGGCTGAGCAGCCCCAGCTCCCTCAGCCCTTCCTGAGATGCTGCAGGTCCTAACTTTCGTCCCTCTCCCTCACTGGACCTGCTTCAGCAGCTCCCTGTCCTCCTGTCCTGAGCAGGAGATGGACGCTGCACTCTAGATGTGCCCTCACAGGGCTGGGCAGAAGGGCAGGATCCCCTTCCTGACCTGCTGGCAATGCTCTTTCCAATGTCCCCCCAAACCCCATGGACCTTCCTTGCCCCCAGGACACTCTGCTGGTCAGGAACAGCTCATTGCCTGCCACAAAACGCCAGGTCCTTCCTCACAGAGCCACCCCAGCAGGTCCCCTCCAGCCTCTGCTGCTGCCTGGAGCTGTTCCTGCCCAGCTGCAGGACCTGCATTTCCCTTATTAAGCTACAGACCTTTCTTCCCCGCCTAATTCTGCAACCTGTCAAAGTCCCTTGGCAGGGCTTCACAGCCCCTCAGGGGTTTTGACCTCTCTTCCCAGCCATGTGTGGTCAGTGAGCTGCTGAGGACCCCTCATGCAATCACTGAGGAACAAGTTAAACAATTCTTTGCCCCAGTATTGAACCTTGGGGGACACCAGCGTTGGCACATCTCCAACCAGACCCTTGACACTGATTGCAACCCTCTGCTGCTCACCCATTTCTCAGTCCAAGTTTATCTCACCTCAGTTTCCACGGCCCCACAGCAGTCCAGGCTGTTGGAGGCACAGAAAGTCACCAGCACCATGAGAACTGCCACAGACAACAAGGGCTGAAGTCAACTCACCCTCCTTGACCTCCCCTGGAAAAAGTGGCATGTGTTTGTCATCTCAAAGACTTTCCAATTTAAGCCATGCACTAATTCTGTGAACTGAAAAATGGGAGCATATTTTACTCTTACACTCTTAGACCCTTTTTCTTCCATGACTGGTTAAGATAAAAAGACATTGTTCAAGCCTTGACTGTCTCAATGAGACTTTTCAAAGATTGTCTACCACAAAACCAAGCAATGTTTAACCTTTTTTTAACCTTATCTTTTTCCTGCAAATTTCTGTACAAGGAAAAATATTTTGAGGAAAAATGTACATCTAAATACGAAAAATGTCACCAAAGGGTAACTTTTAACATTCCTATATGAACTTTTTTTTTACTTCTGAGTCCTAATTTCAAAAGCTAATAAAAATATTTAATGAGTATGATTGTCAGGATGCCACAAATAGCCAATTTCTTAGGGTTCAGGAGATATTAATAATTTCAGTCAACTTTCTGTGTTCTGTATCATTTGTGGGCTGTGAAATCATTTGAGTGGTGCAGTCTTTTCATCAGTCACACAGCCATCTGCCCCCTGTGTGCTTCACTAGCCCTTCACTCCCCTTGTGTCCATCCCAAACCTCGGCCTCTCTCCCCACACAACCAGCCAATAACAGGTTATCCCCAAAGATTCAATAGGATTACCTTGACCATGAAGAAAGGGGATAAAGATACATATTTTAATACAGGTTGTGCACCATTTGATAGCACTGTTATCACTAGATAAGTTTATTCTGGGAATGTGCAATGGGATCTCACAGTAGGGATCTCACAGAGTCAGGGGAGTGTGATCTCCTGGGAATTCTCAGATTTCAGATGGTTAATACTCCTTTCATCAGTGCATTGGATGTCTTTTCAAACCTTGAAACTCTATAATTGCATGGCTTCTTGGTCTGGGAACATATATAGGACCTAGAGAAAGCCCACTGAAGCCAGAGTGGGAATTTTTCCCAGCTGTCCTTCTTGGGGCTCGAGAGAAGATCATAATTTTCTTCAGAGTTTTTACCAGAATGCATCTGCCAAAGTGTCATAAAAACAAATGCAAAGTGTGTGAGAGAAAATACCTCTCAGTATCTGAAGTTATTTCACAACCAGAAATTTCCCTGGGTGTATTTTCATGGTGATTTTAATATTGCACCTTTTTGAATTCCCTTCCTTTCCCTAAGGAACACTGTTTTCATGTAGGATGAAAAGAAATGCATGTGTTTTTGACCTGAGTCTGACATCACATCTTCTAGATCTACGAGCTGTTGATCAAAGCTCTTTTACAAGGGGAAATACATGCAGATATTTTCACTGGCATTTTTATTTACATATTCTTAGGCTGATTCTTCAGGATGTCTTCTAGACATTATGGGGAAGTTCTTTCTGAGATTCCATTAACATTCCCAAGGCAGGAAGAGTTTTCATAAGTTCAAAGTATATGAAGAAACTAATAATAGAAATAAATGACCTTGGTGTTTCTTAGGTAACATTCAGTTTCAGATAGTTAATACTCATTTGATCAATACTTTGCAACTAAGATGATATTTTTCAATGCTAAAAACTTCTGAACAATGTGAGATTGATTATTGGCCCCTTCTTGAGATGGCAGTCTAAACCTGCCAGTGTTTGAATAATTCATATAACCCTGTTAATGGCATTCATAACAACTACCTTTGGGACTAAAATAATGACTTAATAATAAGAAGGAACAGACTAAGCAAGTTTTTTAGTCTGTCTAATTATGTAAACTCTCTGAGGCATAAATTGAAAGTTCTCAACAAAAGACAAATGAAGTAGGTGCTTTTTGATAATTCTCATAACATATGTTCCTCCACATTAGCATTGCATGGGCCAAACAATCCTTGTATTTATGTTTTCCATACAAGTAGGATCTAACCTATATTTTGATCTCTTTACAGAGAGGCAAATTAAATTAGTGGTCCAATTTGCATCTCTGATTCTAATTTTAAGCAGGTACATGAATAAGTCTCACTGAGGATGGCAAAGGTGATGAGTTGTTTTTAGAGGGTTGGCTGAGGCTGAGATGCAGGTGGGTAGAGGGAAGTCTGAGAGGCGTTTGTTTTTACCCTGAGGTGTGATAAACTGGAAACAGCAGGAGGATGAGTTTGCAGAGGACGTAATAGAAAAGGTATGAGGGTGCTTTGCTGGACCTGCATCCACATAAGTGAAACAAAATTGGCTGGGATCAGAAACAACCTGAGTTGCTGAACCTTTAATTGGTCTGTCCTCAAGGTACAATCCCACAACCACACTGGGAATTATAATTTTTAAAGCAATCTGTAACAAACATTTGTTCTCCTAGCCTATTACAAGACAACAATTTACACTATCATGTCAATATTTTTCAATAAAACATGTTTTTCTCTGTGGGGCAGACCCCCTTCCAGCATGTCAGCAGCAGTGGTGCTGTGGATAAATCACTGCATATCCTCGCTGTGTGCTGCTTAAAACACACATCACTGCCACTGTGCTGACTGCATTAATGCCCTGAACTAAATCCAGGGGAGCTCTGCTGACAGTGCTGATTAGGAGAGTATCAAAAAGCCACAGACAGGCAAGACAGATGAGCACCTTGTGTGCAGGTGCCAGCGAGGCTTTGCAAGGGGAAGTTAATAGTGACTGACCTGCTGTGCCCTTCCTGCTCCTCATCACCAGCCCAGCTCTGCAGCTGCTGTGGCACCAGGGTGAAACAGCAGTTTGTCCTGCTCAGACTGGAGGAAACAGTCTTGGACGCTGAAAAGGAAGCATAGGAAGGAGCTTTCAGACTCGCTGACTTTCCCAGTATTGAGGGGATTGTGTCAGGTTGTTAATTTCCTGAGTTTATTAAAAAACATTTCTATTGGCAAGTATCCCTATTTTTCATCAGAAGATGTTTGTCTGGGTGCTTTCTATCTAGATTTGTCAGAATTACAACTTCAGGGAAAAAAAAAAAAAAAGAAGAGACAAAAAAAATTAAATTTCAATCCGTCAAAACCTGATGAGATCAGCAGGGAAGGGTTGCTGTAATAAATCTTTTAATGCCAGTATAACCTTGATCTCTTATTCAACCCTGTTTTTATGTGAGTAATGGTGAATAGCAGTAAAGACATATTTACTTTGTGCTAGAAAAGATGAAGAATTATTTATGACAACACTATTCCATCTCATAACTGAAACAAGTAAACACCTTTGTTCTCCATAAAATGCATTTCTGTTTATGAATCTAAAACTACATTTAAGGACTCAATGACTCAAGGTTTCATATAGGCTTTAATTTGAGCATTTCTGGAAAGCTTGCTCTTGAGGAACACTTCAGGCAAGGCTGTTCTGCAGGAAATGTTACTGGTGTTATTGCTAACAGTGAGATAACAAATGAGGGGAATATGGTTATGGATTCTGTCCAGGAGCATCACATAGGGCTCTTTCTGAAGTCACTCTGTCTTCTCATCCCTCTTCTCCTCTCCTGCCTGCAATAATGTAGATAAGGCCGATGCAGTTAGGTGGGTTTTTTTATCTTTTTGCCCATTTTATAGCTTCTGCAAGTGAATATGCTAGCATTTGATCATAAATTGTAAGAGGAAGATGAACACCTTCCACTGGAGCTGTCCCAGTCCCTGCTGTTCTGTTACATTCACACATTATGATTCTGAATTTAATCTTCTTTTTTCCTGTGGTTCTGAGGTTTGTAAACCATGCTGAGAAGTTACTGATGGCCTTTGTTTTGTGCAGCCCTTTGGACTTGTTTATGAAAAACAAGCTCCTACATTAACTCACAGCTATCAGAGGAGCTGCACGCACACCATGCAGATTTGCAGGACTGGTTCTGAATTGCCTCTGAAAATGGTGCACTGTACAATCAACAGGAACTCTTAAAATTACCTTGTTCATATTACTACTTTCTCTTAGAGAAAAAATCTTCCTCATTTATTTCCTTTGCAATATGGATTTTTTTTTTCCCAGGTTCCAGTAAAATCTAATTGGGTATATCTTCCTCGGTGTAGACAACAATTTAGCATCCCCAAACAGATTTGAGTGAATCACTGGAGTCCAAAGCATTAGTGAAAATTGTTTAATAGATAATCACTCCTAGAGGACCAGTGCTGAGAGTAGTGAGCACAGCACCCTGGTCCCTTTTTCCCCTCCTGTGGAGAAAGGCCACGACTCTGTAACCTGCTGTGACCATCAGAGTGCTCTGTGTAATCATGGAGTTGGGAGGATTTTGGTGGTTCAAACAAACAAGATTAGAAGGAATTTCAGGGACTTCTTACACTAAAGAGTTGATTTTATTCCCCAGCTCTCAGTCATACACTGCTCTGGAGGGTATCTGCCTCAAGTGATTTTATTTGATTTGTTTTGGCTACGTGGATGAATTCAACATGCAGTTTTTTACCCAGCTCAGGATCTGAAGTGGTGTTTCTTGCCAGAGTCCCTGAACTGACATAAACTGAGCTGACTCCATACCTGTGCTCTCCTTGTGCTTTCCTCCACACCAGCACAGTGACTTTGTACCATCCACCCTGTGTGTGGCATAATCCAGTTCTTGTAGAGTCAGATTTAAATACATTGGTGTCTGACTACTGGCTTCAATTTACACACAGTTTTATGTGAGCAACTCGGTGTTCATCACTCATTCCAGTGCCAGAAGTCCTCCTCACTGACATGCAAAGGCCATCAGAGCAGATTCCACAGCCTGCAGGTGTCAAGCAGACCCTTATCCAAGTTTCTAAAGTTCTTCATGGCATAAGGTTTTAGGGCACAGGGTGCGCTCGGACTGCAGCCAAATCCCTGGCATATCCTGGGGGAGTCAAATCCTTTGGAAGTGACTGGATGCAGGAGAGCCCTCTGAGGTGGTGCTGAATGCAGGCCCTTGAGCAGAGATCAAGTGTCATGTCTGAATCCATTGCTCTTCAAAGAAATTTAAATGGTAAATGTTAAATGGCAAAACTGATCCTTTCTTTCTTTCTTTCTTTCTTTCTTTCTTTCTTTCTTTCTTTCTTTCTTTCTTTCTTTCTTTCTTTCTTTCTTTCTTTCTTTCTCTCTTTCCTTCCTTCTTTTCTTTTCTTTTTTTTTCTTCTCTTCTCTTCTCTTCTCTTCTCTTCTCTTCTCTTCTCTTCTCTTCTCTTCTCTTCTCTTCTCTTCTCTTCTCTTCTCTTCTCTTTCCCTCTGTAAGTAGATTCCTCAAATGTCTGTGCCTGAATCTTCTTCTTGCAAGGCCTTTACCATGCCTTATTACTTAAATTACTTAAATAAATCTCTCAAAACACTATTGATCTTCTCTCATCATTGCTTTTTTTCCAGTTCATCTAGACAATGATAAGGGATCCTTAAGAAGTGAATCCATTACCTATTTTAAAAATATATGTTATTCTTTTGTTCCTATCCTGGTGACTTTCACCTCTTTGTTTTAAAACATCACACATGTAATTACAACGTATAGTTTTCTGTCCTGGATCTTAATCCACAAATCAGACCTTCCTGAGCTTTTTTTTTCCCTTACAATTGCCACAGAAAAACACATTTGAAAAAGTTTTTATTGCTGAAGGATGTAGTTCCCATTTCTTCAGAGCTTCCTACTGAAGTATATTAAATAAGAAAGATTTTGGCCCATGCTTTGTTACAGCCATTGATAAAGTTGCAGCAATTTCAATTTTTGCTGAGGTTGAATTTGAAAAATTTAAAACACATTAAAGAACCTAAGGATACAAAGGGAAAATTAATTCCTGATGCATCCATATTCACTGAAAAGCATGGCATTAGCCCAGTAGGGATTTCTATATAAGCAAGCCATGCATTTGAAAGCATTTCTTTTTTCCCACTTCATTGGGATTTTTCTGCAAACGTTGACAGGATGTGTAGAGCTTGGAAAACAAGGCAGCCTGGTTTTATTTCTTATGTTGCATCAAGTTCAATACTGCTTAAAAATAAATCTCAGTTTGTGACTCAAAGGATGGGCACTGATTAAGAAATCCTCTAAAAGGAAAGATTCTGCAAATGGGAATAGGACATCCAGTGGTTAATGCAGTGGTTTCATTAGAAATTATTCTTTGAGAGTAAACAGGGAAATAAAATTCCCATAAATTCTCATCCAAAACCCCAAAGATTATTACCTGGAAATAGAAAAATTGGTAATTAAGCTGAAAAAAATATTAGTTATTTGCATCACTGGATCAAAAAAAAATTTGTTTGGTGTTTCTTTATACATTCCTTTTCCCATGCACTGAAATGTGAAGAGGCTACCAGACAGCAAATAATCACTCTGGTTTCTGTTTCCCTGTGCTTTCTAATTTAGTTTTGCAGATAGTATTCACTTCATTATTAGCAATTTTGTAAATACATGGAAAATTGGTTTACTTGCCTGTTAATTAATATTCTAAAATTCCACATAGAGAATTAACTACTCATAAGAGACTTGCATAAATCTTTAACTGGATATTATTCCATGTTAGCTACATTTTTAATGTAGTTATGGGACTAATAGTAGTCTCTGGAGCTGTCCTTTTAGAAATATAACATATTTATTTTATTTTGTTTTCCCCTCTGGGGGACCAGAAACTGGGGAAAAGAAGTTTTCCAAGGCTGAAAAACATAATGAATGTCTTCTAATTTATACCTGTCTGAATTCCTGTTGTGAGTCCTTTCCCCCACTGGAGTTTCAAATATTCCTGAGCTTTCTTGGTATATGTGGGGAAGATCCTGCAAGAAATCTGGTGGTTTTGTAGAAGACTTCTCTCTCAGTGGGCCTAAACCTCGAAAACACACATTGTTAATCCAAATGTATGTGGGTGTGTAATAATTCCTTATAAGGTGAATTTGGTAAAACTACACCAAAGGCAACTATAAAAAAAATAGCACAGAAATAGCTAGACTCATTTTAAAAAAATCCCAGAAGAAACTACAACATTCTACAGTTTGGACAAAGAAACCAGAGGTTTCCTCCTGTATGCACAGAGAGATTTTAAAACACCAAAGCCTGATCATCTTACATCCTTCACAGAGGTTAAATTTTATTACCAAGGAGGAGAAAGTCTTCAGGGCACAATGTAAACAATAAAGCAATTAAGGTATTTGGACAGCAGATCTGCCTCTGAGTCCTCCCATACCTGTGCTGGGACTGATGCTCCAAAAGTGAGGACTGCACTGGGTCAGCTCCAGCCGCTGGGGAGCAAAGATAAAACTCATTCTGAGGAGACAAGTGTTAATGTAGTGTAATGCATTATTTACCCTGTCCCAGTTGTTTGCTCGCCAGTATTTCCACTCATCTCTTTGCACTGCACATCTGCCTGCACCTTCACACAACTCTCACGGTGCGGCAGCTCTTTGCTGAGCTTCATTTGGTGCAAAAGTCACAGGTTTCAGCTGAAAGGGAGGGAGTGCAGCTGCCACAGACTGTCTGACACTGTTGGGTTTGAATATCACACCCTGAGTTGCCAAGGTTCCCACTGCCACAGGTGATTAAAGGAGGCAGAATTAAGGCTGCTGGAGTAATGTTGAATTTGTTCACTCTGAACAAACCTTCATTTTGCACTTCAAGGAGTTGTGTTCAGCTCAGGCAAGCACACAAGGAGTGTTCACATCCACTGATTGATATTTTGGTATTGACTGCTTTAGGATTAGCATCTTAGCCTTGATCACTAGGTATATGAATTTTCAGTGAGTGTCAAGGAAAAGTCTAATTTCTTTGTTGTCAGAACTTCCATGTAGTTTTAGTTTCACATGGAAGTTTTACTTGATGCTAACTTAGGATCTTTTGTATGGTGTTGCAAATTGGCTTCTAACAGAACAGAAGATATAGCTTTTGGTAAGTGGTCACCCTATTTCATTTCCCTTTCAGGCAGGAAATATGTAGGAGTAACCCCATATGCCAAAATTAAGCAATATCCCAGTAATATTCTGTATATCCATAATATATTTGCATACATACAGGAAATAAGCATAGTCCAAGCTTTTGGTTCAATTTTTTTCATTCGTTTTATATATTTGCACATGAAATTCATGAAAGAGAAAAGAATTAATGCAAGTACAAAATAGTCATTTAAATGCTACAGCTATGTTTTTTTCCTCTCATTTGGGAAAAAAAAAAAAAAAAAAAAGGGAATGAAAGGAATCAAGGATTGTGTCCATGAGATTAGCAGTGTGCTGTTATTTCAGATAAACCTCCAGAAGAAGATGAGAGTCACTGGAGTTATAACCCAAGGTGCCAAGAGGATTGGAAGTCCAGAATACGTAAAATCTTACAAAATTGCCTACAGTAATGATGGGAAGTCATGGACAATGTACAAAGTAAAAGGCACAAAGGAAGACATGGTAAGATAAAGTCATCTGTTACTGAATGCATCTCATGGTTTAGCTGCCTTCAGAAGTATGAGATGTCTCTGGTATTTAAGTCTAATTGCCTGGCAGTATGATATAGGTTTCACTGTTATTATTTTTCTGTGGGAGAAAAAAAAAAAAACAACAAATTTGCATTTTCTCCCTGCTAAGAATTTCTTATACTTTAATTGATGGTTGCATAAATACTATTTCCCCAAGCTAGAATAATCCTGTTTATTACACTTAACTGATTTTCATATTAATTAGTTTACCAGTAATTACTCATTGCTCTGTTTTCAATTTCATTTTATTGCATTGGCAGATTAGCTTTAACCCTTGGAAACACAGATCACATTCATCAATGCTAATCTCTGTGCTGCACAAACAGTATCATCCAGCGGGGTGTGTGTGTTTACAGTTTATAGTTACCACTTATTTTTGATGGAGCTGTGCACACAGAGCAGGAAAAAAAAACCTTTACTGTGTAAGTTTGCATGGAACTCAGGCACTGTGCAGCATTAGATGTAGTTTCTCCATTATGAAATTAAGATGTTGTATGAAGAGGAGCATAATGAAGGGGAGAAACACAGCAGAGGGATGACTGGCTAGAGTGAGGGGTGAATAGAAAAATGATGATGGGTTTAACTCATCCCCTCTGTGATCAATGGTGGGGTTACAGTGCATTTCAGTGGGGGCTGGATCAGGTTTTTGAACCAGCAGGGAAAAAATAAACATCAATCAGAGCAAATAATTGCAGGCTTAATTGAGCTGTGACTATTTTATACATTAATCAAGAGAAGAAGGCATAATTTAGTTGCATTAGGAGCTTCAGTTTCTGGGAGTGACAAGACAGACACCTTGGTTTGGCCCAGGTGGCAAACCCATCACAATACGGCACAGCAGGACATTCTGCTGGGAAAACTTGTGTCCGGCATGGCAGTGCTAAACCAGCTACAATCTGGGAAAAACCTCTCACAGACAGAGCAATTCAGGTGCTTTTGAGACACAGGAATTCAGTGGGACTCCAGGGATCCTCCTGACACTTTTTTTTTTTTGTTGTTGTTGCCTCGCTGTAGGTGTTCCGTGGGAACGTGGACAACAACACGCCGTACGCCAACTCCTTCACGCCGCCCATCAAGGCCCAGTACATCCGGCTGTACCCCCAGGTCTGCAGGAGGCACTGCACCCTCAGGATGGAGCTGCTTGGCTGCGAGCTCACAGGTGGGATCTCCACAGCCCTCCATCCCCTCCAGCCGCTCCCGACCGCGCGCATTTTGTCCCCACTGCGAGATGCGCTTGGCCAGCCTGAGTTTGTCTAGCTGCTTTCATCCTCTTTCTCTAGCTTAAAAAATCACAGAATCACACAATCACTGGGTTGGAAGAGACCTTCAAGATCATCCAGTCCAACCCACGCCTCAACACCTCAACTAAACCATGGCACCCAGTGCCACATCCAGGCTTTTTTCTATACCCATCCAGGGGTGGTGACTCCACCGCCTCCCCAGACAGACCATTCCAGAACTTTATCACCCTTTCTGTAAAAGCCTTTTTCCTAACATCCAACCTAAATTTCCCTTGGTGCAGCTTGAGGCTGTGTCTTCTGGTTCTGTCACTGCTGCCTAGAGAAAGAGATCTACCCCCACATTTTCTTTTTAATGTCTTCCACTTCTGGAACCACAATTTCGAGTAAGTCCTTGCCGGAATGACTAGGAATTGTTTTGCTCAAAGAACTGTAGAAGCTAGTGAAGTAAATTAATTTCAGTGGTCTCCTAACAGTGTCAAGGCCATAATTTCTTAAAACTGTGGACAGCTGAGGCTCAGCAGAGCAATTTCAACCTTACTGAAGGAAAGGTACAATTACACAGACTAATTCAGTTTTAATTCCAGGTGGTCTGCCTTGGGTGGAAAGGCACTTTGAGGGGCCTGCCTTCTCTAACATGCCCTGGTGAGAGAGGAGAGTGAGTGATAAACAGAGGGAGACATGCAGCATTGAATCATCATAAAGGCTAACTCCTTCTTAGGACAAACTTCAGCAAAATGTTCAATGCAATCTGCTTTAGTTTCATAAATAGCTTTACTTACCAGGACCACAGTCAGATCTCATTGAAAACCAGGATCAATGTTAGTGGAGCCAACCATCAATAAATTAGGCATTAATTTTCATGGCCCTGTGTTCCTGCCTTGCTTGTGTTTTGCACATCATTGTGTCCTGCTCTCCCTTCCCTTCACAGAGTATTGATGTGAGGGGAGAAGCAGATCACAGCTACTGCTTATTAGAATGCCTTTATTCATTAAGCTGTTATTAATAGCAGCATCAAGCTGTAGTTTTTAACAGCAGATCAGTTGTGTGTGGCTGGTAACAGCAGCTCACACAACAGTGTCACTTACTCCTGGAACTCACTCTTGCCTTCCTGCAGGCAGCCCCTGCAGTGTGCTGCTCACAGTCGTGTTTGTTGCTTCCTGTGCAGCAATTCACCCAGCTCTTGGTGTTTGGGGTTTCTCAATACCTGCAGAGGGATGCTGGCCTCCAGAAGCTACACATCCCTGTGGGACTCACTCAGAGAAAGCTCCTGAGAGTGTAAATTTCATCTCCTTCAGGCATGCTGTTCCCTGGTAACTATTTCTTGATCCTAATGATGCTTTGTTACGGCAGGCCTAGAACAAAGGTTAGATGGATCAGCACAGAACCTGAAAAATAGAAAAGCCAAAACCTGAGCCCTAACTAACAGTCCCTGTAGGCAACGTTCACACAAAACTAACACACAGGGGGACTTTATCACACCTGCAGTTAAATATATGTTTCTCTTTCCCCATTTGTCCTCAGAACTGTGTAATCTGGAAAGGAATTCTATACTTGTTATTTATAGGCCAGGTTGGGGCCTTAAAACATCAAGGTTTAATGAAAAGTGTCCCTGTCCATGGCAAAGGGGTTGGAATTAGATTTGCAGCTAGATGACATTAAGGTCCCTATCATCCCAAACCATTCTATGATTCAAAAATATGAAGAAAATTTTTTAAATCTCTCAATTCTTAGAAACAAAAAATATCACAGTATGAATCAAAACAAAATCACCATTGCCCTCAAATAAGTGACATATGTTTGACAGACTTTTGCCAACACTACACAATTTTTTGTCCAAGACAAGATTCATGAAGTCTGTTGAATGCAGATCCATTAGTGGGTTTGCCTTTGCTACACTGGATATTGAATATTTCCTTTGAGGGTTTGAGCTTTTTCAAGCTTTTTCAAAGGAAGAGGTAGATGAGGGACATAACATGGATACAGACTGAAGAGTAAAAGATTCTGCCCTCTGAAGAGTCAACAGAGAAAAACCTTTGTGTTTATTCCTCCAATTTTCAGGTGCTAATCCCCACTCTTTCTTGTTATTTCCATTCTCCTGTTCCATCAAGCTAGACCAAATAGGACCTGCAAAGTTATACCTAGTTAGATTTAAACATACAGAGGCATCAGGTATAATTTATCACAGAGGGAGGTATCCAAAGCATCTCAAACATTCCAGCCTAAGATGCTCCACTGGGTGTAGCCGTGTGTCTGCATCAGCTATCTCCGACTTCAACAGATTTCAAAAATGAAAAATGGAAATTGAATCCTTTCACAGGGACGTTGAAAAGCAAATTTAAAGGTACAGTGCAGTGAAGAGGATATGTTTCAGGGAGACATAAGCATTGTTATAAACACACACCTGTGGGGGATGACACAAAGCCCTGGGCTGGTTTGATGACCCCATCCTTTGTGCTGCAGGTTACGGCTCTGTCAAAAAATCTCCTGTGGCAGGGGCTGGGAAGATGCTGCTTTCTGTGACACAGCACCAAGACATCCGTGTGTGCATCACGTTTGCCTCTTCAGATTCTCACTGTTCTTCTCACTTTCTCCCGTTACCTTTAACAACTGTCTTCCCAGCCCCTTTGGGGCCACAGAGAAGGCAGGCGAGTGTAAAATCCCATTAATTCATGCACGCATGCACAGGCACATAGGCAGGCACAGCTGTTGCTTCATAAATCAATAATAATACTCAGAAAAGATAGAACTGGTTTTGATGGATTGGGCCAGCACTGAATCACAGCTTTGACAACCCATGGTTTTGTGACAGGAGCCTCCTTAGCATTCCTCGGATGAAACATACTTGCTGACAATCCTTGTGATCCTGGAGTGATACTTCAGAATTTAATAATAAGCAAAGTCCCTCTCCAAAGCAGCAGATTAGTCTCTCTTACTTCTATTATCAATTGCTTCCTCCCACTCCCAGGAAAATTGTTTTGTTGTGTTTTTGAATGAGTCTGTTCTACAGACAAGGCTGTGCCATTTCCATTTGTGCACTGAGAATCAATTATGTAAGACTGTTTTTTGGGGTTTTTTTTCAAAAGTTAACTCTGTTTTCTCTTGGCTTTTCATTTGTTTGTTTGGGTTTGTTTTGTTTGTTTTTGGTTTTCTTTTTTTAATTTAACATGAAGCATGTCAATATTCAAATTTTAAATACAGGAGATACTGCATTAAAGATCATGTTGCTAGTAATACAACTGCACATATGCAGCTTTTTTTGACTGCTGGGACAGGAAGGAAATGAGAAAAAGCTTATTTTTTTATCTTCCCATCTCTGTCTTTTCCATCTTTCACTTTACCCCAATTACCAAGTGCCACTCCACCTCTCCAGCCTCACATCCACCTTTCCTGTCCTCTTAGCGGCCTTCTCTCTCTCAGCAATTTGCCTTTCTTTTTCTGATTTCTTTGTTTAAATCTCAGAACCTGCAGTCTCTGGTTTCCAGTCCTTTTTGTTTCAGTGCTGCCTCATCTTGTTTTCTCCCTCTTCTGCATCCAAATGTGCCTTCCACATTCCCAGCACAGAGCAGCAAGGCAGAGGAACACAGAGCCACTTATCAATTTTTATTTTTATCTTTTTTCACGCTGAACAGAGAAGGGAGAAGCCCAAGATCTATCTTTTCTACAGCAAAATAACTCAATGGTGTGGGATGTCCACAAACAAATAAGCCATTAACTATCGATTTCTCCTAAGTGATATCCTCCTACTATCCTCCCTCCACAATTCTTTTTCTGTGAGCTCTCCCTCCTTCAGTGGGATTTTGGGCTTTCTGGATTTTTACCTAGATGTCAAATTATTCAAAAGTGTAAAAGAGCTCAGTGCTTTTTAACATCTTACTGCAGCGGTGCTTTTAAGAAAAAATAATGTTTGTTCAGTAAGCAAACACATGGTGGATGTGAGGTGGCATAAAAGCATAAGGAAAATCAAACAGAACAGGGGAAACAATGTTTTCCTGCGGGAGAGGAAAATAAAAATAAAAAAGCACAGACAAAAGTCATCTTTTCATTTTGTTTTGCATCATAAATTTATGCCAGAATAAAATATGTTGAATTCTCTATCTTGATTTTGACTCACCTGAGCAATTGTTGACGCAAAGTGCCTTGAGTTGACTATTTTTCATTTATTTGTTTTCGACCGTCTTCAACAATAGTCTTGATTACATCTTTTTCTTCAAGCATTGCAGGCTTTCTCTGCCATAACAGAAAACCTAAACGCCTGACAGAGATAAGCAGGTAGTGCCACTGATCTTGCCCTGCTGTTCCAGGTTGCTCTGAGCCCCTGGGGATGAAATCAGGACACATCCAGGATTTCCAGATCACTGCCTCCAGCGTTTTCCGTACCCTCAACATGGACATGTTTGCCTGGGAGCCCAGGAAAGCCCGGCTGGACAAGCAAGGCAAAGTTAACGCCTGGACCTCTGGCCACAATGACCAGTCACAGTGGTTGCAGGTAAATTTTCACGTGGATTTTCCCAGATGTTTGTCTTCTTTTTGTTTCAGGCATGAGGATGGTTCTCTAGTGCAGTTTTATAGTCAAATTCTTCTGTTTCTGGCTGCAACCCTTCCCAAATCTGCCACAAGCTCTGAAAGCCCAACATATCTTCATGTTTTTATTATCACAGCTGCAGGGAAATCTACTCAGGGATGCCTCCACTAGCCCCAGTTTTCCTTTGTTAATGAACAGAAATGGTGGTTGCAGATCTGATTCACTGAATTCCCCTCATTTGTTGAGAGAGATGAGTTTATTTTCCTCCCTTCTGCCCTTCCAAGGCTTCCTGGAAAAGCATATTTACTTTCAGCTCGGTGCACCTTAGCGAATCCCACGCGTAGAAATTATCTTTGTCTAATTGAGGCTGCCCAAAATTAATTTCTGACAGGAGACTCTGGAGCCAGCAAGACTGATTCAGCCCCTGAATCCATTATAAACCTGTGCACAGGGGTTGTTTTCAGCCCAGGAATGATTCATACAACTCACTAATGTGAGAGATTTCAATAAATCACCAGTGTGGAAGCTTGTTTGACCAGCCACTGACACATTTACATTTTTTGAACTGTTGAAAATAGCAGTGTTTTCAGTCAGCTGCCACTTTGCAGTGCAGCTCTCAGTGGGAAGCCTCAATAGCACCAGACATGGCTACTAACCCCCTGCAATCTCTCCACATATAAATTATGACATATTAGCCTTTTTTTGCCTACAGCTGCTAAGCAAGTTAGGAATATGATTACTGGTTTATTTTTCTCCCAAGTTTACACACTTTCCATAAAAGGAAGGAGAAATTGCCCTATCTATTTAACTTTGGAATTGCTGGAGATCCTGGAATCTGCTGAAATTCTTTTAAAGCAGAATGTTGAAAGAGCAGTTAGTAACTTTGGGAGAGGATGAACATTTTATTGCTGTGTTTTATGGTGGAGAAGCAAATGAAAATGTTTTTCCACAGGAAAGAGAGGTGGTTGCATCATATTTTAGCCCCATCAGTCAAACCAAGGGTGTGCAGAGGCTCCACAGAAATTTCCTGTTGTGTGTTCTTGCTCCTGTGGATGACAGTGTATTTTTAATTAACTACAGATGACAAGGGGCTGCATAGTTAATCCCTATATTTTCAAAACTTTCAGGCTGTTGTATTCTTTGTATATTTGAATTTACCTGAACCTGCAAATTTAATCTGATCAGTTGCACTGTCTCTTCAAGTCTTTGAACTACAAGAAATAATATTTATTGTCTGGTCAAAAAGAAAGCTGTGAAGAAATACTCGTCTTTTAGTTAGTTTTTCAAATGGCTATGAATTGAGTTCAACAACTCCACAGGAATATTAACAATCTACCTTTTCCTGAAAATCATTATACATAATGATATTTCCTCAAAAAAGGATCCTAACATTTAATGTTTGGGAAAAAAGTAAAAGAAAAAAAAAAAGCCACCAAAACTGAAAACCAAAAGGCATTAAATCCACTTGTTTTTCAGTGCTTAAGGTGGTCATTAGCTCCTGCTACAGGCTGGTTATTCTGAATTCAGGCCATGACTAGAGGCAGTCTCATATGCTTCCAGTGTAGGTAATGATTCTGTAACAGAGACATGTCTATCATTTGAATTCATCTGTTCATTCTTGTTCTCCCTGCTGGTAGTTCTCTGTGGGTTTTTTGGTGGTTTTTCTTTTCCTTAAAACGCAGAGTATTATATTGAAGCCTTATAACACATCGACTGAAAGGTTTATCATCCTGCTGCTGCTTCCACGGAGTTTAGTCAAAACACATTTGTAAGGAAAAGCGTGTGAAAGCAAATGTGTCTGCATGCCCTACTCCCTCAGCCATTCCACAAAGAATCAAGCTCAGAATGATGATTCCATGGTACCCTGAAATGGGCTTAAAGCCAGACATTTAGCCCAGACTTCTGGATTTTGCTGAAGTAGCTGTCTTGCCAATATCATATTTATCATGTCAACTTTCCATGCCTTTTGACTGTTCTCCACAGGCCTTTCTTGCTTTCTGTTTTCGGACTTTCATGAGAAAACCTGAAAAACTGGAGGGAAAGCCTGCTGTTTGCCTTTTAGGATTGTTGTTGGGGGTGTGTGGATGGCTTGAACAGATCTGATCTGACTAAATGTCATTGTTGGGGTGCCTAAACACCATTGCTACCAACAGTTTAAAAGCTGGTGTTCTGACATCCATCTCAGAGCACCTGCTGTGATAATGTTTGCTGAGAGGTGATGTTTGAATCATGCATCAAATGCTACTTGCACTTTTGGAAGAACTCCAGAGATAAATTCTCCCAGGAGCTGGGACTGTTTTACTCAGTTTTCTCTCCAAAAAGATAACTCTGAATATCTTATGTATTCTAAAATGGAGCCATTAACAATTAAGCTCTTTGGTTTAAAGTGTTTTGGATTGCTGCATCCATAATTTAGGAATATGAAGTATTTTATGCCTCCAGGCACAGAATTTGGGGACAAAATTCTCACCTTAATCATGCTGCAGTTGTTGAAAATCTGCTGTGACTTAGACTCTACAAGCTACAGGCTGCACAAATAACATTTATTTACACCAAACATCACTATTAGTGATGAAAAAATGTATTTTCTTGACATGAAGGGAAAGTTAAATAGATGACATGACTAAAATTGTTCTTTTCTTCCTTTGTCATAAACTTGGGGCTGAATTCCCCACATGCTTCCTCAAAGATACCCTTCAATCTCTTGAAGAGGATGCTGCAAGTTTTTGGAGTGCTCCAGTGACAAAATCCAGGATTGCCCTTCCATTTGGTCACCCCACTTACCATTTCTTCACTTATTTGGCATTAAAGGATGTGATGGAAAACTCCCTGCCCTATGCCCAAAATGAAGCACTGAGGCTGTAAAGATTATTTTTAAAAGTGCAACTGATGTTTCAGATGCTTGGAGAATGCTCTTTTAAATAGATTTTTGCCACATCATATCTCATTTTCCTAGCTGAGAGTATAACTCAAAATAATTAACATTTTTCTCAAAACCCATGCCCGCTGTATTACTAATTTTCTGCTGTTATAAAGTGTGAAATCATGGCAGCAGCTTAAACTCCCTTTTCTTTATTTACTGTTAGTTCAATTCTGGCATGTAACTTCATTTGGTGTCCCCAAACACCTGGAGCTTTGTCCTCCCACTCAACCATCCCCTCTGCATAAATTGTTTTGTGTCTTGTCCTAGTCCTGACTTTGCAGCCATACCAGGGTATTGTCAGTATTTTATCTTAAAAGTGATGATGTGTTGGGTTTTTTTGAAGGCAACAGCAATGTCAAGTTACAAAGTTTATCCTGCTGATTGTGGAACCAGCTAAGCACTATTGGAGAAAAAGCAGTGGTGATAAACAGATTGTTGGAAGATTGGCAGAGCAACTGTTATACCTACATGCTTTAAAAATGTGGTGATTGCCAGTGGTATAATAGATTTGGGTTGGGTATTTTCCTGCCAAACTAATCTCCAGTATTAGACAATATTACTGAGGTTCTTTATCAATGCCATTAGATTGTCTCAGAGCTGCAATCAAATTATTCTTTCAGTTTAATGCAAACCATCTTTTTCGCATCAAAATGCCTCTTGTTTGAAAACAAAGGCAAAATTGCATTCCAAATAATTATCCTCTTTTCGTTATACATATACAAAATGCATCTCTATCATTCCATCATGATATTCATCACTTATATTCATTTTCTAGCATTTATTTCCAGTGTTTAAGCTTCCAAGCAATCAAACCAAAGAGTTGTTTTTTAAAAGCTAAGCCAAACCCAGCTTCTACTCTTTTTTTATAGACTGGTTTCCAGAAGTGGAAATGTGTCTTCTTTACTCTGCCAGCCACAAAGATGGACAATTAACTTAAATTATAAGATACATTTTTGAACCATGATATAGTTACATGAGGTGACTCTTTCCTTTTTTTTTAATATGTGAAGAGAACATTATTCTAGTATTGGTTTGCTGAATTTGTTTCAATGCTGGCATTCATCTGTCACGGAAAAGTAAGGAAAGTTTTGTACTCTCTCATGTGATATTTCCTTCTTCTCTTGTCTGTTATTCCACCTGACTCTTTTCCCCCTTTTTTTGATGTAATAATCTGTTCATTTGGAATGAATTCTAAAAAATCTTTCCAGATAAAAAAATCGCTATACCATAGCAACTCAACAACTCATGTGGAGATCCATTCAACAACTCACAAGGAGAAAACTGTGTGGATTGTATAATTTTCTTTTGACAATTTGTGTTGTTAGCAAAACATATATTAATACCAGTACTGCTTAAAGTAACCAAATAAGATAATTATATGTGGCCTGTAGTTTGATTGTTTTAACATCCACATTGAGTAAAAAACAAAACAAAACAACAACAAAAAAAAAGACCCAAAAAAACCCCAAAAAACCCCAAAACCCAGAAAATGCCTAACAACATCTTAATTAAATAAGGGCTTGGAAGGCACAACTTTGAAATATGATAAAATGTTCGTTTAAGACCAGTCTGGTAATTAACATAATGAAGAAATTGCATGACTTCTGGAAGGGTTGGATTGTTAAGCCATGAATCTTGAGAGGGCTTGGAGAGACAGAGTATTCTGTAGGAGCTGTGAACTGAAATATATCACATTATAAACAGAAATACACCTGTATTTCTCTGCAGCTTTAATAAACCACCAGGCCATGAAAGGAATCAATGCTCTTTACAAAAACAGCAACAAAATTGGTCTCTAGTTCTCCCGATGCAAAGCAGGTGCTGTTTTTTTATCAGAATTTCTCACAATTCTAAAGTTCTTAGACTTCAGATAACAAAATGAAAATTGTGCAGAGATCAGCCTTTTTTTGTGCTTTCTATTGGAATTAAAAAAAATTATATTTACAGTCAGTATTGACCATTTTATTTTTCCAATGCAAAAATGTCTATTTTCTGGCAGCTGTCAATTCTACTTGAAGGACTTAATTTGGACACTGGGTTTTGGCACCTCCTTGCTCTTGTGCCTGCCTTGATGAGTGCACACTCACTTCACAGTGTCTCACTCTGTTCACACAGCCTGGTCGCTCACAGGATGCATCTCAAGGCAGGATGGGAATAAATTATTAACACAGATCTTTGCCACTCTTTGCCAGAGCCTTGCTACAGATAAATTTTCCTGCAAAAAAGCAGCAAGTGATAGGATAAGGTAATAATGGACAAAGAGCTCTGAGCAATTTAGTCAAAGACAAAAGGAGATAAAGACTGATGCCCACTTCTGATTTTCACGTTGCTGAATGTACTGACTTTGCATTGCCTAGGCTAGAATGTTAAACTTTATTCACTTCACTTTATTCACTTCTTCAATTTTCCATAAAACACAGGCTTAGTTTTGCTACTAGATGGTCACTATTTGCTTTTAGGACAGTGTGCAACTCAAGATGACAAGATGAACAAAAAGCTTTTTTCCTTTCTATTTTTTTTCTTTTTTTTTAATCTTTGTATGTTGCCAATCTGTTTTTAACAGTGCTAATAAATACACACCTTACAGAAATTTTATTAGGAACTATGCCTTGATTTCCTCCTCAGAGTTGTCTTCCAGCAGTATTTGATGGCCATTCCAGGGGTTTCACTCTAACTCAGTTTTTTCCCTAAATCATTTCAAATTAAATGCATTATTCACATTAATAATGCTACTAAATTGTGCATTTCAGCATTGCCCTTCCTAAATTGCTTTTGACTTTGCAAAGCTTTCCTGTGCAATTCATTTTATGGAAATGTTTATAGTAGTAATTGAATTTAAGCCTAGAAATTAAATAAGGCAGCATAAAATCTTGGTTTATTTTGCCTTTTAAATGCTTTATTTAGGCTTTATTCTATCATTTAGGTAGCAAAGTCTGAAGCATCTGTAGAATCATTGATTTTACTCTGGCAAAAGAGGGATTATTAGAAGGACAGACAGAGTATAGGAGCTCTCTGTTGCAAGTTGACCAGAAAATAGGCATCAGACAGATATACCATGATTCTATTCTGTGATAAAAATTTGTGTGATGTCACCTTCATAGAATCATAGAATCATCAAGGTTGGAAGAGACTTTTAAGATCATCAATCCAGCACCACCACTATAACCCCTAAACCATGAACAGGAACAAAGACCCTGTCTGAGCTGTAAATTAGCTGTGGATAAGAGTTTATAGTAGAAAAAAAGTAGAAAATGTCTGTTTCACAGAGTCCTGCTCCGTTCCCTGAATTATATTCCCCGCTCTCTCTGTTAAGCCTTCAGTAAAAACTAAGGGGTTAAATCAGTGCTCCACAGCCTGTCTTTGACACATAACAAATTCATCATCACTAACAAAAATTACTTGGGAAGTTTCCCTAAGCACTGGAATCCTGCAAGAGAGTACTGTCAGCTCCCTCACTGACTCGCAGCTTTTCTGTGAGTATCACTCCCCTGCAGATGAAAGTTAAATTGAGTAATGACCCATTTCCTATTACAATAACAGGTTTTGATCTTGCCTCAGAAAATCTGGGAGTGTAAGCAAAAACTGCCTGGTTGTTGTGAATTTTGATGTACACGGGATCTGAGTGTGAAGCAGTTTTTTGTTGCTGTGTGTTTGCAGTGGGAATGTCGGTGTTACTTGAATAGCAGCAACTTCTGAAAACGCAGTGCATGAAATTTTAATAGAAATATGTTGGTTTTTCATTGTTTTAAATTCATGCCTGTTTTACCAAGCTATCATTTCCACTGTCTTGAAGTAACGTCCTATCTCAATTTGTGAAGCAGAGGCATATTTCCCTTGCACTCCCTTTAAAAAAATAAAATAGCTACACAATAGTTTAGGTAAGAATACAGGAAGAAAGGGTCCAAATGTATTTATTATTCTTGCCCTCTTCTTCTGTGGTGGTACTTCAAAATAGCATCCACTTTTTCCTAATAAAATTGTTTGTTGTTTTTGTAGCTGCCCCTGAATTGGTTTTTGACTCAAGCAGAGTTGGTCACAGTTGTTTCATCTGAAAATGATAGAGAGAAGCAAAACGACCTTGTCAAGGTCAACTATCTTTAAGAAGCAAAAAATACCTGATGTAAACTTAGATGTGGCAAAAAGCCAGAGCACAATGAGGGTCAAAGAAAGGAATGGAACTGCATCTAGCTCTGTTTTCCAAGAACTTGATGATTAACTGGGGTGTGGTATTTTTATTAGCCCTGCACATCTTTTCCCAAATATTACTTTTTGAATAAGCAAGATACTTAATATTTCCTTCATCTATCTGTCAGCATCTCATGAGAAAAATATGCAAGGGTCAAGGAAATCTATTCTTTTCTGAATAAGACTCAATTTTACATTCTTTTTATGCCACTTTGAAAACACAGTGCATGAAGGTTTATTGTGAGATTCTGGCTGACTTCAGAACATTTTTGTTCGAAATCTGCTATTCATTTTTGTATTCCATTCCCTGCATACAGAGCACAGAAACAGATTGATTCCTATCTTGTCAAATGAGGAACAGAGATGGTATCTTTTTAGCTAAGTAAATAATGAAATTGAGACGCAAACATAAAGAAGGAGTGGTGGAAAAGGAACTTCAAATTAATCTAAATTTGAAGGCAGCAGAACATTTTGCATCTTTCTTCAGAGGAGGGGAAAATGCGCTTAAAACCAGGCTGACATTTACCTAGCAGTAAGCAGAAAATGAAATTGTCATATCTCAGGACGTTAAAGCATCACAGAAAGTAGGTATGAGCATTTCCCAGCTGGTCTCTGAATCTTAACCTATTCATTGGTTTCATCATGTATTTCTTCCCTAATAACACCCTACTCAGAGTTAAGTGTTGATCCAAGCAGAATATTTGGCACTTATTTTTTTTTGCTTTGTTTTTGATTTTCATCTTAAGTCAGGTGTGTCTCTACAGCAATGTGCTGTGCAAGACCCTCTTGGCACTCTACTTAATAGAATTCATCCTGCTTGCTCCTCAAGTAAAGCAAGAGCAGTTTCCCTGTCAGAAAACATGACAGGAAAGAGAAAATCTCAGCAGAGAAGACTTTAAAAGGGAAATCACTGTAGACACTGAAATACTGCAACTAAACATTTCCCCAATTATCTGGGTCTTGTTCAAGAGCACCTTGAGACTTGTAATATAAAGTATCACAACAGACTTTCATCAGAATTTCCTCACTGGTTTTTTTTGTCTTATGTTTCTATACATCTACTCACTCAACAGGCATAAAAATATGGAGACTTTTTATTTTTCAGAACAGACCTGTGTTTTTTAGTGTTATAATTCATTTATGACATTAGGACATAGCTGAGAAGATACCTGAGTTGACAGTGCTCATATTTATATTTGATAGTTTTCTCTAAAATAAGCCAGAAAATAGGTTATTTTAAAGCAATACAAGCTTTGGAAGTTAGTCCTTGGGATTACAAGAACTTCCTGCTTAATTATGTACTATACATAACCAAGCCTTAATTGCTTTTGTTGCTGGAGTGATCTCCTTAGAAGCTTCATGTTTAATTAACTACAAGATATATTAATCCTATTTCAAGCCATCCTTTCTTTGTTGTATAATTAAGCAGAAAAGTATTTTTACAATTAGAAATTAATTCTATATATAGCTAGTGAAAATAAAGCACCTCTGTAAAGAAGACACAGGTCTGTTTTTTCCAATGACAGAAATAAAAATATTTAGACCTGCCCTAATGGGTTATCTTTGTTAAGAGGTAATAAAAGTTACAGCACACCAATACTATTTTCAGCTAAGTATTATTAAGAAGAAAACTATCAGAATATCACTAAAAGACCTCACTGCAGCTGGCTAATGACCTCCCTTTGGCAGCATCAGAAATTCAAAGTCTTGATATGCTATTTATAAATATTGGAACACACCCACCCTACATGTGTCTTTATCTGAATTTATTTTTCTTGACTTTGAGGTGTTCTTCAGTTTGTCTTATTTATACTTTGGCTGTGCTACCTCAAACACTGCGGCTATAACACAAGATTAAAAAAAAAACAAAACATTGTGAGGACAGTTTTGTACTTTGCTACAGAATCCTGAGCATCCTCAACTTTTAGAAGTCTCAATAGCATGTTGCAGGAGAAGTTAAGATTTGTGTTCTTATTGTGGGGGGGGAATTAGTTTTTGTTTTTTTTTTTTTTTTTTTTTTTTTTTTTTTTTTTTTTTTTTTTTTTTTGAGAGAGAGAGAGGTAGCAGGCATCTTTGGCTGATGTAGTTTGATGGAATGAAAGACTAAACAGGAGACTTTTAGGGGGTGTTTATTTGACTGACTAGCTGCCTTACATGATGATGCTGAGACTACAAGTCTCACTGATCAGCTGAATTTGTGTTGGTGCCTCCATGAGGGCCCAAGGGGAAGCCTGGATCCACCAGCAGCCTGGGACAGTGGGAGCTGTCCCTGCCATGGCTGGGGCTGGATCCTTAACATCCCTTACAGCTCAGGCATGTGCCACCAAACCTTTTATTCTTTTCACTCCCCCCCACACACACATATAAATTGCAGGACCACTGTAGGATTTGCTCTGCTTTCCACAACACATCAGGAGGGTTGTTTTTTTCATTTGAGAGGAGTTTAGAAGTCTTGTTTTCAGAGGTTCACAGCAATAATTCATAGTCCTAGAAAGTCTTTTGATATTAAAAATTAAATCTCTGTTTTATGAGAATTTAGAAGCTATTTGGGGGTTATTATTAGAGAGTCTTAACATATTCCCATTATTTTCTTTATTTTTTTTTTTCTTTCTCCATCTTACTGTATGTAATTTTGTGTTGCTAAGGGAATATGACCCTGTAAATATGAGCAACAGGATTTTTTTTTTATATAATTCTAGTGTAATTTCCATTTAAAACACACATCATAGACAAAATACAAATGGATGAAGGAAGGGTCTTTTGAGAATTTTGTGTGTCTGAGTTACTTTCTATCTCTGCAGATGCACGTTTCTTTTCCATTACAGTTTTTTCAATTTCCTGATTGCATTGCACTCCACTGGAAAAATGTCACAAAAAGTTATCTGGTTTTAGTTCTAATGAAACAATAATGACACCTTCTATTAGAGCAAGAGAGGATAGGTCATGAAGGACCACAGTGCTGTAATTTTCTGACCCTCTGAAAAGTCAAATTTCAAGTGGAATAATGGCATTCTGGGGTAAATGGAGCAATTGTAAGTAAGTGCTATCATGTTCAGTAGCATCTATTTCTGTGATTAAAAAAAAAAAAAAAAAAAGAATCTGTCATCTATTATGGTATCTCACTTAGAAGGTGGAAATTGTGGCTAATCAATTTGCATTGCAATCCTCCCACTCTGCACGAGCCTTCCTGTTTCATTTTGGCTGAAATGAGAACTGAACCCTGGGAATTAGGTTTTTATTTCTTGCATATAAAAGATATAAGCAACTTAAACTTTAATGCAGAAGAAAATAAATGAAAACATTAAAATTAATTATTCAAATTTAATCTGCTCCTCAGTTTCCCAGAGACCTGTAAATTTCATTTTAGGGTGGCACTTTATGCCATTTAAGCAATGTGGTCTTTAAACCTGAAATAGGGACTCTGTGAGGAGCTTTCTGGACAATTTGATCATCTGTCACTTTGTGTTGTGCTGTTGCATTATTTCACAGATTAAAGGGAAGAGCATAAAAAGAAACTCAATGCCATGGCTCTAAAAAGGCATTGCTGTTAAAACACAAATCTCCTCGCTGAGCTCCACTTGATTTTAATTGTCATATAACAGGGATTAAAATGAAAAGGCAGGCAGTTCTGTTTCTTACACCAATTAGTTTATCACACCAGCTTTAGGACCACATTGCTGTAGGAGCTATTTAGGAGGATTTATACAGCTCAAGAACTGCCATTAACTGACACATTGCACAAAATGTTGGGGGTTTTTGTTTGGGTTTTTTGGGGTTTTTTTTTACAGATAGGTCAATATCCAGGAGAAACAATACCCATTTGAACCAGAAAGAAATAACTGGCTGGCTAGTGGATGTTCAGATATGGTTTTTTCCTCCAATTTGAGTCAAAACTTCTAAGTTCTCTGTAGGTACCATAAAAAAAAAAAAAAAAAAAGAGCACAGAAAAAGTGGGTTTGGTATGCAGAATGAAGCATTTCTCACAATATAAGAATTAAATGGTGACACAGGAGAGTAGCAGGTGGCAGCTGTATACAAATTAAAGAAATATATTCACACTAAGAGCTCGCTCTGGTAATGATAGTCCATACCAGCAGCCACCTATAGATTCTATGAATTTACAAATTTTATGATTTCTGCACCTCCTTTTCTGCTCTGTACTCTCATTAGGGAATAATAAGAAACTGCCTTTTGTGGATAAAGGGTGTGCAACAGGAACCAGAGGGTATCAACAGTCAGGTTTTAGAGGTTGGTTTTACACAGAGCAGGATAGACCAGAGAAACTCTGACAAGTGATTTTGTGGCTGTGAAAAGAAGGTTTGTGTCCAAGGAAAGGCAGGACATGATGTCATCCAGTACTTACAGGAAGAAACCCATTGGAAATTAATAAATGGGGAGAACACACGGTGCTCAAGGAATTCCCTTTATCTGAAAGTGAATGAAAAATGCCTCTGTGTGTGCATATGTGTGTGTATATATTTATATGCATATGTATCTATGAATATATTTTGCCTTTTGGATGTGGGGTGGGTTTTTTGTTTGTTTTTGGGGATTTGTCTGGGTTTTGGGTGGTTTTTGTTCTTGTTTTTGTTTTAGATTTCTGTGCACATGTGCAGCCTGGCAATCAAAATAGTTTTCCCCAGTGAGCTTGCATAACTCCATTTACTCAGGATAAAGTCAAAAAGACTGATTTATGGATGCTACTCTAGGTTTATAGAGCTTTTAGGTTTATTTCTGCAGGATCATGTCCTGCAACTGTTGCTCTGGTTTACCATGGGATGTTTCCTGTAAAAAGATAACTTTGATATGATTCTTTACTGTGCAGAGGTGTGCCTGCATTTTTCCTAAACCCCTTTAGGCAAATATAAGCAAGTCACTGGCACTCCACCTCTCGAGTCTCACTTGAAGGGAGGCAAAATAAAATCACCACTCTCTGGGAGACAAAAAATAAACACACTGAATCTGCTGACATGGTTACTTTTTGTTAGGGGCCTACCTTTAACCAAAATAAAGGGTCTACCCAAATTTGCCATGCGGTATTTTTAGTTGAAGTAATTTTAGTATAAATATCCAACAGATTTGGGTTTTTTCCAATATTATTGGGCTAATAATCTGAAATATATCCCTCCACATCAATTTCAATTCTTCAAATGTCATTGTGCCGGCATCCCCTGAAGTTAACATACTCCTTTTCCAGACAGCCCTCAGGAAAATAAGAAAATCCTGGGGGCTGGCAGTGAGGGCAGCCTGATTGTGTGGACAGATAACATGGAGCACTTGGGATTTGCTTTCAGCAGATCTGCTGGTTTCATCCATATCACTGAGCTGAAAAGTTCCCTCAGGCACTGGCAGGTGGACAAGGAGGGTGATAAGTACCTGGTGTCTGCCAAGGAGCTTCCTGATATCTTATAAATCCTCTGTGTGCATGTATTCCTCTTTTGATTCCTGCATTTTTCATCTCAAGCACTCTGCAGTATTTCCCATTTTATGGCAGACCATGGAATGAATCACCTACATGGCAATTAACCAGGTAGCCAGGAGAACGACAAATTTTATGTTATTACCTAATAATAATTGTTTCATTATCAGTATTTCTAACCCCTTAAATTACCATTACGTGTGTTAGTGTCAAGTGATCCTCACAATATTCTTTCTGCTATGCAGTAAAATTGCACAGAGGAGCTTACACTTCATGAAGGAATTGAAAATTACTGTGTAGATAGAAAAGAGTTTTTCACTGAAGAATTTTGGGGAGTTACTAATTATCAATTAGATTTTAAAACTACTGGCAGCTGCTTTGATTTATACAAATGGCAATACTTTTCAGCCTGGTTTAAATACATAATTGGAGAATAGACAGGATGCTGGTAGCAAAATATGTACAAAAAACTTAATTTACTGTAACATCCCAACATAGTTTTGGCACATCGATGAGTAAGTAACCAAGGCATAGACCATAATTGGCTCTGTCCACTACAGATGTTAGCAGGGTGAAAAAAATAGAGATTTAAAATGTGAGTGCAACAAGAGCCTCAATTTTTGCTGTGAGAACTCTCAGGAGCCTCTTGCTGGTAACAGAAGGTGAAAGTTTTTGCACCCTGGTCGAGGTGAAAGCGCTTTGTGTTAGCTTTCAGTGAGTAAAAAAACCGAGTGATTTAGCCTAAAAAGCGGTGAGGGAACCCTGCATGCTTGGCACTGCATCATAGCAATAAAAACTGCTGCAGTTGCTGTGAGGGAACATTGCAGGGAGCACAAGAGGCACCAGGAAACTGGCATGGAAATGGGAACTTGTCCACCCAAAAAAGAGCAAGCAGGTGTTTCTCTGTTGTTATCACCTGAAGGAGGAGGAATGTTACCTGCAAGATGTACTTTCCTAGGTCTGGTTTTTATTTTTCTCCCTGTGGTGGTTTGATTTGTACAGCAGGTCAATGGATATTGCATGGCTGGTGTAATTTAATGCTTGAAGTTATGTTTAGGTTTCCTACTGTACAGCTCAATGTTTTTTTCATATTTATTTTTTTGCCAGTTATTGTACAGGTTTCCAAATTAGCACATATGTTCCAAAAGATACATTTTTACTGATTTCACAGAATCCCAGACGGGTTTGGATTGGAAGGGACCCTAAAGCCCATCCCATTCCACCCCCTGCCATGGCAGGGACACCTCCCACTATCCCAGGGTGTTCCAAGCCACAGCTTCTCTGGGCAAAACAAATAATCTCAATCATAAATTACATATATACATGGACAAATAACTTCAAATATTTCAAAAAAAGCCAAAATACTTGTAAAAATATTTAACCTTTGATAGTGGGACCATCAGTGGATTTGCATTTTATTTTTGCTGAGTTTTTACGCACACTTTACATGAAGTATGCAGCAGGACCTAATGAGCTGTTCTTGATTAGCTGTATCACCAGGGGTGAAGTGGTGACTTGTTTTTGCAGGATCCATCTGAATCCTCACATGATGTTCAAACCCACTGATCTGAAGCAGCACGTTAGATTGGATGTTCTATTGCAGTCATGCACTGGTCACCCTGCCAGAATAAAAATTAAATCAGAATTACCCAGGGGTGGTAATGTTGTCACTAATGGTGTCTGTATTTCTTTTCAAATTCACGGGGAGATTTTGCTCAATAGCTGTAATCCACACCTTTGCACTGCTGTCTACTGTGCCAAAATTGTGGGATTTAGTGAGCTGATAAGGGTATCCTGAGGTGCATATTGATTTTATAATAGAAGTGTGTCACTTCCAAGACAAAAAAGGGCAGAATCTTTTAAACATTTTTCCAATTAAAAACATCACTTGTACCAGACTCATGTTAACTTATAAATTCAGTCAGTCACACTACAGAAATATCCAATATAGCCTAACTACCTGGAAAAATAATTCTTATAAAGATAACTGTGCTGTCTTGAAACAGCAGCAGCCTGAGTTGTGTTGTCGACATCCTGATTTAATTTTCTTGTGGATGTTTCATCCCTTAAAACAAGCATCTACAGCTGTCTTTACCACCTGTCCTCCTGCCTCCCGTGGTTTCACCCACCTCAGTGATGCCAGATTTGGAGGTGCAGGATTTGTCAAAACTCTAAATATTCTGCATCCATATGCACTTAGCATTTATACATCAAAAGAGGACCAAATTAGGAGACTAGAGAAGCTTGAGCATTAACTACTCCAACACAGGTAAATTTAATGTCAGGGAAACAAATTGCAGAATGCTGCATGATAACTGCTCTCTCTTTGTATTTGTTACTTTAATGACCAAATGCAGTTATATGTATTTAATCTCTGGCTGTGCCAACACATTCCTAATCTGTATTTAAATTCAGCTGGGTGCTTGAAGTAATCAGCTGTCTGTGGGATGGTTAATGGTGGTGAACATGCTATGAGTTACATTTTAAGCAGTAAACCAAAAATAATGAACAGCACTTTATGAATACTTTCCTTTAGGAAGTAGTGAGCTGGTTTTTTGCTTCAGTGGAGTAAAAAATAAAAAAATAAAAAAAATCGAGTTTAATTTTTAAGATAACTAAGCAGATTACAAGATGGATGAAGATGTCTGGGTGACTGCATGGCTGCCTTTCAGTGGTAAAACAGTTGTGGAAACAAATTGTGAAACAAATACACAGTCTGACGAGAGTACTTCTAACTGAGCAGCTGTGGGAAGCTTGACCTTTATATTTTTTGCCTGTCACTGATGGTGTAGCTGCTGCAACAGCTCCCAGCATTGTTCCAGGCAGTGGAACAAGAGGCAAGCAAGGCTAATCTGTGTGCTCGTGGGAGCTGAGAGAGCAAGACACAACCCATTCCCCTCTGGAGCCCATGAAAGCCACACTAATTTAAGATCAAAGGCAGAAGAGCTTTTGTGTCTCACGGTTCCTTGCATCAGTTTGTGGGAAAGAGTCAACCTGAAATATGGGAGATCTACCTATAGGTTTTTTTACTGCTGCTGTTTCTATTTAGCCGTGGATTAAACTGGAATTTCTTGGGATGGTCTGGCAACACATCAGCTGTGTACATAGCTATGAATTGTTTGCATGCATGCAGGGATACCCTTGGAACAAGAGTGGTATAATTTAATGCAGATAAAATTATCAGCATTTAGAAAGGGAAAAAAAACATATGTTGTGTTTCTTCATATCAGTTTGATACTCTGTTTAGAAAAGGCTTGGCTCCTGAAAGAGTTTGTGCAGATAAAAATATATATTGCAGAGCTCTACATTAAGTGGTACATAAAAAATACTGGCAAGTCCCATCTCATTTATTTTAATTCAGTGCTTTCTCCTCAGAAAGGTTAGTCCCATATTTCTCCAGGATCATTACATTTCATCTGCTGTGCAGAAATAAGCCTGACTTGCTCTGATATGCAGCCTGAGAAACCATAAACAAATAAAACACAATGTTCCATATGCAGAACCCTCCTTTCTGTCGCAGTGGCAAATTTAACACACATGTGACTTAAGTGTAGCAAGGAACTTGTAGCAAAAAAGTGCTTAAAGGCATTTTCAGTGCCCAGTAAAACTTTATTTGTCTTATTTTGACCTAAAATATTTTTGTCGATTTTCAGAAAAGCCAGCATACTTGTTAGTAAGGGTAAGTGCATGCAAAAATGGTGCAGGAAGCAATGACAAAAGGAGGCTATTCCTACAATATTCCAAAAAAATATTTGAGGGAGCATTGATGTCTATAATGTGAAAAACACCAATCACTTGTGTCTAAAATTTTTAAAAGTTTAATAGTAATAAAATGGTTATAAAAATAGTAATATAGTTAGAGTAATAAAATTTTAACAATTGAGATTGCGAAAAGCCAATCATAAAATACACATTTTTCACATATAACAAATAACAGATCGCTTGCATGCCTCAGTGAGGATGTAGCTGAGACAAGGTTTGCAGAGAAAATGGATATTCCTTATGGGGCCAGCTGATAGGCCTGCTGCCATCAACAGGAAGATCATATCCTTAATTTCCCCTGCTTTCAGGAAATACTGAAATATTCCTGGTTGCCAGTGGGGTAGTGCAGGCCTACAGAAGAAAACATCAAGCTCAGACTAAATAAAAATTATGTAAATAAAAGTTTTAATATTTCACATGGGGTTTTTTTGAAAATTAATGGGGAATTCATATCAACCAATATGTCCTTCGCACCAAAATAAAAGTTCTCAAGCTGTGGGTGTGAGCTCTTTGTTATAGATGCATCAGATACAACAGCCACAACATCCCCCACAAGTTAATTTTCATTTTTTAATTATATCACCTGCATTGCATCTCCTGGTCTTGATTTCCCCTTCTCCAAGAAAGTCACTTTTCCTGCTTGTGTGCAGCAATGTTTTTCTTTTTGAAATTTGATTCTATTTCCACCTAATTGCAGTTGAATTTATTGAAAACACATTTACACTTCTCTACCGAGCATAAAAATCCCTATATATTTCTTCCTGGCTTGGGGGAGCAGAGTGCTATGGTAAGGGCTAGTCTCAGTGTACAAATAACTTAGAATTTGAAAGGAAAATAAAATTAAGAAGTATTTTGGGCAGAATGCACATGTAAACTCAAGAGTGACTGGACAGATCAGGAAAAACATTAGGAAGAAATTACCTGTGTTTTAAATAAGTATGTCTGAATATGTGTAAGTACATGTTCCTCTGTGTGTGTGTACGAATCTGTAGACAATATAGAAATATATAATATAGATATAAATTATGGGGATTTATGAAGAAATTTTAAATGAGTTAGAGATGGGATTTCTGAGTTTTCTAGAAAATGTGATTTATTTTTCTTATCTTCTGTATAGTCAGGAAGACTCACATATTCACCACATGGCTCAGAAGGTCTTGAGACCCCTAGTTACAAGATTTTTTAAGGATTTATTGACCAATAAAACACTGTCAATAAGGATATTTATGTTTTGACCTAATCCTTAAATATTTTGTCTTATGTACCCATGCTACAGTGTAAGCTTTTTTAGTTAATCATGTTATGACACACAAACTTACAGTACTGTATTCTAAATTTCTTGTTTACATTTGTAACTGCTTTTATTGTTTCTATATCTTAAACTCTAAAACTCTAAACTTTCTTCTTAATGTGTCTCTGCTTTAAACTATAAATGCACATTCTCACTCCTAGCACCTCAGTTTGGAAGCCTTTTCCAAGGTCTCAGATCAAATCCTGTGTTTAATTCTAAACTTTGGCTTACAAGCCCGAAGTTTGGAGAATTCCCTGTATTTTGGATTCCAACAATAAATGATAGAGAGAGACAGAGATAGAGATAGAGATAGAGATAGAGATATAAAAATAGAGATCATGATAGACATAGAGGTAAAAATAGAGATACAAACAGAGACAGAGATAGATGACACAAGTTAGAAATAAACATGAATATTTCTATAATAAAAAACTTTTTTTGACCACAAAGGATTTCCAGAACACAAAGGAGGACCCTCCAAATGTACTGAAAGAGTTCCCTCCTTCAAATCTGCATTTCTCTTCCAAAACTTTGTAGAAAAATTTCTGCCTGTGTTTTCCATCCTCCCTTCATGAGTAATTTGTGTGGCACCAGGGGTGGATTGTGCTCCTTGGTACCATGCAGATCTGTGATGTTTTACCCTGCAGCCACTTCAAGAATCTCCACGGGGTTCTCCTCCCACCCAGAGCTGTCCAGAGCTGGAGCCAGCTTACAACGTGCTGAAATAAAAGCTCTTTCAGGATCCTCCAGGTGTTCAGACTCCAGTTGCCTCCCAGGCAATCAAAGTATACCCAGGCTGCTGCTTGCAGATAATTTCACTGCCACCCCAGCCAGTGGGGCTTTCTGTGAGGCATCCCAGGAAAATGGAAGGGATTATGTGGTTTGTTGTTTTTGTTGCTGTTGTTGCTTCATTTCTGAAAAAAAAAAAAAAAAAAAAAAAAACCATTGTCCATTTCAAACACATGTTGGTTGGACAAGCCAAATGCATCTGCTTTCTCTTGAAGGTTCTCTTTAACAGTTTAATGTTAAATTAAAAAGTAGAAGTAAGGAATGCAGGAAAGATACATTTAAAAGCATGAATGCTTGTCTCTGATTTAGCCTCTCTGATATTTATGCTCTTGTGCACCAGCTGGACACAGAATAATGGAATCATGGAATGGCTTGGGTTGGAAGGGACATAAATCCCACCCAGAGCCACCCCAGCCATGGCAGGGACACCTCCCACTGTCCCAGGCTGCTCCAGCCCCAGTGTCCAGCCTGGCCTTGGGCACTGCCAGGGATCCAGGGACAGCCCCAGCTGCTCTGGGCACCCTGTGCCAGGGCCTGCCCACCCTGCCAGGGAACAATTCCCTATTCCCAAGATCCCAGCCAGCCCTCTGACACTGGAAAATCATTCCCCCTTGGCACTACTGATCCTTCCAAAAAGTCCCTTTCCTGCCGTCCAAGTATCTCTTTCAAACCAAAGTTCAAAATTTGCAGCCATCATATGATCATCATATCCACCTCTAAAATAAATTAAATTGAATTTAAAACATAATATCAGCATCCATACAGCCTGATTGTATTCACAATTTTGGAAATACATGTACAATATTGCCATACTTATGTTTGTTGTGAATTTAGGAATTATTTACTTGAGCCACAATGCCACAAGTAAAGTCACTGCTGTGAGCAAGCTACCTGCTTTCTACTAAGAAAATCACTGCTTTTTGTGGCAGATTTTTTCCCAGTCTTCCCTGTTGCTCTTCATAATATGGACCATTTTCCATGGAGAGGCACAAGGTATTTCTAAATCAGGGTAGCCTTTAAGTGTTTAAAGAATCAGGGAATCACTTAGGTTGGAAAAGAGCTCTAAGATCGCTGAGTCCAACTGTTCCCCCAGCACTGCCAAGGCCACCACTGGCCCATGTCCCCAAGAGACACATCCAATGGCTTTCAAATCTCTACAGGGCTGGGAGATCCACCAGAGCAGCTCTTTCAGGGAAGAAATTTATCCTCATATCCAATATAAACCTCTCCTGCTGTAAAAATCAAAAGTATCCGCAGGAAAAGCTTCCTCTGCCTCATGAGTGGCTTTGCAGCTTAAAGAAATGGAATAAAAAAACTGGAATATCTCACCCAGAAGTCTTGAGGGATGATCTGTGCCTTGGGGTGAGACCTGTGATATAAAAAGGTCAAGTTCCCTGAGCTCGTAACTCCTTGTGAACACAGGACCTCTGATGCCTGGACCCATACACCTAAAGCCAAGTTTGGGGGGTTTCTTGGGGTTTTTGGGGTTTTTTTTTGGTTTTAGTTTGGTTTTATTTTTTTAAGTTTTTTTTTTTTTGTTTGGTTTTTTTTTTTGTTTGGTTTGGGGTTTTTTGTTGTTGTTTGTTTGTTTGTTTGGGTTTTTGGGGGGTTTTTTTGGATTTTTTTTTGGTTTTTTTGGTTTTTTTTTTGGGGTTTTTTTTGGTTTTTGGTTTTTTCTGGCTGGAGCTTGTGGGAATAACTACCCTGATACTTGTTCAGGAGGTTAGTCAGCTTTTTGTGTGTTTTTTTTGTGGTTAAAATGAAGGCACTTTAATCCCAGCTGAAATCCACTGCAGGGCTGGCTCTGAGCAGAATATTCTCACTCACCTCCACAAAGCCTTGAAGTCTGGTTAGTTTAAGGTGACATTTGGGGAAAACACAGCAGTTATATTCCCTGTGGGTGCACCCTGGGCAGGTGGTTAAAGGCAAGGCTGGTGGCAAGGCATTTCTGCAAAGACTTGCTGGGAATCAGTCAGTGAGGAAAAATATTAAAGATGATGTTGTCAAAATATATAAATTTTCTATTAATCCCCGTGCTTTTTTTTTTTTTCTTTAAATGCAGTTTTTTTATGAGAAAAGCAAACATTTTTGCTATTGGATGCCACAGCAAATTTGAAAAATATGACTTTCGCTGAGTCATCTGACACAAGCACAATAATCTGCTGCAAGACACAAATTACTGCTGATTTGTGTTACAGTAATAGGGGTCTATTTTCAGCTGCCTACAGAGCAAATCCTTAGGGAATAGTCCACTCCATGGAACTGCAATGCATGAGTGAGAAACACCTACTTACAGGCAGTGGGAAAAATATAACTTTTAATTTGAATTCTTGATGGAAAATGCATCTGCCAAAAGGCCCACCAAAGATATTTTATTTCTGTCTGCCTGACAATGTAGTTTCTTGCTTTCTGGTAGAAGTTAATTTACATTGACACATGGTTTTATGTAGAATTTTTGCTGCAATATGCAATTGGTAGATAGTCAAGTTTATTTCTCTGATTTATACACCTAAAACAATTTTTTCACCCCCATAGTAAGACAGTGGATATGTCACAGCACCTCCCACATGCTCAAAGTTGGTTGAAAAATTCTGGGTTTCAAAACTGTGGCTGGCTGTGAAATTTGCTTTCCAAAACAGCACTGATACTCTGATGGTAAACACTGGGTTTTGGTAAAGCAGACTTATACCCACCTGACAGAGCAAGGGCTGCAGGAGCTGTTTAAAAGATTAATCTTTGTGAAAGGAACACTGGGAACACAGGGGGAAATGAAAACAAAACAAAACAAAACAAAGAAATAGGCAAGAAATAACTGATAGGTCTACAAGGAAAACACATTGCCCAGAGCTGAAAATATGCTCTTTTCAGATTTCTTAATGCTGTGATTTCACAGACTTCTCTGTGTGCTGGCGTTCAAAACTTTTAAGATTTCGACTTTGTTAATAATTTATCACCTCCTATCTCTGTGCTGTTTCATGGCAGAGCCGAGTTCCCTCTCTGTGCTCTTCTTTGTTAGCTGGACCAGATGTCAGCAGGGGTTGTGTGGGTACATACAAATATAGAATTTGCAAATATTTTTCTTCAGATATTACTTTCTTTGGGATCCAGCCTTGTTGACTGTAAGAAAGTTATGTTTTTGAGAGGATGTTTTACACTTTTTCAGCCATAGCTGTACATTTCTCTTTTACTTTGTATTTGGTTCAAGAAAACCCTCTTATTTTCTTATTTCTTAAAAAACATTGGTTGCAATTAATTGTGGCCTAAGTACTCCTAGTGAATTTTGGAATATATATTTAAAAAAAAAAAACATTTTTACTAACTTGCTCAGCAAGAAAATAGCCTATAATTTGTGTCTATCTAAATCTTTATTAAGTCAATTGCAGAAAGCAGCAAGCATGATGTTGGGAACCTATGTGTAGTTATTTATACTGGAAATAGTGGTATTATTTAATACTTTTAACATAGTCACAACAGGATTTTAAATCTCCACTCAGACATTAGGCTTTTAACAGTCATTGAGTCCATTCTGTGTGTTCCAGGAGGGCTTACAGAGGTTTTATGTGCAGGAACCTACTTGTGTTTGAGTTGGGAAAAATATAACTCTTTTTTCTTTTCTTTCTTTCTTTCTTTCTTTCTTTCTTTCTTTCTTTCTTTCTTTCTTTCTTTCTTTCTTTCTTTCTTTTCTCCTTTTCTTCTATTCTTTTTTTTTTTTCTTTTTTTTTCCCCCTATAACCCAGGAAGTGGTTAATCTGGTGTTCTTTTGGGGGGAACCATCACTTTTGACATTTTTTTTCAGCCTCAATCAGCCAGATCCTAACTTTCTTAGCTTTATAAGATTTTAAGACCCTGCTCTATGTAGAATGGAAGGCCGAGACAGGTATATTTATCTGTCTGCATCCTTTTCATGTTTCCACCTGGGCTAGGGTGCAAACAGAGTGAACTAATTGTAAAAATCTGAAGAAAAAATATTTCTTAAAAATTACTTTTGAATGCTGATAGGAGTGTTAGGGGTCATTCACAGAAATTTTGTCATTTCCATAAGGAAGATGTCTCTACTGAGGCATAGGGAGAGGAATTCATTCCAAAACAGACAAAACTTCAACCACCACACTCCATGCCCACCTCTAGTCTTCCGTGTAAATTTCTTTTTCAAATTTAGAAGAGTAGAGATGAGTCTAGTAAATAGTTTGTCTGCATTGATTTACCCTGTTTCTTATGGAGTAAAACATCAGAGCTCTTTTGATTAATTATTTAACAGTACAAAGGATGGAATAGCTGCCATTTTTTATTTTTAAAAAAAAATCTTGTTACAATTGAGGTGCTTTTCTTATTTATATGAAAAGGCATGGACAACATTTTAGGTGAAAATGCAGCATTTTCTATTTTGCTACTAAATTTAAATTATTTTGACAGTTTTATTTATACTTTCGGCATTCATATTTCAATTTTCAGACCTGTTCTTCTGAAAATAAAAGAACTCCATATATAATTTTGAAATGTCTTCTGTAGACATTCATTCCACTATCAAAATAATCATCCTTTTAAATTATATGAAAAGTGACATCAACATTGCAGAGATGAATCAACATTTTTAACACTTCTGTATACTAAAGGTTTGGTTGCAGACCAGCTTTAGTTAATATTTAATTTAAAATAAGGCATTTTTAATTGGCTGCTGCTGCGTCTGTGAATTCTAGTTTAAAATTTGGTTTTAAAGTGTTTGAAAGTTGATTTAATCCAAGTTTCTTGTTGAAAATTTTTATGATTCATCCCAGCCAATCAGTTTTTGTGGAACTTCCATTATGTAGGCTTTAGAATGAAATACATATATGTTAAAAATGGTAGAAGTTACTCAGTTGTTACCTTTCTCTGGAATTTGGAAGTGCATTCTCACTTTTCAATACCTGGAACCAAAAGTGAACCTGAACCAAGCAGGACAAGATGTAGATCAGCTCCTTCAAAAGCAAAATACTTTTTATCTCATAATATTTATGGGGTTTTGTTTTCTGTCTGGGAGTTTGTTTCTTTGTTTGTTTGTTTTGGGAGGAGTTAGTGGTTTTGGTTGGTTTTTGTTTGGCTGGTTTGTTCCATTTTTTGAGGGCTTTTTTCAATTCTGACAGCAGGTGGAGATTTGTTTATTTCTTTTTTTAACTTTGGGGAACAGGAAAATATTTTTCCACCTAACCCAAGGCCTAAACAAACAAAAACAACAACCAGGTAAATAATGAACTTCCATATTACCACGATTAATTTTCATTTCATAAACAAAATTAGCTACTTGTGATGAGCCCGTTTATGATCCCAACACTTTTTCCAAAGATGTTTACCAGTCCTGCCATAAAAGCTGTTGTCTCATCCTCTCTGAGGGCAGCCAAGTAGAAGTTGTGATATTTCATTTGTGGGGAAAGGTTTTTGTCTTCCCAGGTGTTGTATCACCACCCTTTGATTTCCATTTAAAACCCAAAATGCGCCAAAAACCCAAGAAAAAGGCAAGGAAAGACACCCATATTTCTCCTGGCTGCCTTTGCAAGTGCTGCCATGACACATTAACTTCCCCAGACATTTCTATCAGGTGCCATTCTGAAATTCATGGTTAAATACACCCTTCTTCCTGGCCAGGGTTTTTTCAGCAGAGCATTAATCCCTAAAATCAGCCGCGGCCCCGCGGTCGCAGTAGAGCCGGCAACGCCTCGCGGGGCGTTTGCAAAGCCAAGGAAATAAATCTGTGCCAGATCAAAGCTGAGTCCCAGGGTTGGGTCTGCCCTGCCAGGAGCCCAGGCTTGTTTTGACCAGAGGTCTATTTACCAATCTCTGCAACAGGGGCTCCAGGGTGTCCTTTTGACTAATAGCGGATAATCTTTCCTGTGTCCTGCAGAATGAAGATTAATAGACCTTTAATAGTTGCATTCAAGAAAGTATATTATGAGATTATTGCCTTGAAGTGACAAGACATTCTGTCTAAACTGGAAGAGAAATCTGATTTCTTCTGTAAACCTGGAAAAATACTTCTCTGGCTAAAACAGCCAAAGCTGTTTTCTACAATATAGTGTACCCATTTTATATTTTTGTGCTGGTTGTTAACAGTGTGTCACTGGGGAAAAAAAAGCTTGCCCTAATACTTCAGAGGGTAGCACACACACATAAAAAACAAAACAAAACAAAACAAAACAAAACAAAACAAAAACAAAAAAAAACCCAAAACAAACAAAAACAAAAACAAAAAACCAAACAAAACAAACAAAATAACCCCAAACAAAACAAAAAAAACCCAAAACACAAAAAACCAAACCTCAAACATTTTTATTAAAAAAATTCTAAAAAAGCCACTTTTTTATAAAAAAAATTGTAAAAATAAAACCCCAAAGCAAAAAAAAAAAAAAAAAAAAAAAACCACAAAACAAAACAAAATAAAAAATAACCAAGCCAAAGACCAAAACCACCCAACTTGCTGTTGTTTGCAAAATCTAGTATCACAATTTTGTCATTTTTAGTGTATAGCTACAGCAGCATAGCTGTATGGAACAGGTTATGCATAATAATCTCTGCTGACAGATGGGCAAAGTCATTCATAGAAACAATGGCTGAGTGATGCTGTCTTGGCCAAGTTTCCTACGAAAAATAAGAATTATGCAGTCAGAGCTTTTAAACACATGGAGAAACTTCCAGCCTTAACCCCACTTATCTTCTAGGCAGACTTAGCTTTGCTTACAGGCAGGTTTTCGTTACTGTTTCAACAGTTCAGTAGTTATATTAATTATTAGTCACTTTGCAGTATCTGGTGTGCAAGCTTATCTTCACTCTGCTCATCGATCTGTAGCTCAGATACTCATACATTATTGAGACATTTTTATGTGCTCCAGAAAATATTTGCAACATTGTTAATTACGCGAGGGGATAAAAAAAAGCAACCAGGTAAATAATGAACTTCCATATTACCGCCATTAATTTTCATTTCATAAACAAAATGAGATGCTTGTGTGTAGATTATGATCCCAACATTTTGTAAAAAGATATTTATCTGTCCTGTCATAAGGGCTGTTGTCTCATCCTCTCTGCTGAAAGCCAAGCAGAAGTTGTGATATTTCACTTGTAGGTAAGGGTTTTTGTCTTCCCAGGTATTGCATCACCAGCCTTTAGATTTCCATTTAAAACCCATAAAGTGCCAAAACCCCAAGAAAAATGCAAGGAAAGACACCCATATTTCTCCTGGCTGCCTTTGCAAGTGTTGCTATGACATGTAAACTTCCCTAGAGCTCACATTTCTATCAGGTGCCATTCTGAAATTCATGGTTAAACACACCCTTCTTCCTCTGCTTATATTTCAAATTTTATTCTCTGTATTTTGGCCAGTGTTTTGCTGCTGTTTTACCCACTTCAGCACCTGAGATTCCCAGTAATGATCTTTAACAGAAAATAAGGAATCTCCACTGGAACAGAGCACTGGCATGCAGGAATTCTTACAGATGCCTTTCCTTATCAACCTGAGATATATTTTAATAAGATAAAAAGAGGCAACAGAACTCCTACCTTTCTCTTCTCTACATCTGAAGAGAGTGGAACAGTCCTATCATCTCAACATGATTTGTTCTTTATTTAAAAGTAAGACAAGCAGAAATGCAAATAGTCAATATTTTAATTTATTTAACTGTGCAATTGTTCTTTGCTGTGCTATATTTTCACCCCTAGTCATGGCCAACAAATTTGATCAAAAGTCCTCACAATCACTATTGTAAATTCAGCAAGAACTACTTCAGATTACGTCTTCCAGAAATAAAGCTACTTCTTATTATCATACAGGGTGATGAATTTTTTTGCAGCTTTTGCCTTCTTGTATAAAGAACTGAAAGTAAATTAAATTTCTTTCCTCATTTCCTTGTCTATTTCTGTCCATAAATAGGTGCTGGGACTGCTGTAAGCAGTGTTCAGCTCGGGAGCTTCACAGAAAATCAGCATAACACACACTCAGCGTGCTGTGTCATGACCATATTCATATTTTTATTCTCTCTGCTTTATTTTAACGGCTAATTTTTGTTCTGCCCTTGGCTTTCCCACAAGAATTCCAAGCGATTGACCTCACACAGGACAGTGCCCCAGATTTTATCAGCTCTTGGAGTGCACTAAAGCAGCTCAAAGGCTTCTCCAAGCTCCACCAGATGTCTAAGCCTGCTTAATCGTTGGTAATTGAATGGGCTATTTTTAAATATCCTGGCATCCTCAAGGGCTGATGAGTGTCCCACAGCAGAGAGACAGACGTTTTATTAGTGGTTTCTTGACTGCTGGTAACTAATTCAGCCAACTGTGCCATCTCTTCAAAAATCCTCTAATCGCGATTACAGCGAGAATATCCCGTGCGCAGATGTGAAATACCCAGTGGTAGGAGAAAAGGTTATGGATTTAATCATCACTGATGCTATCATCTCAAAACTCTACGTTTTCTTTTACTTCAGACCTTAAAATACCTGGTGCTGACATTTCCCTTGCGCGTGCTCCCTGATAAGTTGTGAGAGTGATCCAGATCTGTGGAATTAATTCTCGTTTGCAGGATCAGGAAGAAAACAGCATTACCTCGTGTGTGCTGTGGGCAGGATTTACCAAGGTGCTGATATAACCACAGCACATCATCTGCCTTAAAGGACCCAAAATTTCCTTCTTCTTCTTTTTTTTTTCTTTTTTTTTTCCCTTATTTTTTTCCTTTCTTTTTTAAATACCAAGGAACTGACTTTATTCATGGCTTAGTAAAGTGTGGCTCTGAAAAGCTGGTCTTCAATAAATAGATACTCGTCTGAAAATGTCCAGATAGTTCATCATATACACCTGTTTTTTCTGAATTCTTACTGAAATGCTGAAAAAATATTATAGCACTTTGCTGGGTTTTTTCTTCCTTTTCCAGTAACAGCTACATAACAGGGATTATTAAGTATGTAAATAAGGAAGGATTCACACAATCTGTATTTTTAAGAAGTAATGGCTACTTAAGAGATTGCTGGTGGAAATAAAATAAGTTTTCATCCTGGTTGTGGGTTTCACTCCAAAATTTTCAACATAATGGCCTGAGAGGTATTTTTGATGACCCATGGAGATTACAAAGAACAGGCTTCACCCTCCAATTTATCACTTTTAAATTGTACTGGAGACAGCTGATGGTACATGGAATTCTTCCTAACCTGTTCCTTCACTGCAGTTACTGCAGCCATAAAGTCATTCAGAGGGAAAAGCAATTAAGAGCCATAAGAAAATAAGACCAGTATTTATTATCTTAGCCTACAGGACTACAGGCATTAAAAATATAGTGACACAGTTTTAAAATCATGTAGAAGGTCTAAGCTTAAGTGGAAAAGAAGCCAGCAAAAAAACAAAAATCCACATTTTTAAAGGAGAAAATGAGTGGCTCTCCTGTTTTATTTTATTTGAAAGCAACCCATCTCTACCTAGGTTTGATAAGAAGTTTAATTTTAAACATATGACAGCTGGTATAGCTAATACATACCCAATTAAATGAAAAAAAAAAAATTTTTATTTTATTTCATTTTGTTTTGCCTAGGAAGCATGAAAATCCTGTATAGTGGAATATTGATCAAAATACTAAAAAATGCTGTTTTCTCTTAAGTTATTATGGCTTCTTCTAGAGCAATTCACTTTCTGTCATACCTTACTTAAATTTTTTTCAGGTTGCATTATTAGATATTTACCCTAATATTATATTTTTAAGAGGCTGCACAATAAAAACACTCTCCTATGGAAGATGCTGTGATGAAAATTAGATTTCTCTACAAAGAGCATCTAGTTGCTCAGTTGGTTTTTCCCCATAACAGTTTTTAGATCCAATTGGTCATGATGGATTATAGTTTGGGGTTGGTTTCAGGTTTGGGTTTTTTGTGGGTTTAATATTTAGGCTTTAGGGAAAAAAAGCCTGAAATGCTGAGTTTCAGTTTACGAAACAGTGCTGCTGGTGAAATATTTTTAGAAACATAGAGATGTTGCACATCTGCAGCAAGCATACTGTACCAGCACTAATTTTCCTTCACATCCAGATTTTGGGCTTGGAGGAGAGTGCAAAGTACCTTCATCTGATGCCATGAGATGAGGAGAGCTGCATTTCTGCCTTTCTGATGTGCACACTGCAATCCTGCCCCTCCTTTTCTTAGGGCAGAGGTAACAGCTCTGACTGTGCCAGCTCACCTGGAAAAATCAAGGCAATCATTAGGTCTTAAATGAAGAGTAAATAATCTGCTCAGGACAGGTTATTTACTCTTAATTTATTTACTTGGAAAGCACGTTGGTCTCTCTTGGTGGGGTTTGGTGTCCAGGCACGAGTTCCAGCCCTTATCTCAAGCATCCAAAAATAATCTGAGACCTCATAGTGATCTCAGGATATTTAATAGGCAGGTCTGCACTTGGGTGAATTAGCAGCTGGAGACAATTGTGGCCTTCTTCTTGCAGCCTCTTAAGAACTGTCCCCACCTTGGCAGTGCATCTCTCCAGGTTCATATTCTTTGGATCCAGGTTTCTTTATTTCTGATCCCAGTGATTTTGTATTTGCCAAGTGGATTGAGGTTGACCAGCATTCATCAGTGTTATCTGATGAGTGGTTTAAAAAAACAAAACAAACAAACAAACAAAAAGCCCCACACTCTACAGGATCACAAAGGCAAATAAAATAAAACCTGTGAGAAAAAAAAATGGCATGTCTAAAATTACAAAAAAAGCTGAACATAGGATTGGCTATACTGGGAACAGAACCAAAATGTCTGTATAAGGACAGGACTCAACATCTTGAATACTCCTGAAATGATGAACAGCTGGAAGTCACAGTGAGCCATTTCACCATCCTCTTCACTGTGAAACAGGGCCTGGCACTCCCTGCATCCTGGGGATTCTGTCTCCTCCTTTGACACTGCCAGGTTGATGAGGAGTGTGTTATTTTTAAAGACACCTTCACTTTTCACGCACTGGTTCACACGACGGGCTATCCTCACAAACCATGGGTTCCCTTCAGATTAAATTAAGCTAAAAGATGTGCTGGAAAAGGTGGTCCAGGGTATCTGGAGGTGGAAGCCCTGCAGCACAGCTGTGCAGACACCTTGCTCTGTGGTGTCAGGGGTGCAGGTCTGCTCCTGCTCCCCTGTGGTGTCTGTTGAATTTGTGGGGACTCTCGTGGCAAGAAGGAATGATGAAATCTGACTCCATGCTCTCAGAAGGCTAATTTATTATTTTATGATGCTATATTATATTAAAGAATACTATACTAAAGAATACAGAAAGGATACTTACTGAATGCTAAAAAGATAATAATGAAAACTTTTGACTCTTGCCAGAGTCTGACACAGCTTGGCCCTGACTGGCCAAAGAGTCAAAACAACTCACAGCAGAATCCAATGAAACAATCACCTGTGGGTAAACAATCTCCAACCACATTCCAAAGGAGCAAAACACAGGAGAAGCAAATGAGATAAGAATTGTTTTCGTTTTTCTCTCAGCTTCCCAGGAGAAAATCCCTGGGTGAAGGGATTTTTCCTGAGAATGTGAGTGTGACATCTGCCAGTGTGAATGCTGAATAAACGTGCCTGTATCTCCCAGCCTCTGGGATTTTGGGCAGCATGGTTGGGTGTTGCCACGTGTTGGAGAGCCAGAGAATGGCTGAGATTTCAAGGAATTTCTGGTGATCATCCCATGAACTGCACACCAACACCCCGAGCTTGTGCTGCACATCCACCCAAGCGCTTCCTTGGAAATGTTCAACACTCAGGTGTATTTATCTTTGTGCTCTCCTTAAATTAATTCTCCTCCAAACCACCCTGAATTGTCTGTAACATCTGAAACAAGGTGGGGAAAGGGAATAGTTACAGCCCAAGAGGCTTCTTTCAGACACAAGATGCTAAACTGCCTTTTGATCAGCTGCTTGTAGAAATGTACATTAACTGCAGACCATGGTTCTTCTTGTAACCAGCTAATGATTCTCTCAGTTGCAGACTAATTGCCTCTACCTCCTTCTAAATTCTGCTGCACTGAAAAAGCCAGAGTCACATTCTAATCCTGTTAATCACATTCAGCTTTGAAGGGTACACACTGGTTGTGTCTTAATTCAACTTCTCTCCCTGGTAATTTGTTTGATTGCCTGTTACTTGCAAGCTGCACTAACTGAATAAAAGTGTTCTGTGTCCTGATGGGAAGTTATGACTTTCATTTAAGCTATTTTAGTGCAGATGTTTTACCTAGAAGGTGGTGTAAATTCTCCTCAACTTTCTGCTCTAAAGTGGGTTCAATACACAGAATGGAAAGCAAGATAGAAGGTAATGAGGCTACAAAGTAAAAGCTGCATTTCTTTAATTTAAATAATGATCTTTATTGCCTGAAGACTTCTCATGTGCTTATGAATAAACAGGTAAATGAGATGCTAAAATATGAGATGGAAATGCTGGTGCTATGTCCTGTGTTCTTTTCCTTCATCTCCAGCAATATGTGTTGTCTGCATTGTCAAGACCTAAGAAGAGTCTATTTATTAATTATTTCTTTTTTCACTTTTTTTTTGTTTCAAAAAAAAGCCCCTACACACATATTCTACACAGTCCTATATAAGTCTTATTGGAAAAAAAAAAAACAACAAACCTTGAGCAGAGCCAAATTACCTTCCAGCTTCCCACATAATTTTCTGACCAAAAGTGCAAGGCCACTGGATATGTCCTATATAAGCAGAAAACAATCATTACCAGGACATTTTTGTAAACAGTGGATGTATGTGATAATAAAGATTTATTGTGATCCTACCTTTGGAATCCCCTGAATCTTAATGAGAAATTTTTTTTCTCCCTGTTCTGAATTTCAATGAGGAGTATTCTGAGTGTCATGGCCATGTTAAATATTTGTGAAATCCTCTCAGCTCACTTTCAACATTTTAAAAATAAACAACTGGTTTTGTGGAGGCATTTTTTCAAGCTAACAGGAGAGACATTGACTTTTAGTATAAGAAGCATTCTCTGCTAAAAAGAGGTTACACTTGTAAAATGCTAATGTCAAAATTATTTATAGAGAGAATCTAAAGTTGACTCTGAAATGTTTAGTTCAAAAACTGCCTGAAAGTGTGGACCAATTAGTGATTCCTTACCAGATCAATCTGTTTAGAAAAACAGACTATTCATTTGCACTCCAAAATATTTGGAAGCAAGGTCTGGAGACCTGGTGTTTATTAATTCATGAAAGACTTATACTAATTAGCAGGGCTCATTTCCCAGGAGTCCACTTAGGCTGTGGAACCCAGCTCCCCTGCACTCCTTACAGAAAAGTCCCTTCAAGCCATCCATGAAAGCTTCCAAAGCAGGCTCCTGCTCTGATTGAGTCCCTCTCCCTCCCCACTGAATAAAAATAACACAGTTTTGCCTCCCGGGGACGCTTCCTTCATATCCTGGGGTGCCCCACCATTGCTACTGGCAATAAATTAGCTCATTCTGGTAAAACCAAAATTCTCGAGCCATCTGCAGACCCTGACATTTCCCCTTACTACTTTGGTACCTCAGTATTGAACATTTTATGTAATTCCTCTCTTAAAAATTATTTACTACTTGTTATTTGCTCCCATGTTGGGATCTCCAGGCTTCCTTTGCTTGATTGCTCTAAACAGTGAAATTTTCCTCTTTTATTTTTATAAATTTACTCTTACACTTTTTGGTTGTTTTCTTCTTTACATTGTCACAGAATCCCAGGATGGTCTGAAGGGTTGGGAGGGATCTTAAATCCCACCCAGTGCCACCCCTGCCATGGCAGGGACACCTTCCACTGTCCCAGGCTGCTCCAAGCCCTGTCCAGCCTGGGATACAAATCCAAACCCCAATATCCATCTTTCAAAGGCACTGTGCAGGACCAGCTGACTTCTCAAGCTTGTTTGTTTTCATTTCTCTTCTCATTATTAATTTCTTGTGCTCCACAGCACATCTGTTCTTCTCCCCAGCCCCACATCCCATCCAACATGAGTTTGCTCAGGGATCCTCAGCTTCCTAAAAATCCAGCACTGGATCTTCAGCATTTGATCAGCCAGAGATTCTTTATTTCTTCACTTTCAAACTTCTGTTTTTCTGAAAAAACATGTCAATCATCTGCTTGTGGAGTTCAGCACTCCTCTCATTTTATTGTAATATTTTTACTCTGAGTCTCTCTTGCCTGATTTAAGGGACAATTTTATAGATGCCAACTGCTTCACAGCCATTTATTGTTTGAAATAAATCCACCTTTTCTTTTATTTCTTTTTTTACTGGCTCGCCACATTGCTGGAGGACACAGAATGAAACCTCAGTTATACTCTCAAATTTAAAAAAAATATCAATTTTGATAGGGAGTTCAACTCCTTCATTCTGCCTCTGAAATTACATTATTAGGTCAATTTAGTTTTGCTATTGCATTCTCTTTCTTGATCATTTTAATCCAAGGCATCTGGCCCAAATCTGTTACATTCAGAGCTGGGTTCTGGTTCACAAAGAACTGAGCACAGACATGCTGACTCACGTGGAAACCACTTGAAAGCTCAGATTTTATTAGGCTTTAAGACTCCTGCCTTGCATTTTTAAAAAGCATTGTGCTAAGATTATAAAATTAAAAAAAAACTCCAAAAAAATTCAAGAAATGAGAAACTTTGATCTTTTCAGGTAGAAAAAGAAAGAAAGGTGTAAAGTGAGAAGGAATTTCAGGAGGAAAAGAAGCATGATAGCAAATGTTTTAAGGGCCTTACTAAAGCATGGGCTCATGAACAGAGAAGGAAATGGAAAAGCAAGTATTCTGATTATTAGCAGCACATGGGAACACTTTTTAGCTGCAGATCATTCCCAGTGTAGATTAACTGGGTTTTTTGGGGAGCATGTATGACACCCAGCACAATGGAGAAAGGTGTGAGATTATTCAACGTTGTGCCATTAGGTTAATCAAAAATAAATTAAAAAAAAAAAAAAGGAAAATAAAGGTAAATTTTAAATTTAATTTGTTTTAATTTAAAATTTAAAATTTTAATTTATTGACTTTTGAGAAGTAAATTATTATCCATGGTGTCAGCACACAGTGGGAGGCCCAAAGCTGTGTTGCAAAACCAGACTGGAAACAGAAGGTGTTCTAATTTTGTGTTCCTCTGTTTTATCTTTTTTTTATGTATTTATTTCAGTTTGTTGTGTTTGTTGGGAGGTTTTTATGGGCTTTTAAAATTTGTTTTGGCTTTTTGGGGTTCTTTTGTTTGCTTGGTGGGGTGGGTTTTTTTGGTGGTTTTTTTTTGTTTTTTCGGGGTTTTTTTGTGGGTTTGGTTTTTTGGTTGGTTGGTCGTACGTTTGTGTTTTTTTTTTTTTAAATTTTAAACTGTTCTGACTGTTCTGTTCAGATTGACCTGCTCATCCCTACGAAGATCACTGGGATAATCACCCAAGGAGCTAAAGATTTTGGCCACGTCCAGTTCGTGGGGTCCTACAAGCTTGCTTACAGCAACGATGGGGAGCACTGGAAAATATACCAGGATGAAAAGCAGAAGAAGGACAAGGTAAGGCAAAGAGAAAAATCAGTAGTTTGGTTGTGATTTCACCACTGATGAGAGTCTGCAGATTATTTCATTGGGTTCCATGTGCAGGGATGGCACAGGGTGAATAAAAGTCACAAAACACGACGACATTCACACTGCAGTGGTGCCATGCACCTGATTTAATGCTGTTAAATGCATAAAATTTTACAGTTCTCCATTAATCACTGCTGTTTCTTCATTTAACTCTAGAGCAGAAGGCGTGTAAACAGCAGTGTATTTGTATAATCAAAAAAAAAAAAGTTTCAGTGCATTTTTTGGTGAGTATGGACTATTTTCAATGATTTCCTGTGAAGCACATCCTTGTTACCCAGCCATTTTGGACAGGGATTTTTTTGTTTTGTTTTGTTGGTTTTTTTTTCCCTGGAAATTAATGGCTAGGGTTTCAAATGCCCACTGAAAATATTATTTTTATTATGCTATAAAATAATGAAGAAACATAAAAAAGTTTCACTACTTCCTCTGCAAATGTTTAATGAGAGGCATAGGGAAAGTATAGGTTTGCAGATTGATTTCCTGGAAGCATTTAAGTTTTCTCTTGTTATTCATTATACCTTTCCTTTAAACTGTATAATACTTTTATACTGCAAATACCTGAATTTCATAATCATCTGTTAAGAAAAATTTTCCTACAGCATATGCATCGCTCAGGGAAATGTTAACCAAGATGACAAAATGTGAGTTATTTATTAAATGTCTTAGTAGGGTTATGTCTGATTGAAACAAAAGATGGATTTATTGAAATACCAGGTGGCTGATGTGTCTGATAACATCTCAAATCTGGGTATTCAGGGTGATAAATGTTCAGGCTTCCATGTATATTTCTTAGTATAAATAAAAATTCTTCGGGAAATAAACTGACATATTCCTCACATAAGTCAATTAGATTAATTTTCTTTCAAACAGTGAGAAAACTTTTGATGTGCATCAAAATGTGCTGTGTGAGTACAAGGAGACCTAATGGTGAGGGGGTAGACAAGTGCATCTGCCACACTGGACAGATTTTAATTGATTGATTAAATGTCATTCATTAGGGGAATGTGTTATTACTGTGTTGAGTGTTTATGTATAATATCTATCCTAAATTACAGTACTGAGTATTTGCATGGCTGTATTTCTGTGTCTGCATTGTCAGGCCCTGCTATCCAGATGTGACACTGTGAATTCCTGAAACCCAAATGTCACCTCACTGTGTCTTCTACCCAAACTGAGATTTTTTTTTTCCTAAAGGATTTTAGATGGGGGAAAAAACAAAAATCAGTTTGTTAGCCATCTGGTTCAGAAGGTTCTGACACCAATTTGTTTTTTTTTTTTTTTTTGATTGTGGATGTGTTTGGCATAACTGGTTGTCAGATAAAAATTGGAAGCAAACAGCTCACCTTAGGCAAGCATACCACAAATACATTCCATTTAAGGGACAGGAGTGGCTTCACTACTTTGCACACATCCTATTTTAAATCCCTGACATTTAAAAAGAGAGGGAAAAGTGAAAGAAATGTCCTTTCTAAGCCAAACTTGTGCCTGCATTCATTTTATTGCAAAGGAGAACATGGGTTGGAGTCCCTGGTGATAACAGAGTCACAGCAAATCTAAATGAAAATGCACTCTGATTTAAAGTACTGTTCCAGTCTACATTTGTTTGTACCATTGGCCAAAGCAATTAAATTGTTTTTGCCTTCTTCAGCAGATGGACTGTTAATTGCTACACACATATTCCACTAGGAACAATGGGAAACTCTTAATCGTTGTCTCATTTAAACATATCACACCCTGTATTAATTAACATCCCTGAGAATAAAATTGATGCATATTATTATGATCCTTTAACAAGTCAAGATCATTTAAAAGCACACCAAGATCAAATGCACTTCACTGGAAATAAGAATTTCTGAATCTAAATTTGTACAAAATAAATAAGTTCACTTGATTGGCGTCTAGACCTCAGCCTTTGATACACAAACATCAAGCTGAAATATCTGGTTTTGGGATGTTATTTATCTATATCAAAGACATCCAGAAAAGTTAAAAGTTCGATGGCAGAGTCTGACTTTCCAGAAGTCACTGAAGTGGGCAAAACTTTATAGGATGCAGGACTGGAAAGGGTCTCAGACAGCTCTTGGGCATGCACCTTTTGACCTCCAAAGGCACTGTGGTCCTGTCCTCCTACACCCTCAGCAGAAAATGGGATTCAAGAGCCCCCAAGCCCCTTCCTGTCACCTTGGAGTAGGTGCAGACAGGTAAATTTCAGAGTTTTAGTCATTCACCTGTCCTTCACCTCAGACAAGGCTGTACCATCCTCCCTCAGATTATTATTTAACATGTTCCAAGAGACAGATTGTGATGAAGCTTCTACAAACAGGCAGCTCCAGTGTTTAAATATCCTCTAAAGTGGAAAGGTGGCTTATCCCCCTTGCTGCCATACACCCACCCTGTCCTCAGAGGACACAAAAAACGGATTTTATCTTCATTTTTTTTCTTTTTGTTTTGGTTGGAGTGCTTCAACCTATTTCTTCTCTGTTTCCATCATCCATTTCCTGACTGAGAATGCATAAATTTCCTCAGCCAGAGGAATGGAGTGTCAGCCAGTAAACCCTTTTTGACACCTGCTTACCACTCCAGCTGGGTGGATGCGGTGCTCCCATGGGATTCGGAGAGAAACCCTGGTCTGTGTGCAGTGGGACAGAAATATAAATACAAATAAAACCACAAGGAGAAAAAGCAGTGCTGTACCTCATCCTTGAGGAGCAGGAGAGGAGCAGCACCACTGGTCCTCTCTTTGAACAGGATCCACTACAATTTCTTTATCTTAAGGTTAGATTTGCTCCCAAATGCAAGGAAACAAAACAAAACAAAACAAAACAAAAAAATCAAAAAACAAACAAAACAAACAAACAAACCCCCCTCCCCAAAAAAACAAACAAACAAAAAACACCAAAACAAAACAAAAACAACAACCCAAGTTTTCATAGCAAAGTGAGAATTCTGTGAAATGTTACCTCTGTTTTCAGGAGATACAGAAGGGAGGTAAAAGGCAGATATCAACAACTATCAACAGCAGCAAGAATAAATAATCATATTGTACCCTCATTAGTTCTATTTATTAACTGAACATCCTGATTTATTCTATGAAGGACAGAACACATAATCTTTCTTATATCTCCTGCAGGTGATTTAGTCACCCTGTCCTCACCCTGCCTTGTTTAACCATCAAAAAAGTTTAGGGGAAAGGTGGCTGCAAAACATTTCAGGGAAAGGAAGACAGGAAGAAAGGAAAAAAAACCAACTTTTAAAGTCACGGACAAAAAATTACGGATATATTGCTAGGCTGGTAATAATGATTTGTGGGTGAAAATTGTGACTTTATAATGAAATTGTGGCTTTATAGTTTAGGCAAGAGCTGAGAACTTAATCCCATCTGGTGATCTGTTTACAGGATGAGTCCTAACAGACCAGCAGATCTCACTCAGTTCCTGGGGCTGTTCACTTATCCCTCCTCATCATTTTTTAAAGTTCATTTCAAAATGAGAAAATTACTGGTCTCTTGCACTATGTTGTGTACAATACATTTATATTTATTGTAGTTTATATTAATTTTATATTTATTTTTCTGTTTATATATTTTCATAAATACAGAGGATATCATCTCTTGCACACTGAAAATTTGGTCATTCCTAACAAAACTGTGGTTTAGAGGCGAAGAAAATAGTGTGTTCAGTTTTTTGCACTATTTCACATGGTAAAGCAGTTCCAAGAACAGTGTCTCCTGCAGCTCCTGCTTGGCTTCTGCTATTTTAATGGCCAGTCATTTCATTTCACATCTGTGCTCAATTCCTGTGACTGCAGACAAAAAGATACTGGGAAAAAATAGGGGAAAAAAAAAAGCAAATGGAGCCCTTCTCATTCATTTTAAATAGTTTGAATGGGTTGCCTGGAAAAAATATGAAAAGTTTGCATGTTGCCATCAAGAAACAAACTAAATTACATTGCAGGCTGTCACGTAGGAAGAAAATATATTTTAGAAACAGGACCAGAGCTAATAGCTATCTTGTTTTTCTCAACTAGAGGTCAGTAGCTCACTGTGCCTCCAGAGCTGAAGACATCCAAACCAAATCTGACCTAAGCCGAAAAAAACCCAAACAAAATTGGCCTTTTTTTTTTTTTTTTTTTTTTTTTTTTAATCACATTCCACATGTGATTTATAAATTGCACAGCCTGCTGTAGGTAACTCAAGGCCAGCTGCAGTGTCAAATGGCATTTCAGAGGCTGTTTTCTTACAGGAAGATGAGAACATTTGAAAGTAGCCTAAAGGAGCCTGGCAGTCTGCAGCACTGCCAGTCACCATCAGCCATCAGCAGTGCAATTAGCTGCAGGTAGACAGCATCCAGTATGCAAAAGGCCACTGGGTTTGTACACAAAATGATAAACCAGTCACAATTTATACATTTCTGAATGTACAGTCCATTGCCAGGGTGAGAGGAGACAGGAACCTACTAATTAATCAAATCTTAGATCATCTCAGGTTAAAAATCTTCCTGCTAGATTTGCTAATGCTTTTTTTTTTTTTTTTTTCTGATGATGTTTAATTATTATAATATCTGGTTTGCAATGATAGGTTCAATTCCTACACATAATCTACATACTTGGCACAGGTAATGAAATTTTCTTCAGTAATATTACTTAAATTATCACTATTTGATAGCACAAATTATCACTATTTGATAGCATTATCTGCAATAATAGTTGTAATTTCTAATCTAAGTGACTTTTTTATCTGCACTGGTTTAAATTATGAGTGACTCCCACTACTCTGAGCTGAATTATCACAATTTGTGTCAGGTGAAGATCCAGCTATGCTCATTTCAGGTGTGCCCTCTCCCCCTGACACCACACCAATAGCTGGGGGAAGGCAAAATGAGCAAAAGACAAAATGCTCATTTAACAACCTACCTTGAATTTCTGTAAGCATTTCTGGAGGCAAGTTGGTCTTCAAAATTTTTCTCTTTTTGGCTTTGAACCTCCTGTAAGCCATGTGGACTAAATGCCCCTTTTTTTGTACCATCAACATGTAGATCACATGGGAAAGACAGTATGGGGATGTTAGAGTTTGTTTGATAAGTTTTAAAGTTTTATCTCCCTCTATCTGTTCTGAACATGGAGAAATAATAAAGGCTGTGTAAAGATATTCATGAATATGATATGTGTGCTCTTTATGTACAGTAACTGAGAGAAAAAATTACTTTTTCTCCTCTTATTCACTCCAGAAATGCACGTGCTCACAAACACATCCATGTGCCACCTTTATTTTTCTGAATATTGAGATGTTCTGCACAGAAGAAAACTCCAAATAGGAGCCACGACTGGACATACTTTATAAAATATTCTTCCTCTTATAGGAGCAGGATTAACTGCTCCATGAAATAACATTTTTAAAATATTCTGCCAGGTATGAAAAATGTTGTTAAGGTACAGCAGACAACACCCTTTCCCCAAGCTGCTAGTCTTCAAGTATTTCTCCTAAATTATTCTGTCTTACAACAGTTTTCTTTTTAAAATTCTAATCAACCTACAGTGTTGGATTTTCCACTAACACCATAAAACACTTCGTTTATGTTGAAATATCTCAGTGAATGTTTGAAATCAAGACATTCAAATTGCTTGCTGGACACAAGTACAAACAAGAATTGTTTCTATTTCAGACTTTTCAGCAGAGAATATCAGTACCTACTTTCCTGTCTTTCACTCTTTTTCCATAAAGCAATAATGAATAAATTTATCACATTTAAAAGTACAGCAGCATGCATTTTCTGGTATGTTTGGTTTTTTTGGGTTTTTTTTTTTTTTTTTCCTAACAGCAGCTGCAAGAGCCTGAGCTACAGAGTGTGTGGAGGGTCTGCATGTGTAAAACTGCTGGAGCTGTTGAGTAAATATTCCAGCAAGTTACACCTTCGGAGTGTGCAGAGTGGCATAAACAGATACAGACACTGTAAAATCTGAAATGTTCTACAGCAGGGTTGGCAAAAAGCAGGAGCTTTTTGATCCACTTGTACAAAAGAAAAGTCATCTTGTAACGTGGCAGCCACTGGTTTTGGGGAGGGTGAAGCTCTATCCAAAGGAAGGAGCATCCTGTGGATTCGAATGATGCCTTAGGATTTTAGCTTTTATATTGTTCATACATTTGTGATCCTGCAGTTCTTCGGTGCCTAACTCCAAACTCCACATTCAGTGTCACTGCTGCTGTCCCGTTCTGGGCAGACACAACAATTCCTCTCCAGGCCTGGCAATCAAGGACACCTCACTGCCCCAGGGCCAGAAATGGAAACAACAGTGAGCTGGGGGGAGAAACCTGGGGTAAATGCCTTCATTAGCTGAAGGTGTAATTGGAACATTAACCCCCAATATGCAAAAGGACCAAATTTACAAAACTGTGAAAAACCGTGGCCTGTGGTTCATTTTTGAGTGTAGGCCCTGGATGGGCTTTGCCTGCCCAAAATGTACCTGAAGGCCCTTCAATAAACAAAACCACTTTTAATTCCCTTCATTCCGTCTGGCCTCTGTTTTTAGGTAGCCCAGAAAGACATCAAAAAAAGTAAGGTTGTTATTCCTCCCTAGTGCCCTTTCCCAGCTCTGAATTTTTATTCTTTTTTCCTGTCCGTGTCCCTAATAGCCTCGGCTGTTTTTCCCCCTCACAATTTATCTGATCTTTAGCAGTGGCTAAAGGCTGTGGAAGCTGTGCCATGGTTTAATTATGTGTTGAAAGGGGAGCTGTGACCTTTAGATGGCTCTGGATGACCCTGCTGTCATTGCCTGTCCCCTCCTGGCCCTGCTGAGGGGACACTGCAAAATTGCCTGGTATCGATTTTCCCCACGCCACTTATGGTTTTATAGACATCTACAATATCTCCTCTCTGGCTGGAGAGACTTATCTGCTTAATAACTCCTAAAAAAACCCCTTCTTCTTGCTGCTTCTTTCTCTGTGTTTGCTGTTTTGGGATGAGCAGGAGCAGACATGCACTCACAAGAGCTGAAAGTGAAGGTGTGCACTGGCTGTGTGCACTGACACATTGATAATTTACATTCTGGTCTTTATTTCTTGAGCACAAATCACCCTGGGGTTATTTCATTATTGGGATTTTTTTTTTTTTTTTTTTTTTTTAATAAGGAATTTTTTTTTAATTTAAAAAACGACC
>NW_024523889.1:0-161657 GCF_017590135.1 Pyrgilauda ruficollis | reverse complement strand
AACCCTCGGGGTTTTTTTTTTTTTGGTGTTTTTTTTTTTTTTTTTTTTTTTACATAGAGCATTATGTTGTAATTACAACAGCAGCCTCAGAAATCTTAAAAAGTAATGGCAGTCTTCAGAGCTATCCTGAAAAAAAACTTCTCGGGAACAAATGTGAGGAGTGGTCATTGAGAGGCATCAGCTTTTCAAGGGTTTTAATTACTTTGGTGGCTCATTTAGTATTGACTGGTTGGGCATAAAACAACATGTAGATTTAAAAAATTACTTTGAGCTACAGAAATAGCTTTTTTTCCACTGATAAGTAATGTTTTGTTCTTTGTCCTCCCTGCTCCTCCCAAATTCCTTGACTCTATTAGTGAATTGAGGCTAAAAGTAAATGAAGAGGGGGAAAGGATATAGTTTTTCCCGTAAGAAATGTGCCATGGGGCCACAGGAAAAGAACAGTAAATTTCTGTTAGAATGTTATATTTTATGCAGGTCACACTTGTGGATGCTGACAATACTTCCCTTACTTTCGGATAAATTTATTTCCCTAAAATCCTTCTTCTGACCTAGCACATTTAGTTAATTTTTTGAAACTAATTCTTGAATTTTGAGGGAAGGTGTATTTCGTATTTGCATAAAATAACCTCTGAGACAGATGAGTTAGATGTCAAGTGATAATGAAATCATGCATAAGTTAAAAATAATATTTAATTTGTGTTCTCATGCTGTAAGTAAATTACATAATCCTCCCTCCTTCAGCGGTGTTTGTTGCTGGTTTTGCATCACATAATTTTATTTATCTTTCGTATCTGAAAGATAAATATTCATATCTGAATATTTCATATTCAGATATGAACACTGGGGCTGTAAAGTTTCCTTTGTCTAGCCTGGCAAAAATATAAAAAGATATTTCACATGCATGTGCAAGAAATCAAATTTTAAAAAGTTTTTTAAAAACCCAAGAAACAAAAAACACTTTTAAGCTTTCCTAGCTACATTTTGGCTTTTGGAAGGTGCCACTGTAATTTCTATTATGAACTTAGTAATGTAAATTTTTGCTACAAATGAAACTGGACTTGAGGTGCAAACCTTGTTAGCCCAAGCTCCTGCTGATCTATGTATCAACACTGTACTTGGGCAGCAAACAATTTTCCCTGTGCTAAATTATTTTGGTTGTTGGGGTGTTTTTTTTTTTTCCTTAGACTCACAAAACTGATGATTCTGTGGTCATTTTCTCTGCTGCTTTATCCATCTATCAGAACTCCCACATCCTTTCATGCTCCCACTTCTGTGATTGCAGACAAGAAGGAGAATTCATCACTTGTAAAAGAGCATCACCTGGGGAGGGGATGGATTTTGTTTGATGTCCTGAAAGGACAGCACTGGAGAGAAACTTCCAAAATCCGAAGAGGTTCAGCACAGAGACCAAAATCTTTGTGCACATGTCACAAAGGAACCAGAATCGGGGCTGAAATGCTAGATCAGCCAGCTTGCACTTCAAATTCTGATATTTTCCCAAGAACTTCTAGGAAACCTGTAATTCTGCATTAATTCAGTCACATAAGCACTTCTCCAGGATGTCTATATTCTTCTCTGCATGATGCAAACAACAGTCATTCATTTTAAGTCGAAAAGCCATCAGGTTCAGTTTTTACAAATGAGAAGTGAATTGGCTGGCATTTTAAGAGAATGAACATTTCCCATAAAAACTGAAAATAACCCAAGGGGATAATCTGATCATTTTGCCAAAAATTGGTGCTGTGGCCTTTGAATTTAAATAGTGGCTGGCAGGGGAAAAATCTGGTACTGATTTATCACAGATATGAGTTTTATAACTCACTTTTGTGTGGATTAACCAATACAGGTAGAAATAAGATCATAACATGCACTGAACAGAGCTAAGATGTTTTACTTTTATCACAGCCTGATGCTCTTAATTCATCTGCTGACTTTTGTCTGACATGAGAAGATAACATCCTTGATAATCACCGCTTTAACAAAGGTTTATATAGTTGCATCCCAGCAACTTTCATAAGTGATACAATAAAAATTCTTAACTTTAATTATTAATGTTATTTCCTCGGAAGCAGTAACAGGATCTCCTGGGATTAATTTGAGATGGTACAAATGCCAAGTAAAAAGACATTTAATTTTTTAAATGTTAATGATTTTTGTGCAACTTTCAGAGCGTGGCCCTGGTGGAACAGAGGCTGAAGCTTTGAGTAGAAGGCTCTGCCTGCACCAGGGCTGAGTGTGAATGAATCACAAGATTTAGCAGAGGCAGGGACTCATGGAATCATAGATTTGGGTTGGGAGGCACCTTTAATTTCATCCAGTGCCAGCCCAGCCATGGCAGGGTCACCTTCCACTGTCCCAGGTGCTCCCAGCCCCGGTGTCCAGCCTGGCCTTGGGCACTGCCAGGGATCCAGGGGCAGCCCCAGCTGCTCTGGGCACCCTGTGCCAGGGCCTGCCCACCCTCAGATTGAAGGATTCCTTCCTAAAAACTAATCCCAACCTTCTCTTTGCCACTGTATACCTTAAGTTTAAACAGCGTTAAAAGTTGCGCATCCCAACGACAAAAAATCCATCGTGGATCCAGATCCAGTTTCACTGTGGGCTGGGTCAGCCTGAAAACCTCCCTGCATATTGTAAATGCAGGCAACTCCGACCAGGGGAGAGAATGATACATCTGACTCCATGTTCTCAGAAAGCTAATGTATTACTTTATTATACTATATTATATTAAGGATACTATTCTATACTAAAGAATACAGAAAGGATACAGACAGAAGGCTAGAAAGATAATAATGAAAACTCGTGACTCTCTCCAGAGTCTGACACAGCTTGGCCCCAACTGGCCAATGAGTCAAAACAACTCACATCGGAGCCCAATTAAGCAATGACTTGTGGGTAAACTATGTTCAAACACATTCCACATGAGCACAACACAGGAGAAGCAAACGAGATAAGAATTGTTTTCCTTTTCTCTGAGGCCTCTCGCTGCCCTTCAGCTTCCCAGGAGAAAACCCCCGGGCGAAGAAATCACGTTCGGGGAATGTGAATGCCACACCTGCTGGCGTTCCAGGGGAACTTCCATTAAAACCTCCCCCGTTTGCTTCCCCGCAGGTGTTCCAGGGGAACTTTGACAACGACACGCACCGCAAGAACGTCATCGAGCCGCCGATCTACGCCCGGCACGTGCGCATCCTGCCCTGGTCGTGGTACGGCCGCATCACCCTGCGGTCCGAGCTGCTGGGCTGTGCAGCTGAGGACTGAGCCCACCCCATTCCTGCTGTAGAAGAAGCTTGTAGGATGCTGAGTGGGGTTTTTCCATGAACCAGTGCTCGCTCATTTTTATGGTAGGCCGCTAGCTGTCTTTCGCCAGGAGGTCTAAGCCTGCCCTTTTAAAACGATCCGATCCGGTTTTTTTGCCCTTGAAAATCTGTTGGTGTTGTCCCTTCTGCTGTGGAATTATCCTCCTAGTTCTCCCTTGAGTTGTTCACCACCAGTTGAAACGCGTTGAGGGAAAAAGAGAAAAAAGAAAAAAAACAGCAGCATCCTTTTTACAAGGGAAGAGAAACAGTGTGAAGCTCATTTGTGGCTTCAGGAACATTGGGCTGATGAGTTCTCCATAACCCATACCATCACCTTACTTGCAAAAAGTGATACTGCAGCTTTTAGCAATAAGTTTACTTGGGGATGACTGCATTATAGTAATTGTGCCTATCAAACACACTGTCAGTTCTTACGACATATATTTTGGGAAATTCTCCCTGGTACTGTTAAAACACGGTACCTGTGGTGTTATGAGCTACCTTTCACCACTTTCATCCAGACAGCAGAGTCCACGCACCTGAAGGGTTTTCCTAACTGCCCCATTTTCCTTCTCTATTTTGCATGCTGTAGACACGGCCTCCATCTTTTCTGTTTAGTATCACACTGTGCTGGTGTTGTTTTCCTTGAAAGATGTCACCTGTTTTGAGTATGTAACCAAATCAGTGTATTATGAAGTTAATGAATTTGCCAAAGTTTATGAATTTTCAAAGTTTCTGTGCTTTTTCATGGAGACTAAGGTGAGGCACCAGGGCACTTGTGGTGTCTCATCTTGGGTACTCACGTATTCCATCAGAAATCCCATTCCAGGATGATTTTCCCAGGGGTGAGCACACAGCCCCAAACTGTGACCTGCCCACCCCATCAATACTTTCACAAACGCTCTGAATTCCAGTGAGGAGGAAAATGTGGGGTGAAGGAACCAGGTGCTAAAAGACACATAGGAGGGATCACTCCCCTACTGCCAGGAAACCCTCCCTCTTTAGGCTCTTCCTAAAGTCACAGCTTTCCTCCCCAAAAGGTAAGAGGTGACGTAGGAGCACACCAAAGCCTGGCCCTTGTCACCCACTGCTCCTAAAAATTCTTTTCAGACACACACCAGTGAGCCACCAGGAGGCTGTTTCCTATCATGCCCCATCTACAGGAATGCTTCACACACAGCATGATAGCAACCCCAGTTTAAAAAGTAGATTTTAGGAGGAGAAGTGGAGAAGTAGGGGGAATATTCTCCCCTGTGCCTCAGTTTCCCCTGCTGATTGAGATGACAATACCAATCTTTGAAGAGCAACCCAAGTTCCCTTGGATTAAAGTGCTCTGTGACTAGGTTAGAGCAGCACCTCAGACTAAAAAAGATCCCAGCACAGGGAGTGAGGGGACCTGAAACAACAGCACTTGGGATTACTGCCAACCTTTTAATTTCATAACATGCTGATGTGGAGAGAAAGAGAGAATGAGAGAGAGAGAGAGAGAGAGAGAGAGAGATGCAGCTGCATGTTTTAGCAAATGTCACTGAACTTATTACACTTTCTGTCACTGTTCCATTCTCACCAAAACTCTGAACTTGGGCACTGCTTCCCAGGCCAGCAGCTAGCTGGCCCACAGTCTGCAAAGGGCAAAGTTTACCTTGGAAACAAAATGGTTTGGATTTCGAAAAAACCTGCATTTAATCACACATTCTCCACCACAGACTAAATATATATTATCCATTGAACTGTGAAAGACTCTAGAATAGCAGCCAGGAATTTTACATACAAGAATTGGGGATATAATGGTGGCGGTTTTCTGATAGTGTCACTTAAACTGTCACATTTTAGCAAACAGAACACCCTGCCTCTACAAAATGACCTAATCCTTAAACTGTATTTATACAAGTATTTATTTTATAAGGCTTAGACATTTAAAGACTTCTAAAGAAGAGTCCTGTAAAGGTAAAAGTATGTGTAAGAAAATGTTGAGGTCCTGTGCAACACTGCTAAGTTTGTTCTTTATTTTTTACTTTGTGCTGCATAACAAAAGCCACTAGACTGTTACTGTCTTGTCTGTAACTGTGTTAACAGCATTCCTTAATGATGTATATATGGAGTGGTCTTCAAGAAAAAGGAGCAATTTTAAAGAGAAAGTCAATCAATTTGGTGGTACTTCTAGCGAGAAAAAAATCTGAATAAGGGAGGACAAGTCTATCCCTACATTATCCACTGCCTATATTTTGCAATTTGGGCTTTAGGTCAAAAAGAAAATAGAAAATGAAAAAAACTAGTAATATTTATCTCTTTAGGGTGTGCACACACAATACTTTAAGAGGTTTAAATACATTTTCCTATTATGGGAAAGCAGTTGGCCCTGAGTTTAATTACAGATATGAAGAATAGCATGTAGATATTTCACTAACTGACTGCATCCAAAAAACAGAAGGCCATTTCAAAAAATTAGACTTCCTAGTTTAAAAACTTATGTTAAATTTCTTCTGAAATATTTGGTTTCTGTTCTTAATGTTGGGGGTTTTTTTCATGTTGTTCATCTTTTGCAACTTCAGTTTTGCTTTTAAATTAATATTTCTTGGTTTAGTAAATTAATTGTAATCCCTTCATCTGCTTACAGAGTTTTTCTGTAATGCAACACAATAATTTTAATTTGGTATTAATTTTGTGTTGAGTATTTTCACCCTCATGTCCTGGGTCAGCTGTCAGAGTCTTCACGAGGACAGCTCCATACCTGGTGACAATACTCCATGACAATTTATTAAAAACCATATATCTGACACCCTTACAATTTCAACCTGCATGCTAGAAATTTTTCCAATGACATTATTCCTCAGCTACCAAAAAACCTTCTTGGAATGGCATTTCCAGCACCAAATTCGGGTCCCAATGTCAGCAGTATCTGAAATAGCTCTTGGTTTAAGTGGAATCCTTCAGATTTAACAAAACAGGTGGGAATCAGATTAGGAGATAGAATTAAACTCTTTGCCTTTGATTTTATTTTGTTGTCTAGGTGCATGCCATTGCCATAAGGGGCAAGTTATAAATTAACACAACTGTTCTCTCCCAGTGAAAGCAACCAGCCCCAAAAAACCAGAAGTGCAGGACACGTCCCTTAAAGAGGGGACAGGAGAAAAGCTCGGAAATGATCCTTGCCTTCTGCAGTAATTGTTAACAATGACATTGAACAAGGCCAAAAGTGTTCTCCTAATTAAATTTCACCCTGAACCAGTCAAGTATTTGTAGGCAGGCTTCACCTTTGTGTTGCTGGGTAATATGCTACATTTATAGCCTGGGAAATAAAGCACTGGCACGAGGCTCCTTTTTACCGGCATTCAGTTGCCTCAACTGGCTCTGGATCCGAGGTTGACTTTCTCTTTTGGAATGGCTTCACACAAATTAAGTGTCAGTTTTGAAGACTAAGGATACTAAATGAGTGTATCTTTGCTATACAACCAATGTGAACTATAATATTCAGTGCTGGCTTCTGATGTGTCAGTAAGTACAGAAGTATCTCGGACACAAACGACCTTTGCAACCTTTCAAGCTGTGTGATATTCAAATGGTTTTGTATATACCTAAATCATGTAGAGCGATGTAAAACCAGTACGACCTTGTCTAGTCTTCAAACTTAACAATAAAACTTTTGAAAAATGAGGTGGTTTTCTTGAAGCTGTTATGTTGCAACACCTTGGAGGAGACACAGCTTATCTCGGTGGCGGCAAGTGTGGAGCAGAGATATCACGTGGCATTTTCCTGGATTCATCCACGGGGTCTTTGTGGGAGGTAAGTTCGTTTTTGGAAAAATCAGCAGTTGGTACTGTGCTCTCGTCAATGTGTTCTCTTTGTTCTTCCAGATTAAAAAAAAAAAACAAAAAAAAACACCTGTCAGTTTGAACAACTCTAAAAATACTTTTTTTTTTTTTTTCCCTCTATCCCACTGCTCTCTGAACGAGCACCAGAAATGTAAAATGACAATTTCATTTCCTGTAAGTCAAATTTCCTGGGATATTTATCAGTCCTTATCCTCTCTCCTCCACTCCTGCATAGGCAAATTAATTTCTGAGAAGATAAGCAGTGGCTGCAGCCCAGACCTGCTATGAGATGCCACAGTAGAGCTGGTATTTGCTCACACCCTTGCCCCTCTTCTCTTTTATTTGCTGTACATCCTGCTCCCCAAAATAGTTAACTCTATAATTTCAATTTCTGAAGAAGCTTAGGGATTAAAGTAGCACATGGAAAAGCTATTCGCTCCCAAACAATTTAAACACTTAAATGACATAAAAATATTCTGTTTGCTGAAGAGAGATGAAGCTTCAGTGGTTTACACCTTGAATGAGCCCTTTTGTAAAAATACATATCCTTTTGTTTTATAATGGTTTCAGCTTGTGCCCTTTCTCCAAAAATCATCTTTTAGAGAAAAAAGCCATCCACAAGCACTCACTGCTGTCTGCCCAATATGTAGTCTCAACACTCAGCACACACTACAGCATGTTGTCTTTCTGAAGAAAAGTCACAAAATTGCAATTTTCCCTTATTATATATCTCTATCAGTCACAAAAAATGAGAATACAGTGCTGCACACAAAAAAGAGGAGTATTTCTGAAGAATGATGGAGAATATTAGAATCTTTTTGGAGAATATTAGCAGTTCACTAATAAATTTTTGCATCTTGAAGCTTTCTGACTTTTGGTTATAAATTGTAACTGTGTCACGAAACATTTTCCTGAAATCCAGGGACTTTTCTTGAAGAACTGAAAAGTGAGTTTTCCTCACTCTCCTCACAACGTATCTACCCAGGAATTCTAGTGAAGACAATGAGAGAAAATAATGAGTAAATCTCTTCAGAATAGCAACTATTTATCAATGTCCATCCTCCCATATTTGCTGCTAATGGGCTCAAGGGATTAACAAGAGTATGAACACTCTACATCATCATGAAATAAATAGTCTCTGATATTTCTGTGGTAAACACAATGACACTTCTTTGATACCTTGGATTTAATAACAGGAGGCCAATTTGTTCACTTCGTGATTACTAAGTGACCTGTGATCACGTAGTCTTAGAAACCAAATAGAACAAATTAAAAGATCATTTTTAATAGGACTAAATAATAATTTTACTGATCCCAAAGTATTTTCATTTATTTATTTAATTTGCATAATTTTCTTAATAGAGAGATACATTTTAGAATGAGGAATTCTGCTTTAGATTAAGAATCTAAAATACAAAAGGCAGAATTTGCACAAAATTTTCTCGTGCAGCTTTATGGTGGCATTCATTGCAAATTAACTTTCAGTGGCACATGTATCGTTGTAAATATATATTTTTAAATTCCTCTGAATAGGGCAACATAGAAACATGTCTTGTTCTCACAATTTAGCTTGCTAGGAGTGCAGCAAAATGTATTTTACCAGTGTATGTGAGTAAGAATAATTGGGTTTTTATGCAGTTTATATCAAACTGGAATTAGGCTCCACCTAATGTGGGAATGTTCAGGAAGCAGGAACCACCTGGGGAAACACAGGAGGGGCACAGGAGGTGGGGAGGATGGCAGGAGCACAGCCTCTGTGTCACAAAAACACTTATTTCTTTGGTTTGCCAGCTGAGGGGCTGCGGTTATCCGAGGTCACACATCATCTGAGGTCAGCAGGCACACTTCTCCCTAGATGGAGGAAACCAACCCTCAAAATACACTGGGAGAGGTCACTAATCATTTGAATCAGGCTGGAAAATCAAGAGCAGGCTGAATGGATGTATTTGTTTTCTGGGATGCTGTGGGAGGTCGGTAGCAGCTGTGGAGAAGTGTGTTGTGCTGCCTTGGCCACAATAAAAGCAATCAAGTGCACAGACTGCATAAAATATACATGGGATGCATTGAGGCAAGATCAAAGGGCCCCTAAAAAGTGATACATGCTATTTTCTGATGAAAGTGCCAGAAAATATGATGTAGGTGCTGTGGTCTGACACACCGTGGGCTTGCACGAGCCTGGCTGGGATGGATTTACCCTTCCAGAATTCCTGGGGACGGGAGCCTCAGCCACAGGCTCTTTAGGAAGGACAGGCAGGGGAGACAAGGAGGGGATGTCAGCTGTAAGCAAAAAACCAGCTGGAGTTCATGGAGCTCTGCTGGGATGGGTGAGGAGACAGCAAAGGGCACACAGGGAGGGCAGGGATGGGTGACAGGGTGGCAGGGAGGTGGCACACAGCGCAGGGACAGGTGACAGGGTGGCAGGGAGGTGGCACACAGCACAGGGACAGGTGACAGGGTGGCAGGGAGGTGGCACAGAGGGCAGGGACAGGTGGCAGGGTGGCAGGGAGGTGGCACAGAGGGCAGGGACAGGTGGCAGGGTGGCAGGGAGGTGGCACAGAGGGCAGGAAGGGCCGATGAGCCCCTCTGTGGGCAGACAGGAGCAGCCTTGTGTTCACAATCTCTGCTCCACAAGGAGGACTTCAAGCACCCCAAATGAGAATCAAGGGATGGGTTGGGTTGGGATAAAATTTAAATATAATCTAATCTAACTCCCTGCCATGGCAGGGACACCTCCCACTGTCCCAGGCTGCTCCAGCCCCAGTGTCCAGCCTGGCCTTGGGCACTGCCAGGGATCCAGGGGCAGCCCCAGCTGCTCTGGGCACCCTGTGCCAGGGCCTGCCCACCCTGCCAGGGAACAATTCCTTCCTAATAATTAATAACTAAGCCCACCTACCTTTTTTGCCTGACTTCCCAGGAACTAAACCTACCAGGAGGGTCTGTGGTGGCTGTGAGATGGTGGAATTACAGATCATTTGGGAGGAAAGCACAGAAGTTCAATGGCCTGGACTTCAGGAGAGGAGAATTTGGCCTCTTCAGGGATCTGCTTGGTCAAATATGATGGGTTTAATTCCAGGAGGGAATTAGGCCCCAGTAAAACTGGTTAATATTCAGCGATCACCTCCTCCAAGCTCAGGAGCAAAACATCCCAACAAAAAGAAAATCAGACAAAGATGCCAGGAGTCCTGTGTGGGTGGGCAAGGATCTCAACAGGAAACACAAAAAGGAAATCTCTGGAGCATGGAAGCAATCACAGCTAGCCTGGGAGGCACACAGAGAAGCTTTCCAGGTCAGAAAAGACAGAGTTAAATCTACCCAGGGACATCAAGGGCAACAAAAAAGCTTCCTGTGGGTGACAAAAGGAAAAGTAGGGAAAATCTGGGCCCACTCTGGAAGCAAATGCGAGACCCAGGACGTGGAGAATATTGAGGTACTCAACAACTTGGCTCAGTTTCAGCAAGAAGTGCTCTGGTTACACTGCCCAGGGTAGGAGGAGATCAGGGCTGGAGACCAGCCAAGGAACCTGAAGGTTCCCAAGGCCATGGCACCAAGGATGCACCCGTGGGTGATGAGGGAACTGCCAGGGGAAGGGGCTAAGCCACTCTTTGTCATATTTAAGGAGTCACGGCAGTCTGGTGGAGGTCTCACTGACTGTAAAAGACCCCAGTTTGTAACAGGGGAATTAAGGGACACCCATGGAACTACAGGGTGGGAGGTGCCTGTGGGAAGGTAGAGCAGATCCTTCTAAATTACGGAAAAATTTAGATCCTCTTTAAAAAAAAAAAAAAAAAAAAAAAATTTAGAAGTGTCTAAAAAATTTAGATCCGTCTAAATTATGGAAATTATGCCAGGGCACATGGAAAATAAAGAGAAGATTTCTGACATCTTCATGGGGCTCCAGTGGGGGAAAGTCATGCCTGAGAAGTCTGGTGGGTTCTGTGAAGCAGCTGCAGCACTGGGGGATGAGGGAAGAGCAATTGGTGTTCTTCCCTCATTTTGTTCTCTTGAAGGATGTGCCTCTACTATTTTTGACATGGAGTAATTCCTTTATTTCACGTGACTCATGCTACTATAACATCTTCTCTAAAGTGTGTGTTCACAGCTCCTTTCTAGGAGTGAAAAGGCACTAATGGGTAATTTTTGATTAAGCAATTAAAGTATGGGTTGTTTGAGTAAATATGGAGTGTACATTTACACACATATTTATATATATGTCTATATATGTGCATTTTCTGCAGGTCATGTCACATGTGTCACACTTCATCTGAGAAGAGAGAGAGAAAAGAAGTATTACAGAGATGTTAATTAGGCTAATCAACCTAATCTAGCTGTTCTTCTGATGTGTGCTGACATAATTTTCTTCCATTTAAGAAAAAGTTGATGAGGAGGGGGAAGACAGTGCATCTTTGGAGGTGTTTCATTGACACCCCCAGTTTGCTACCACAGAATGGTTTGTGTTTAAAGGCCAAACCCCCTGCCATGGGCAGGGACATCCTGAGCCAGACCATGTCACTCAGAGCCCCATCCAACCTGACCTTGAGGGTTTCCAGGCATGGAGCAGCCACCACCTCTGTGGGAAACCTCTTTCAGAGTTTCACTGCCCTCAGTGTAAAAAAACTTCTTCCTTTTATCTAATTTTAATTGACCCACTTTCAGTTTAAAACCCTTTCCCCTTTGTCCAGTCACAAATGATCCTGCTGAAAGGTTTGTCCCCAGTTACCTTTCCTTAGAGGCTGGCATGGAAATGGGCAGCATCACTTGAAAGTCAGAAGTGCTTCTTTATTTTAAAGCCATTTTTTCCCTTTACTGAGGGATTTGCAAGCACTTCATTTTCACATTTTTCAGGAGCCATGGCTGGCCAGTGCCCGGAATGAGTGAGGAGGTTTTCTGGTTCACAAAGATGGGAGTCAGAGTGGCTTCCAGAAGAATCTGACCCAATATTTATGTAATATACACATATAGCACATGCCACTCACCACCTGCATTGGCTGCTCCACCTCCCTGCTCCTTTCCAGCTCCTGAGCCATGACAGAAAGTGTTGTTCAGCTGTGGCACTGAGACCAGCTATTCACAAGTGGCTTTTTTCACTCAGTAATGGCCACATTCCCCAAATATTTCCAGGAATCCAAAGCCAGGCTTCCAAACCAGAGCAGCCCAGGGGCTGGGTGTGATGTGGTGGAGGAAAATTCACTCCTGGTCCCAGAGCAGCAGCTGAGCTGCCTGCATGGCACGCAGAGTTTACATCTGCAAACACGGAGTGGGCAGCAGGAATGGCTCAACAAACATGTCCCAGCTCATCCCTTCATGGCATAAAAGGCTACACTTCAGCTGAAACATTTGGGTATTTTTAAAAACGTTTAGCAATCTTTCTCCCTCGCCTCTGCCGCACGCATTCCTCTGGCCTGCAAAGAAAAAAATAAAATGCATTTGTGGTTAGTTTCTTCTCCAATGGGTTGCTTTCTATTCAGATTCATGTCTGTCATGCATTTAGACTGCCTGAATGGATGAATATTCTCCTGAAGCCAGGCAATGGAGTGCTAAAACTCCACAGTGAGATGGAGGGTACTGGTCTGGCATCCCCATCCCACCAAAGGGAAGGGCTGCCTGAGACCCCCCTGCCAGAAAACAGTCAGATGAGCCAACACCTTGATACCAAACCACCACCTCACAGAGCTCAGGACCTTGCTCAGGTTGAAGGAGAGCGAGATGTGTCACTGATGCTGCAATGTGAGTGGTGGTGTGATTTCTGATGGGTACCCACCCAACAGCTCTGCATCCCCAGGGCTCCCAGGAGCATTCCCTGGTTCTCACCTGACGTCTTTCACAAGTGATGCTGACATCGTCTTGCACTGCCTTGTGAAAATCTCCATGGGTACAATTTGTTGGCAAATCCCTCTCAGAGCTGCCTTTTTCCCCTCATTCTGAGCCCTCTGTACACATGGATGATCCTTCTGGCTGTATTCCGACGCCACAGTGAATCAGCTGAATGTATTGACAGCCCTGCAGCCCAGGCCATCTCCTGAACTGCAGCAAAGGAGTGTTTTGATTGAACAGGCAAAACCTTATTAACATTCCTTCACTGTCTCAAGACAGTCTGGCTCTCCCTGGCCAGTTTCCCTTCAAACCAGGGAACGTGTACACCAGGCTGTGCTGGGGAGAGGCACTTTGATAACCTCCCCTTTTCCCATTTATCATCTTCCCCAGGGGCTTTTCCTCTAGCTCTGCAGTAAAAATATTGACTGTACCAGCCCTGATCCCAGAGGATCTGGCACAGATCCTGGTGCTTGCACTTCAGCACTGGGGGAAGGGGTGGTTTCAGCAGTCTGCCCAGCAGAAACCGAGCTCCCATCAGCACCCTCCTGGCAGAGATTTTAGGTAAGAAATGCATTCTGAGCTGCCCTGTGCTATTGGCTTGGCTTTCTCTCCATGGTCCAGAGCACACAGAAACTGAAGCAAGGGTGGAAGGAGGCAGGACTGGGCTGGCCCCTGCGTGCAGCTGCTCCAGCCACGGGGCTCTGTGAGCACCACTGCCAAAATCAGCGAGGGCAGAGTCAGCACCTCCCATTCAAAAGGGCTGTGCCAACCCTGTGCAGCACAGAGTTTGGGTTCATTGCTTTATGTCCAATTCATTTGGACTGAATAGTCATTTTGGAGGGACGGGAGGTGAAACAGGGTAAATCTCCATCTGAACTTAATCCTCCAGCAGTCCTGTGACTCTCCAGGTCTCCCAGTCCCTAGAAGTGTGGTCTGCCTCTGAGCATTTGAGTTTCCCCATACCTAAATTAACTTATATTAACAAAATTTAACAAATTAACAAAATTTTATAGCCAACCTGCTTGAAAGTCTCATTCATTTGACACAATTCTGGCTAAAGTTATTTCAAATGTCAGTGTTGCCTTAATGCACATCTCAGCCATTTCACAGGGGCCTCTTCTATATCTGTTTTCATCTTGAAACAGCCTGATTGCATGCAGGAGAATTAAGTTACTTTGGAAACAGCAAAGATCATTCCCATGAATACTAATCCACAGCCTTTATTAAACTGGAGTTTAGGGGTGGTGCTGTGGTAGGTGAGAGAAGGAGGAAGGGGAAAGAGTGACTCTGCCAGCTGGAATTTGAGAGGTATTTGCAGAAGCAGGAGGAGCAAAGCTGTCAGAGGCACCTTTTCCCTGCCCTCCCCAGGGCAGCCCAGCCCCACACAGGTGTGTGCAGGTGTGATGGGTTTTGTCAAAAAGTGCTCAGGTTTGCCTGGGGCTGCTGCACAGGCTGTAGAATGCAGGAGCAGGCACAGCTGCACGACTGGCATCTCTGCCTGCCTCCTCACCATGACCTTTTTTTTTCCTATTCCTATTACATTGAAGTCTCTTAACTAATTATGCAGGATCTCAGCCTGCTATGTGATCCTGTTAGCTCCAGGCATCATTGCAAATGAGACAAGAGATCTCAGCTGTGCTGCTCCTTGCAGTGGCACTCGTTCTTTGTCCGATGTTAATTATTCCTTGCAGCTGACAATGAAACAAAGACCAAAGAGTTAATTCTCAGTGCAATGAAAAAAAAATCAGTGCTTGCTAATATGTTCTGTGTTACTCTGCTTATTTACCTAGAAAAAAAAAAAAGTGTTTGGTTTTGCAATGTGAATGCTTGAAAAACAGGCACTAGATAAAAGGTGAGAAACGTGAGGCACGAAGAAAAACATCAAGATTTATTTGCAAGCCAGAGAGGATGTGCCACAAGCTGTTCTCAGGGAAGGGAGCAACTGAGGCACAAACTTTGCAGGGGTTTTCCTCCCTTGTGCCTGCAGCTTTGATGGTGCCTTTTCCACTCTGGCACATCCTTGTAGCGGCCACCACAAGATGTGGCACAGGACGTGCAGGGGTGTGACTGCCCCAAGGGAGGATGGAAACACCCTCACCACCCCCATCCCAACCCTCCTGGACAGCCATGGCAGAGGGCAGAGGCAAATTTACCTCTTCTCTCTGCAGGAGGAGCAGGAATGTGCCCCTTCTCTCCTGGGGAAGCCCAAAGGAAAACCACAGTGGCACTGCAGGATGGGTCAGCTGGTGTCACTGAGGCTGTGGGCAGCCCCCAACCCATCAGAAGAGGATTATTCCTCCATGGCAATGTCCCACCTGCCTTGTTCTGACACAATTACATGGGTGAAGAGTGCAATTCGTCATCTGAAGCCAATCTGATTCTAAAATGTGGCCAAATGTGTGTTTTGCACATCTGTAAGTGTCCCTGTAGATGCTTGGGCTTCACCAGCAAACTCCAAGACAACAATATTCAGCCTTTCTGTAATTGTACATTACTTATGTCAGGATTTTTGCCAAATCTAGGAGTCTCCCAGAGACACACAGGCTTTTTCCTCTAGCCTCTCCAGTGCCATCAGCTCTGTGCTCACCTCTGGGTACAGTGGTTTTTTTTCACGTCCCTTTGTCTTTTCTTCTGATTCCACCAGCTTGCATTTCAAAGCCAGTATGTAGTTCAGGATTTTAATATGTAGCCAGGATTTTAATATATTGTGGTCCCTGAAAGGTGTTTGTTGATCTTAATCCAAATTAAGTTGGAAGTAAGGGAGTGGAAATATCAGATATCACCTTGGAGTAGCTTTCCTGTACCTAGAGGGGTTCTGGAGAGAGACGTTTTACAAGGACACACAGTGACTGGGCAAGGGGGAATTTGCCTTAGGCTGAAGGTGAGTAGATTTGGATTAGGAATTAGGAAGGAATTGTTCCCTGGATCCCTGGCAGTGCCCAAGGCCAGGCTGGACACTGGGGCTGGAGCAGCCTGGGACAGTGGGAGGTGACCCTGCCATGGCAGGGTGTGAAATGAGATAATCTTGAAGGTCCCTTTTAGCCCAAACCATTCTGTGAATCTATAACCATATTTTTTCTGAGAATATTGCCTCGAAGAGATGCATCATGCAAATGCACTAATAAAAAATTAAATGTGCATCTAATTCAGGTCTTCCTTTTACTTTCAGCGATGCAGTTTTAAATTCACAAAGTATAGCATTTTCTAGTCAAATATTATGCAGACAGCAAATGCTATTAATGCAGAGGATGACACTTACAGTTTTGTGGAATGCCATGTAATACTTGAGGATAAAGCTTGCTCAATCCCTCTAGCTGAAGCCATTCCTATTCTTCCATCCTTCCTCAGCCATACTTTGAGAGGCAGGGAAAATGAATGTGATAAATGCAGCAAACAATTACCATGAGGAGAGAGGTTATGCCTTATCCTCACAGCCTGAAGGAAGACAATGAATGCTGAACACTTAAGTGTTTTTTGCAGCTCAAGTCTCTCTCTAATTGAGGCAGTATTTTGTTCTTTATAAGGTATGTGAAACACGTGTCATAAAATTATGCTCATTATTTGAAAAAGAAAGGAAAGAAAGAAAGAAATAGCCTGTGTGTGATGAAAAGCACTTAAAAGCTAGAGTTTCCCCGAGGTTTGTTTCTGTAGGTGAAATTCTACATCATTAATAATAGAAACTGGGGGGGCGGGGAATAAATTCAGATTATTATTTTCTGCTTCTAATCATAATTCTTAACCACATACATATTCACAAGTGTCTGATTCTGGATATTTCATCTAAAAATGTTGAAGAATCTTTTGAAGAAAGTGTATGTTCAACAAGAACACATTTCCCCTTGTTTCAGATATTGGTTTTTAATATAACCAAGTGCAACTCTGTTGCAGTAAATTCAAGCTCTACCTAAATAATAATGGAATTGTGACTATTTACCATCTTTACACAATTTATTGTTCTGAAGTCACAAGGAACAAACCCACTCAGAGGAGAAGCTTAACCCAGAAACTGTCAGCATGTGTTAATCTTCATTATTTCAAACACTATACACTTTCTTTTTTTTGTTAAATATTGAAGAATTCCCACATGCCTGGATGGAAACATTTCCCTTCACAGTGTAGAAAATGTCTAGCACCATTTGCTTAACATTTTCATGCACAGTTGCACTTTCACAAATACAGAAATGAATTCCAGGGGAGGCAGGGACAGAAACTCAAATGTTATAAAATGGACAATTTGTGAAGCCCGTGGGACGCTAGAAAAACAGGAATCTATGGGAAAAAAAACTAAACTGTAGGCTGAATTCAGCCTAATTTTCCTAATTTCATTAGGAAAATGTTCTCAGCACCCAGACTGGGGGCCACAACAGGTCCCAGGCGCAGAGCTCAGTGCACGTACCCAAAACTGAAGAATTTATCAGCAGTTTGTTTGGGTTTGGGCAGAACACGGACGCCACTACAAGAGGAAGGCAGAACCTCGACCCACACAGGGCACAGAGCTCCTGTGCTCTGCCAAGGGCTCCTTTTGGCAAGGAAAATGTCACAGCTGTGTTGCAGTGCACTGAATATTTTAACAGAGCGCGGTCAGGCCAGCTCGGTGACCGATCCACGCGGCAGGCGTGGTTATTGACAGGAGGCATCTGAGCTGCTTCACCTCGGAGGATTCCATCCAAAGGCAAATCCAGCTGCATCCCAGGTGACTGCCACTCCATCCCTGCCAGTGCAGGGACAGACAAAAAGCGTGTTTAATTTTTCCCCAGGTGCACGGCACCGCCGGGCTCTCTGAGGCACGAGGATGCTGCGATGCTGAGCCCGGGCTGGCAGTAATTAGAGTGACCCAGGTCTTCTCAGAGCTGCTGCAGCTTGGGAAGCACAGCTTTACCTCCCCTGACCTTCTCCACAGCCGCCAGACTGGGCAAGCACCACGGGATTGAAAGCATAAATTAACTCAGTGACTCCTTCAGAGCAGCACTGAATCAGGAAACGTAACAATGGACAACTGCTCCCTCGAAATCCCAATCAAATAAACGTGCAGGAGACCTGTAATTCAGTGGGTTTCACAATATGGTTTAGCTAATGTAATGGAGACTTGAGCCAGGCCGTTTTGAACACATCCAATCCAGTAGGAAAGTGAGGTTTAAAAAAAAAAGTTTGACACAAAAAGCAAGTTTCATCAAGGAAAGGGAATTAATAAGTTGTGAAGTCAAAAGGCCAGTCAAAACAGCTAGCTAGTTCACAGCTGTTTGTGAAATCTATGCATTCTAAATTTTGGAGCAGTTTGGACTGATAGATATGTGTCACCTCTGATGCACAACCAAAAAACCCTTTCATAAAAGAAGTATTAAGCAAGCAAAGGTTTAATTGATGTTTCTGGCCAACACACCTGCTTTAGACAACTTACTCCCACCTTCAGACTGTTCCTAAGCAATGGAAGTTTTTGAAATATATAGCTTTAAATGCTCTTTGCACACATAATATTGCTCAAATATAGCCACCCATGAAAAGTGAGACCATAAATCTTGCTCAAACAGGCTGTCCAAAAAAAAAAAAAAAAATCCCTAGCAGCTCAAGGTTAGCCCAGCAAAACAACAAACTGTGCTTGCTCTTCACAAGACCTTCCTGCAAAAATACCCACACCAACATCTAAATTCTCCACCTCTGCCCTCCTGCATGCCTTGGGTTAGCACAGAGCCCTCGAAAGGAAGAGTTTGGGAAAAAATTGTCAGGCTGCTGACAACACTGCCACGCTGGAGCTGGGGGCAAACCCCCACCAAAACACAGCAGAATTCCCCCAGCACTGGGTGAAAACCTTCATGCATAATGCAGGATCCTGACACATTCCTCCTGTCCATGAGAGAAAATATTGTAGATTAGAATTAATAAACAAGATTGAAGACCGAAAAACCTAAGAGTCCAGACTCATCCTTCAAAGGTGCAGCCACCCAGAACCACTTTTCCCATATTGGAGCAGGGACAAATAACAGTGAACCCCGATACACGAGGCTGGATGTGTGCACGTCTGGGAATACCAGCTGCAGGAACCTGTGCAGGAGCTGTGGCCGAGCTGCTGTGAGAGCTCAGGAGACACCATTTCCACCACGCTTCCATCACCTGCTGCAAAAGTTCCTCACCAATAGCAGCAGTAACGTCAGTGGAAGGACAAAAGATAATGCTCAAAGACTCAGAACATTCTGACTCCACATCACGGAAAAATTTCTCCCCACGAGGAACAGGGATGCAGAGTTCTCCTCTCAGGTTTCTTGGGCAACACCAGGTTGTGTTATCCTGGTCCAAACCCAGGGCTGGCCTTGTCTGCAGCAGGAGGTCAGACTGCAGAGTCCTGAGGTGCCTTTCTGCTGGCACAATGATGGTTTTAACATTGCAGGCATCTCAGTGTCCCTTCAAGATTTAAAAGGCTAGGGGAGGCTGGGGCTGGTGTGGAGCTGTCACAAAGTGCCACCAGGGTGGGGGAACAGAGCTCCTCCCAGAGTTCTCCAAGTATTGATCCTGATGGTTTAATTGGGTTTTCAAAGTATTGATCTTGATGGTTTAACAAGTTTTACACCTGGGCTGGCTTCCGTTGCTTTGATGTTGTGCTGACTTGAGAAAATTTTCTGATATTTCCCTTTTCTTGACAAGAACACCCAGATGGAAAATGGCCATGTGGATGGTGTTGGGAAGAATAAAGGCAGGCCTCTGTTTGTTTGGTTCCTTTTTTGTTTTAGTGAGACTGAATCTCTGATTTGGAAAAAATTGATTGGTTTTGCTTGATGTTTCCCACATGACGCTGAGGATAATTGCCAAATATGTTTATCTTGGAATCTTTGTGGTATCAGAGTTCACTCTGCTTTATACTCCCCAGTCCCTAAAGACAAGGAGCTCAGAGGGCACACCATGCATTTCTCACTCTTTGACAAAGAAATAATGTAGCACAGCTTGAATAAGGGTACTAGAAGAGATGCAATTCAAGAGAGCCTTTCAATTGTCACCATGATCTCTTTTTACATGAATATATTATGCTTTTAAAACCTTTTTGGGACACAAGCATGCAATTTAGAGTTATAGGCAAGTAAAGGCAGAGGGGATGCTGGAATTCCAATAAAGGGATTTTGAAAAGTAGTAATTACATGGATATGACAGCAATTATATGGGTTCATTAGATATAGGGTTTTGCCATTAAGTTGTTATAGAGATGATCAGGAAGTCTCAGAGAAGTGAAAAAAACCAGCTCTCCATTTATTTCCTTAGTTCACGTATCATTTACATCTTTTCATTCTCTTTCACACGCTTTTTGTTTTCCAGTATCAAAGGGAGGATCTTTCAGCAATTTTTTCCTCCCTGCATTCCGGATGAGACACAAAAAATTCCAGTGTGCTTTTATCCAGAGCAATAAGAGAAAGGGTCCTGCATGCACAAAGCAATTTTAATGACAGTGAACCTTCCCCTTTGCACCTCACCCAGCTGCCTAAGATTAAACCTATTTCCACTGCAGACTTTGCTAGTACTTTCAGTACCAGGTCAGCACAGAATCTGGTGTACAACTCCTCTGTCACCTTCTTGTAGCCCAAAAATAAAAATCCCCTTACAATTTTCTTCACCTTGAATATCTGGGTGCAACAAATCCAAGGAAAGGTGCTGGCAGACCCTCAGAGGATGAGAAATAATTCTATCTCACTAAAATTACTCTTGGGAGTTCAGATGCCTCTCTAATTCCTGGTAGTGAGGGCAGAATAAAAAAACTGAGATTAACAAAACTGGCTACACAAGAAATCTGAGATGGAAAGAGAAGTGAACATTGAATCATAAGGTAATGATCTCACAAGGAGCAGAACGAGTGCAGAGGGGAGAGAGTCCCCATTTCAGCCACACAACATGAGAAATTATTTACTCCTTTTTTTTTTTTTTTTTTTTTTTGTAATTTCTTCTTTAATTAGAACGCCTGTACCTATATATCCCACACTCATGTAAATCACCTGCCTGTCCATCTGTCTGAATATCCATCCACCTCCAACATCCCCTCCCTTTGTTATTACTCACAGCTGTCCCTAAGGGTACCATTGGAGCAGATAATTTCTGAGTAAATCAGTGTATTTTGGGGATGAGCTTTCATGCAAGTGACACTAATTGTCAGGAAATAACAAAACTGCATCATTAAACCACCTGACCATATATACTGTGCTGTTTTATGTTCCATCATCCTCTGAGTGCTTCTGCTGGTTCCAGTAGGTGGGTTGTTTTTCTTCTCATCACTTTTCCCAACAGATAAAATTAAACTGTCTCAGCCTGAAAAAAAAAAAAAAAAAATTATGAAACCTGCAGCAGTGAATAATCAGCCCTTTCAGACAGAAGCAGCCGTGGGGACATTTTAAAAATTTCAAAACAAATTGTCACTTGCCAACTGTGGTGGCTTCTTGTTTTGCTCACCAAGAAACCAGCAGAGTGTACCTGCTCTGCTTTCACATATAATCCCACGAGATGGGCTTTGTTGGAAGCAGATGATTATTTTTAGCTTTATTGTCAGAGCCAAAGACAAGATTTCAATATTACAAAGGAGGGGGTAGTCTTCAGTGATAGCACTGTGCTAATTGCTGTCAAAATCTGATTCTTGACAGACAGGAGTAGTGGCTCGAGAAAGAAAATAAGCGTGGAGCCAGGTTTATTGATAAATTGCTGATAAGCCCAAAGGTTTACCTTGTTTGGACAGCACCCTCCAGACACTGGGAGGGCTTTCAACGCTCTTTACCACAGAAATACTTGTTCTACAAAGAATAAGGAAAAAAATGCCTAGAAGCCTGTAAAGGAGCACAGCTCATGCAGTTGAGTGTTTGACAGTGGGTGTTAATCCTTTTGATTTCCCAACAGCAACCTTCCAACATCTTAGCACATTACTGTTTATCATGGCACTTTTTAATGATCTTCTGGTAATTTTCTCTTCATGCTTTTCCCAATTGACCTGAGTTATACATTCCAGGCCAAATTTTATGAGCCATTATATGAAATGCTTCACTAAAATCTTTACATACAGTCATATTATACACTTCTTTGCATTATTGTGTTCCGTACTTGCTAATGCACATATTTTTTGTTGTTTTTTTTTCCCATGCCAATTGTTCATCTGTGACTAATCATCCACTTCCAGCTAGAGATTATAAAAAACCTACTGTCTCGATAAATTTTAAAAATAGTTAAAAAGAACAAAATAAGTCAAGTGAAAGTGGATAATTTCTTTTCCTTAAAGGCTGAATAAATGCAGTAATTCTCATTTAACATCATGTAGCTATCTTGCAGTGCAGTCACATAGCTATACACTTCACCTCAGGCTCACCCAAACTGCAGCTGGTTACATCACAAACTGAAAGATCATACATTTAGACGGGATCTTGGGAATGGGGAATTTTCCCTGGCAGGGTGGGCAGGCCCTGGCACAGGGTGCCCAGAGCAGCTGGGGCTGCCCCTGGATCCCTGGCAGTGCCCAAGGCCAGGCTGGACACTGGGGCTGGAGCAGCCTGGGACAGTGGGAGCTGTCCCTGCCGTGGATGGGGTGGGATGAGATGATTTTTAAGGTCGCTTCCAACCCAAACGATTCTTTGGTATAAGCACGTCTGTCAAAGCATTGCTTCTCTGCTTCAGATTTTCGGGTCTGGCATAAATAATGAGCATTAGATTTGTCTTAGGTCGAAAAAGAAGCACAGCTGGCACTGCAGGAGGGCTGAGCCCCCCTGGGATGGGACTCTGCCCCCACCCTGACCACAGGGCTCAGCTCCTAAACTGACTCTGCCAGTGGTTGTTTTGTATTGCTGTATTTTTATTTTAATTTTTTTAAGTAAAGAACTGTCATTCCTACTCCCATATCTTTTCCTGAGAGCCCCTTAATTTCAAAATTATAATAATTTAAAGGGAGGGGTTTGCATTTTCCATTTCAGGGGAGACTCTTGCCTTCCTCAGCAGGCACCTGGCTTTTCATACCCAGGCAAGATTTCAAAACAAACCAGAGATACCCATAAAATCATTGCTGACTTCCTGCATGCAGAATCAGGTGATGTAGAACCTTTCAAAGAAAATAACACCTGGGATCTTCGGGGCTTGATGTCTCAAACCTGGGCTGGCCAGTGCTCAGTGGGAACAGATGCGCAGAAAGAGAGGAATGGACTGAAGGCCACAAGAGACACACCTTGGGGTTTTTTTAATCCTATAAATATTTGGGGGTTTCTTCTCATTATCCAAGTGATTGTTTTTTGTCCATATCTCTGAACAGAAACAGAGCAGAAGTTCTTACAGGTTTGTTTCCCTGATCATTTCCAGGCAGTGTTTCACTGAACACCCACACAGCAGAGAGTGACCAATGTTTTCTGGATTGCCACGAGCAGCCCTGACCTGCTGGGCTCCCTGGAGGTAACTCATCACCGACAGTGTCTCACTGCAATCCGCCCGAAATTCAGACAAATTTATCACCAAGGTGATTCTGCTGCTCCGAAAACATCCCCAAAGACACCGCATAAACGCATTTTTAAGATTCCGACGGGAATAAATGTGTGTGACACACAGCTCAGGTGACTAGGAGTTTAAAAGCTATTACTTTCCATCATTAGTAATCCCCAGGGCTAGAGCACTCAGCTGTGAAGACAGTTTTGTACTGGCACTGACACAAGGTCATCATAAAGAGATTATTTTCTGCGGTGCTTAGCTGGAGTTTCTTTCCCCAAATTACTTCCCTGGCTACAGGTAACTGTGTTTTTATCACCAGGAAAACAAATAAAAAACAAACAAAACAATTCAGGCCTGAACTCCTGTGTCTTCTCTGAGCACTGAATGTCAAGAGTTCAAATTTCTCCAGAGGTAGAGACTTCTGAATTTGCATTCTTCAAAAGCCACTTACAAATATTCAGTATAATGTGTTTATTAGTGTGGGTGAAATACTTCAGCAGATACAAAGAAATTGCCTATTATGTACCAATTTATTAGTTCATTTCACATTAGTCTGTGATTTATACTACATAGCTTCAAAGGGATGACAGAATGGAAAGAAGAAAATGATGAGCTTCAAAATGTATTATGAAATGGACCAAAATAATAGTAGTTAAAAGATGACTTTAAAAATATCTCCCAATGCCTGTGCAGAGAAAATTGAAAGAGAAAAAGAAGGATAATTGTAGTATCTCATTTTAAACATGATTTCCCTTGTTTGCATTCTCCATCAAAACCAACACAATCACTATTTATTCTCATGACACCCAACAGTAAAAAGATGGAAAGGTGATATTATTATTGGTCATTGCTCAGATAACTGCAGTGTCTTGACAATTCAGAACACTGCAGAATTTCAGCTTTTCCTTTTTTTTAACTTTGGTAACACAGAAATTGTGAACAGCAATGCTTTTGTTATCCTGGTTATCCTATTGTTATGCTATAATTATGGTTATGCTATTGGTTATATAATATTGGTTATGCTGTTGTTATCCTATAATTCTGAGGGTGCACAGCTGAAAACCATGATGGAAACACTGTTTATAGCAGCAGCTTGGAGCCTCCCATGTGCAGAGACCATTAATGTCTTCGCCCAGCCTGTGGGGCACCAGCAGATATAATAAATGTTAATAAAACAGAGTTTTACACAACTTCACGGGGACAACGGCAGGGCACGGAGCACCTGCACAGTTTGTGAGTTGAAAACTCACAGACTCAAGTCATTCCAGCTGCTGTGCTGGCACAGAATCCTTATTTCCTGGAGAGTAATTCCTGGCTGGAGAGATGCTGAGGCTCCTGTGGCACAGGACCTGCATGGGGACAGGGAAAACCGCTGGCACCGGCGCGATGCCCGTGGGGAAGAACATCCCAAAAGGAGTACAAAAGGGGATAGGGAAACCTCCAGAGGGTGAAAAACCAGACATTTCTTCTTCCACTGGTCCTCTGTGAGATCCTTCTTGGCCTTGACCCTGAGACTTCCCCTTCTTGACGTGCCATGACTTGGCGCAAGTGCAGCGCAGCGATCCGCTCGCGCACATAAATGTGGTTTTCCAAGTTTTGTAAACGATTTTTTAAAATAACTTTTTCTGCAGATATTTTGTCCTTTGCAAAGTTTTCTAGCACAGAAAGTTGCCCGGGACGCAATCCACGGCACCCTGAGTTTATTCTGGGTTTTACCACCTCTGTGTACAACATTTTGCCTCCTACATAGTCAGCACTTGTGCCACACCGTGTTTAATCCTGCTGAACTGCTAACATCAACTGTGGCAAAAAAAAAAAAAAAAAAACAAACAAACAAACAAAAAAAAAAAACCTCAAAAAGTCTTAACAGAGGACACTAGTGAAATCTTAAACTCTAAAATATGCGTGCGTGCACACATATGAGAAAGTAAATGTGCTGTGGAATGTTTCAATTGGAATATTTCACTTAGGAAAGAACATTTGTCTTGCTGTATTTGGGCTCTGATAAAACACTGGGGAAAAAAGAAAAAAAAAAGCCTATCCTTGGTAACAAGGAATTTTAAGTATTAATAGATATTTTCCCTTGCTACTTTCTCCTGCCTTGACCTTCTGCGTTATCTATTTCTCTTTGGCTGGAAATATAAGGTTTTCAGGCTGAAGTGATAAAGGATATAATTTTAAATGCCTAAGCCCAAACCAGCGGACACAGATTTCATGAAGTCTATTTTCTACAGAAACACAATAAGAAACACAAGGTGAAATTGTTTATAAGCAGCTGGAATAGCTGACCCTGTTTTCACAGCATCCATCCTCTGGAAACAAATTTCAGGGCTGACAAATGCCTCAGTTTTTTGGTGGTCAATGGCAAGGGAAAAATTCCACTCAACTCACATGCACAGAGCATCCTTCATTTTCAGATGCTCATTGGAGCACTCAAAATCCTTAGCAAGAAAAGCTGCCCCTTTTAAAATATATTTAATCCTTTTCCTCAAGGAAGAATATGGAGGAAAAATCCCTCTGGTGGGGTCATTAAATAAAAACATACGTGGCTTATTTTGTACAAATTACAATAATCAAAATTCGCAGTTGCAATTTAACAAAGATTATTTTAATGACCTGATAATAAAGCAGGGAGCATGCCAATAAAAAGTTGCTTGAAGGCATAAGTATTTTCCATTTTGCAGCTGATCATGGCAAAAATGAATTTTAATTACTTTTTTTTTTTTTTTAAATAAAGGAAAACCAGAAAAAAACTGCAAGGGGGTTGGAACAAGATGTTCTTTAAGGCCCCTTCCAACCCAAACCACCCTGTGGCTCCATGATTCCACAAGAAACAAAGCTGCTAGGCTGTTTTTTGCCAGGTAATTCCATTCCTCTACAGAAATAAAGGCGACAAATTTGCGTTATGGGGCATTTCTTTCCCGACTTTTGGAATCACAAGTGTGGCTTCCGCGGATGCCTCAGCAGATCTGGGTGTTCAGAACCTTCCCAGGACGTGTGAACTGCACAGAGCTGCATCTCAGAGCAGCTGTGCAGGAAACTCTGCAGGTCCAGCTTAGGGAGGTGAAGACTGAATTGAATGTAATCGTGCCCCTCTAGGCACAGAAGTATCAGCTACGACTTCCCGAGGCAATAATTAAATTAATGCATAATGAAAATTCATTTGTATTAATGAACAGCGCATTAAGCAGGCATTAATATTGCATTAATTTTAGATTTTAAAAACATCAGATGTTATGAAACTTAAGAGTGTGACCTGTACTTTATTTCTTTATGAAGGTCTGTGTGACTTGAGACCAAAAAAACCCCACACTTTTGATGAAAAGGCATGATTATGCTCTGAGGAGATCTTGGAATTGACCATTCCAAGAGAAAAAAAAAAAAACATGGAAGGCTGACACCTCTTAGAATCACGGGTAGAAACTGAAAAAATAGCAGTGAAGATAATGAGAACCAACTTTTTTTTTTTTTTTTTTCCCCTAGCAAGCACATTTTGCAAAATCTAGTTTCCCCTGTGATAAATCAGAACATCCTTCAACACCACTATGGAATTTGCTGTATAGCAATGGGCAATAACATGATTGAAAAAATAAAGCAGTTCAGTATCAAGGTAGTTTAAAGGACTAATGGCAGACAAACTTTTAAAAGAGAATTGTTAATTTATCCCCTGCTCTGGAAGAACAAAATGTGGCTCAGGAGAGTTGTGTGCTGGCTGTTTGTTGGAGCAGGGCATCCAGCTGCCTGATCAATACAGGAAAGGAAAATACAAAAAGGAAACCTGAAGATGTAAAATGCACCCAGCATCTTCAGCAGTGGGTATGAAAGGAAATAAATAAATACATAAATATTTTTTTAAAAAATTAAAAAGGGAAAGAAAAGGAGGAAGAAAAAAAAAAAGGAAAATAAAAAACTACAACATCAAAACAAGCAGGAGCCACTGTGAGGCAGCAAATAATACCCCAGTGAATTCAGATCACCTGGTGCTTTACACAATGTGAATTATGTCTCATCCAAAGGCAGGAAACTGCCTACAACAGCAAAATGACCCCACAGCAGACCTGTGGATTGTGTCACCTGCAGAGCACAGCCACAGCCTTTATCCTCCCAGCCTACAAGCAGTGCCCAGCCTGAGGAAAAAGCAGGAACAAAAAGAAGGAAAAAAACCAATTTTTTTGCTCTGTGTGTGACTGTGTGTTGAGACCAGCCTCACTGCAAGAGAAAGATTAGATTGGGGGAAAAAAATTGTTGAATAGTTTGGAAAGGATTCTGATAATTCCGAGGCGAAATGCAAAGTTTGGAAAGCTCGGTTTGAATGGGTTTGCTGTGAAATGAAGTTTAAATGAAGGTTTAAAAGAAGCTTGGTGATGGTTTGTATATAAAAACAAGTGGCAAGAATTGCTTTGAATGGGAAGTACCTAGAAAACCTCCTGTAGAAGAATGTTATACTGGTGAAATATGTATTCACTAATACACATTGGTGAAAGGGGACAATACACAGATATAAGAAGGAGAAAGGGACAGTGATGAATTTACAGCATTTAACTGTTAGACAATATAGAAATGCTACCACTCTCTTACAAACATGCACATTCTGGATATTTCTGTGGATTTCTGAGGTGCTGACTGCAGTGCAAATAACAAATGTGTGTAATTAAGAATGCCCAGCCTGCTCTTAGCTCTGCAAAGAAACACATGAGCCATTAAGGATAGCCATTGGGCAAGGCAGTAACTCAATATAACCTGGAATAAGGGTTACAAATGTGGGGTTTGCTGTGCCATTTTTGAAAAACAAACCAGCATTTTAAACCCTCAGAGAGCTGCAGCTGAACGCTCTTTGTAGCCATGAATGAAAGATTTTGTAGCCATGAATGGGTTAGAAGCTCCTCAGACTTCCATGAGGTTCAACCTTTGAAATAACCTTTTTTTAAACATCATTTTAAAACGCAGGACATGGGAGTTCTGCTTGCTCATAAACTATTCCAAAGTCCTTTACCTGAGCTCCGTTTGACAGTTGCAAAATATCAAATATATTTGACTGAGACAAAATTTGCCCTGTGTGACTTTCGTGATCCAGCTGAGGAGGTCCTTACAGAAGGATTTTAGTGCAGTCAACAAAAATAAATACACTTCCCTTGTAAATAACTGCTTTTCAGAAGCTGCAGCACGACATGGCCAGGTTGTCTCCCCATCATGTGGAGCAGAATTTGGAGCCCACAGGACCTGAGGTACCCCTGAGGATTTGGCTGCAGCACCTCAGAGTTCACCTCACCCACCTGATTTTCAAAGACAATCTTATGTTTCTTTATCACAGCAGATAAGTATAATTCTTTTAAAAATATCCATTATAGATATTATATAAATATATATATTATATATATTTTATACATATATAAAAAATATATATAAATACACATATAGGCTTGAAAAATAAAAATATATGATCTGTATGAGTGCTGACATCACTCAGCATCCACTGAAGTCAATAATTGCACTTTCAGTGGGAGCAATCTGAGGCCAGTACTGTGAGCTTTCAAAAGCTTCCTTCTTGACTATAAGTCTTTTTCCTTTTATTTTGTATTTGTTTGTTTTTAAATTACCAGATATCTAGCCATCCTGTGCAGGATTTTTTTTTTTTTCCTCTACAAAAGTCAGTACAGTAAAGGGACAGAGAAAATGGTGTTCTAAAATATATTTGGTAGTGGTTACCTTAGCAGGACAGCTGGGATTTTTAAGCTTAGCCAAAAAAAGAAAAGTCAAGAAAGCAGAAGACCTTTTCCTTGCAACTATCAATTTTATGGAATAAATAAGCTCTAGAAAAAAATAGTTTAAGCTACTAGAAAACAACCTTAATATATAACTTATCCTATAATAAACCATTCATTTAACTGAGGTGTTTTTGATATATTTTATGTAAATTAAATATATTGGGGTATTTATCTATGTTTTCAATTAAACCTCATGCTCACAACAGCCACATGAATAATAATAAAAAAAGGCAGGGAAAAAATTAAAAGGCATGAAAGCAATAATGTCTTCCTTTATTACAGGGGAATTTACTTCTTACCATTCCCACCTCCTCCCCTCACCAAAAAAACACCAAAACATACCAAAAAAAACCAACAAAAAAAACCCCCAACACATAAACAAAACAACTAAAATAATATTAATTACTTGAGCTAACAACTTGATAAATTACTACAGAGGGTGACAGATTGTGTGGATTCCACTCCCCACTCCAGCATGCTCAGTACATTTGAAAGCAGAACTCATGTGAGCATTTAAGAAGCTAAAAAGTAAAAAAATGAATAAATCAACACTTTTATTAAGTACCAAGACTTAATATAAAGAAGCAATTTCCACTACTGGGATATCTCACTAGAAATTCTTCTCCTGGGAACTAAGGCAATATCTTCAGCAAACAAATATTGAAATAATATTGAGGGGTTTCTCATAGTGATTGAGAAAAAAATACACAGAAAAAAATAAATTGTTCAAAATGCGTGAAACCTCATCAAGGATTTCTTGATTTTTCCTTGGAGTTTTTGGGAGATAAGCCATAAAACAAAAATCAGTGAAGATTTGTTGCATGACACAGTACATTTGAGACCTCATCAGAGAACTGGTATATTTCAATGATTTTATTTTCCTAGGCATATTTGTTTACAGGAAAAGACAAAAGCCCAGGGTAATCTAATCACCCTGATAGGAGAGAGTCAAAAGTGCTGCTGAAAAGCACAAAACCAGCTCAAAATTTTGTTAGAACCCAATTCTGGCTGCCACTGGGGGGTGACTTCAGAATCACACTGATGGAAGTGTTCTCAGAAATTGCTTCAAAAATTAGTGAGAAAAGAAAAGAAAAGAAAAGAAAAGAAAAGAAAAGAAAAGAAAAGAAAAGAAAAGAAAAGAAAAGAAAAGAAAAGAAAAGAAAAGAAAAGAAGATGAAATTACCTTCTTGTTACCAAACTGCTACCTGTATTTAGTTATCCTTCCTGCTTGTCCTAGGCACCAAGATTAATACAATTCAAGGCATTTTAAGCTGTTTATGAACTTTAAATGTCTGAAATACCCTGAGTTTAGATGAGAAACACACTAATTTGCTAATGGTTGCAGCCCATACATTACTAAAAATACAGTTAGTTCTGCTATATATTTGCAAAACTTTATTTAGGAGACTCTTCTGTGCTGTTTTCTGAGACATTCCCTCACTATCTCCAGGAAGTCACACTGTGGGAATCCAAGGACACTCAGATGCCAATTTATCACCCCCTCTGTCTCACAGAGCACGTTCCAGCTCTGGGCTGCTCGATGTCAAATAATTTATTCCACACCTGTACAGTGTGGAATAAATTATTGTCCCTTCCCCCTCTCTCCTGCTGGTTTCCAGCAGAACTGCCCCAACCACCCACCTGACACAGGTAACTTCTTATCAGGTAAATGTTATGAATAAAAAGTTATCTATTTTTTGTTTAAGGTTGCAGAGTTAAAACAAGCTGAACCAGTTGCTGTTAGGTTAGCTTCATTGTTAAGAGTTCTTCTTCAATTCCCTGTTAATGGTTGGTGATCAGCCATTGTCCCCCTGGTGCTGCCAGGGAGTGACACCTGGACCCTGCAGTACCAGGAGAATGGGAGTGGCATCAGAGCTCGTATGCAGATGAGAAATGCATTGCTCCAAATCTTCCAGTTTTCCAGGAAAACCCCTAAAAACAACGAGCCAAGACAGAATTAGGGGACCCAGGTGATGTCTAAGGATGGGCGCGTAGTCCAGTGCCTGCTTGGATCCTTTTTGCTTCTCACCCTGACCTGAAAGGATGTTCACTAGGGAGAGGACCTGAAGTGTTGGACTGAAAAGGTGGAATCTGCTAATTTCCCATGAGGATGCAGTCTCCAGCTCTGCCTGCAGACCAGCGGACAGAGCTGCTTCATCATCATCCTCCTCCTCCTCCTCCTCCGTGCCACTCTTGGGGACAGCGGCGGCGTGGGCGCGACCCGTCGGTTTCTCCCCACCTGAGCTGATTCTCTTTAATAAAGGCATTAAAAAAGGAGAAAGATCTCCTGCCCCATTTATTTCAGCAAATATGCAGCTTTGCCCTTCATAGTTAAGAAAATTTTGTGACTTAGGAGAAAAATGCCCCTTTGGAGGGCGTGGTGTGGTCCCTGGAGGCTGAAACACTCATGGAAATATGATTTCAGGGTCCATGTACAGCACCTGCAGGACTCCAGCAGGCAGAAAACATTTCAAGAGGCAACATTATTGAGGTATTTCATAGCAGCAACAACTTCTCCTCCCTGCCAAAGTCCTCAGATGTTTGAAAATCTCCAGCTTCTCATCTGAAATGTGCCACAATTTTATTACTTATGTGTTACTTACAAATATTTCTGCACCACGTCATTGTCACAGCTGGAAGCTCTATGTGAAGTGGTCTGGATTCAGTCTAAAAATAAATTTGTGAAATTAGTTAGTAACAAAAGGTAGCTACAAAACAGCATCATGTCATACGTGGCGCAGTAATCTCGTAGCAGTGAGAAAAAATTGATGTATTTCACGACTGAAACTGATATTATATCCAAATACTTTTCATGTCTAAGTCTCAGTGCATTCCCTGTGATCTAAATCATGAGCTCTGGAGCATTTTTAAGGTTCAGGCAGCCACAATTCCACCCCAGACTCAAACCATGTCTGAGCTGGAATTGTGGTTGCCTGAATGCAGATGCATCTACGGCACACCCACACCAATTTCAGGTGGTTAACACACATTTTCTCCTTTTCTTTCACCTACTCCTCTCCTCTCTCTGTATTCTTCTCTTCTCCCCCCACTGCTTGTACTTCTTGTTTTTTTTTTTTTTTTTTTTTTTTTTTTTGCCCAAAAATAAAAATCATGGAGGGCAGAGAGGGTAAAAGGTGGGACTGTGTCTTTTAATCACCAATAGGTCAGGGGAAAAGAAGCAATGTCTTGTCTCAAAAAAAAAAAAAAAAAAAAAAAAAACAAAAAAAAAACCCAAAAAGGTTATTTGATTACAGACCGAAAATCTCATAACTTTTGTGCTGTGAGGCATGAAACTCATCCTGTCAGAAGAACAGCACCTTTAGTGCAGAGTTACTAAATATTTATTTCAGTGGCAATGTTCTGTAAAGCTTCGACAGCTTAGATTGAGTCCTACTCCCAGGCCCTTTCCCCATTTATTGATCACATTAACACTTTTAACGCTCTGCCTTCATGAATGGTCACCAGAGAGCATTCACTCACCACTTCTGCATGGAGCAGCATTATGTTTGCAGGTGTGTAAATCAGATTTATTGCCTTTATCCACTTTGGGGTCACGGAGTGTTCAGCTCACACGCTTGGTACCTGGGATGAACTCTCAGTTTTCTGCCTTTTCTAGAGCTGTTTTACAAGTTTCCCCAGACCTGCTGGATCCCTTCAAAAAATTAAAAGCAAGGGTGTAGATTCCACCCCTGGGGGGAAAAAAAAGGTTGCAGTTCCTTGCCAGGATTTGAAATCCTTTCTGAAAGACAAATTTTGTCAGAGGCAGAGGAAATTTTTTCAACACGAGTTTCCAACTCAACACAATTATTTCACCAGCACAATGAGTGAGGAAGGAAAAGTCTCAGGGCGAAGGGGAAGCATCCTGGATCTGCCTGAGGATGTGTGACTTTTCCTGATTTAGCATGAATTGTGAGGAAAAACTCCTCGTGAATCACAGCCAAGCCTTGAGCCCTGGCTCTGCCACACGTGTGACCTTTGTCCTGACCACTCACACCAATTTTCAACAAATGCCACCAAAAGTGTAGCTGTCCATCAAAAAGGGGCTTTTGAGACAAGTCAGGCCTGCCTTTCTGATTTTTTTATTTTTTTTTTAAACAAAAGGTTTGGCACTGTTATGTGCCCTGGATCACCTGGGGGCCCACAGGATGGCACTGTGCCACAGGGGATGCCCTCACCCTGAAGGGGCTAAAATTAATATTGGATGGCACAATACACACTCCCCCACAGCATCACAGCTTCTTTTTATAACCAGGAAAAAATTCCCAGAGGAAATAATTTTTTTGAGTGGTAATGCTTTTGTCTCACTTTTGGTGCTAATACATGTTGAATGTGATAACTTTTTGGTGCCTTATGTGATTAAAAAATGCCACTGAATGTGATAGTCCTCTTTTTATCCATTTTTCTTGGCAAGGAATATTTAAACCAATGTCAGAAGAACTTAGGTGGTGACAGAAATACACATACAAAATTAAAAAAAAAAAAAAAAAAACTGTTTAACTGTTTTGTTTAAAATCAAAACTGTCTGGAACCTGCTCAGATAAATCAGGCCTGATGATTAGGAGTGAGTTTTGAAATCTCCTTCAGAAAGCCCTCATGAGTCAAAATTGTCCCTCTAATAATCTCTCACAAAGGTGCTACTGCTTCCATGAAGGCAAAGCACTGCAGGAAGTGCTGGGGATGCTGCTATTCAATGTGCATTTTCATGCCTAGACCACGCTGAGGTTCTTCTCCTTGAAAATTATGGAGCAGGTTATTCTTTTTTTTTGTTTGTTTTGGTTTGGTTTTTTTTTTTTGTTTGTTTGTTTGTTTGTTTTAAATAAAATTCAAGTCACTTCTAGTCATAAAAAGGTCAATTTAGTTGGGCCTGTAGAGAGGACTACCAGGAGGATAACAGTAGTGTGCAACTGTCCACAAAAGTGCATTTGAAGCCTGGCAAATAAGAGTTAAAGAGAATATGATTAATCACTGAATACCTGCAGAAAGTAGATATAAACTGAGAATAAATTTCCTAACCAAAACCTTGTTGATTTGGTGTTTTTCCATTGGCCTGTCTTTATCTCAACCCAAAACTTTTCTCACTTTTGCCTTTCCAGGTCTCTCCCCAGCAAGTGGCTTTGTGGAGCTGAGCTGCCTTCCACGGTTAAACCACAACAAACAGAAAACAAATGCAGAAAGCTGGATACAGACCTTAAAAAAGGGGATTTTAGATCAGGAAACCTACACTCTAGCAAAATAGTTTAATGTATTCATTGCTGAAGTGACAGCAGCAAAGACATCCTGTATTTAGACATATATGTATATTTATATATATAAAAATATATATATAAATATATATATATACACACACATACATACATATATATATATACACATACACTTTGTAAGGTATTCACCATGAAATATTCAGCTTTTCAAGCTTCTGACAACTGACTTTAGGATTATGGAACAATTTTCCCTTTCCATTTACAAATTCCAGGTATTTTTCACTCCCAAGACCCTACCCAGGCTTTGGGCACATCTTTTGTTGGGCTGCTGCAAAATTCCAGCTTGGAAAACTTTTCTTGCCCCTCACAGCCGTGCACTCAGCATTATCTGTTCAGCAATATGGGATCAGAATTTCCTGATATTAGAATAAACTATTTGGTTTTTTTTTCTCTTGTTCTGCACTTTGCTTCCTCTGTGCCTCCCTCCTTGTGGTGCCCTGAAATTCTTGAGCCCACCAGATTTCCTAAATGTCTGAGTTTATACAGCACAGTGGTTTGAGGATGTTTGTGGCAGAAAGGATGCTCTTTAGAAACGCTGAAAATTTTTTTTTTTTACTTTATTACCAATGAGTTATATCCTGGAGTAATGAAGGGCAGTGACTTGGTGCCTTTACATTAAATTCCTCCTGGGAAAAGGCCACAATTGAATATAACTTTTCCATGGCACCAACATTCTCTCCCAGCTGCCACCCTCACTTCTTAGGACACCACTTCCCACCAGACACAATCCACCTGGTGCTAAAAAATCCCCAAATTAAAAAAAAAAAAAAAAAAAAAAAACCCAAAAATTAAAAAAAAAAAAAAAAAAAAAAAAAAAAAAAAAAAAAAAAAAAACAAAAAAAAAAAAAACAAAAAAAAAAAAAAAAACACCAAAAAACAAACAAAACAAAAAAACCAAAAAAATAAAAACAAAAAACAAAAACAACAACAACAACAACTAAAAAAAACCAAAACCAAAACAAAAACAAAACAACAACAAAAAAAAAAACACACAAAATGAAATTTCCACAGATAGAAATGCAAAAGTCCAGATCATGTCTGTGTGGAGAGTTGTCAGCTCATTTTCAGACATCTCATATCTTTGGTAAAGAGAATTCTTTATGCAGAAGGAAGAATAATCTCTCTCCCACTAACCTGAATCCAAAGTTGATGTTGCTTCCTGAGGCCCTAATTAATTAATTTAGTGAATATTTATGGACAAAGAGGTTAAATAAATTACAAGTGAAAAGCAAACTACTAAAAAAAAAAAGCCAAAAAAAAAAAAAAAACAAAAAAAAAAAAAACCCCCAAAAAAAAAAAACCAAAAAAAAAAAAAAAAACCCCCAAAAAAAAAAAAAAAAAAAAAAAAAAAAAAAAAAAAAAAAAAAAAAAAAAACAACAAAAAAAGGCTGAATTATATAATTTTTTAACTTCTGGGGAGCTTTCCAACTTCTTTCACCACTTCCAAGACATCTTCTCTTTTTTCCCTCTTTCCCCTATTCTATCAAGCAAAAATTGCAAGTCCTTTTAGTTAGTAAGAGCCCATGCCACAGAATTCAGCCTCATTTCCTTTTTGGTTTGTTGGTTGCTTGGTTGGGTTTTTTCTGATGTGCTTTCAGGGTGAGTTCCTCAATATTTTCCATGTTTTCCCAGTCTTCAGTCCCCACCTTGTTTGTTCTCAGGTTTTTCCATTGAGCCTGTTGTCCCAAATTTTAAAGCTATGAGCATCAGGTTATATTTTGATACTTTTGTCAGGGGGAAACCCAAGAAAAATGGGTTTCTGTTGACTCTTTGACTTCTTTCCCTAGAACAAACTGCATCTGCAGGGCCCTGCCTTTGAACCACACCCCTGTTTTACCATCCCATAACTCTTCACTCCCCATCTTCCATCCACCAGGCTTGAGGTGAAATCATCCCTCTTTGTGCTGCTGATTAAATGGGAGGGGTTAGAAAACAAAGGATGCAGTAGATTATCTCTTCATTTGAGTAAAATGCAGGTGATAAATACAGAAGGGTAATGTTGGGATTATTGTTATGAATAAAAAGTTGTCTATTTTTGTTTAAGGTTTCAGAGCTAAAACGGGTTGCTGTTAAGTTAGCTTCATTGTTGCAGAGTTTTTCTTCAATTACCCGTTAATGATTGGTGATTAGCCATTGTCCCCCTGGTGCTGCCAGGGAGTGACACCAGAACCTGCAGTACCAGGAGAATGGGAGTGGCATCAGACCTTGTATGCAGATGAGAAATGCATTGCTCCAAATTTTACAGTTTTCCAGGAAAACCCCTAAAAACAACGAGCCAAGACAGAATTAGGGCACCTAGGTGATGTCTAAGGATGGGCGCGCAGTCCAGTGCCTGCTTGGATCCTTTTTGCTTCTCACCCTGACCTAAAGGATGTTCACTAGGGAGGGGACCCGAAGTGTTGGACCAAAAAGTTGGAATCTCCTAATCTCTTGTGAGGATGGAATCCCCAGCTCTGCCTGCAGACCAGCGGACAAAGCTGCATCATCATCATCATCATCGTCATCATCATCATCATCCTCCTCCTCCTCCTCCTCCTCCTCCGTGCCACTCCTGGGAGCAGCGGCGGCGTGGGCGCGACCCGTCGGTTTCTCCCCACCTGAGCTGATTCTCTTTAATAAAGGCAACAAAAAGGAGAAAGATCTCCTGCCCATTTTATTTCAGTTATTCCCAGAATTCCTGTTGTTTTCTCAGAGCAATCCCAATCCTCCTCCTTCCCTCTGCAGTGCTGCTCTCAGGGATAACAGCCTTGATTGTGACAGCTCTGTAAAACAAGAAATAGGTAAGCAAGAGGAACAGAATCTCCATGACACATCAATTTACTATTTTCATTCTGTTTCCATTCATCTCTCAGTTATTACTAAATAAGTGGCAACTATAAATGCATAGGGAATCTAAATTCCATCACATGGGACAGGATTTGCTCACAGTGAAAACAGCCCAATTGTTATGTGAGAATCTAATCAAGATTATGTCCCTGAATACAAGTCTAGCTGAGTCACACTCAAAACTTTGTCATGGCCAGGAACGGGAATTCAGAATATATGCAGAATCAAGGATGTAGTATCAGGATAAGTAAAACCATAATAGCTTAATCAAAGAGCTGTTATTTAAAGGAAAAGAATAAAAAGTGTCAAAGTGTTAAAAAAAAATAGAAAAAAAAAACCCAAACCAACAAACAAATCCAAAAACCAAACAAAAAAAATAAATAAATAAATAAAAGCCCCACAAATACCCAAAAAACCCAAACCCAAATCCCTCAATAATCACAATATAGTTAATACTGTAAACACACTTCTGGATTCCAACAGTTTTCCCAGCTGTTTGCTCATGTTTTCACCACAGCAGGTTTTCAGCACCCTGAATTCTTCATTTGAAGCAGCTTGATGATGGTGGGAGTTTCTCCTTCTTTACTCCAGGGCCTGCTTGTGGGTTATTTTATGTTTATTAATGTGCTTTACACTTTGATCTTCCTTCATCACCCTGTAAGTCCCATTCTGTCCAAATTCACAACTTACACAGGGACTTTCTCACTCCATATACTTGCTCTTTGTTCTGTTTTTTACCCCAAAAAGCTGAGTTTGCCCAGTTTTCACTTATTTAACTCAATAATGATGAGCTGTCTATAGGCATCAGGTCTCCTGTGCTGTCTCTGTCTTATCATCACCCCACGGCTGCTCCTCTTCTTCACATCCCACACCTCCATTTCTCAAGAGCCCTGCTACCACTCCAGGACTCCACTCCTCTGCACCACATCTCACTAAAAAATATTTCATTTTACAGAAGAATAATGGCTTGCTACACTTATCTTCACAAAAACCCTGGTAGGATCACACAAAGACGAGCGAAAGTAAAATAAATTAGGTATAGCCATCTGGTCTTAAGGAAAATTACTGATGTGGTTGCACCATTAAAAAAAAAAAACCAGAGCTCCAGGCAGTCCAGGAGAGGTTCAGGCAAAATTAGCCTGAGAAGCCTCAGTCTGGAGGCCTTGCAGTGGTTGAAACACTTCATTTTTCAGGGCTGCCAGCCTTGCACTGCCTCGAGCACTGCATCAATTCCACTGCAAAATGAGCACGCCACTGCAAGGTTTGTGAATGTGTAAATAAGGACAGCTTATCTTGTGAAATTTTGCTGTTTGCAGGGAAAACATCTACTGGAAGAAGCAACATTTACTAGGGGGAAATAGTTAGTTTATTGTACTGCACAGAAGCACCTCTACATTTTGGCTGGGGGTGTAGAGCCAGGGGTAAGACACAGTCAAAATCAGGAATTAATGAATGAGCCTTGCCAAAAAAAGCATTTGGACAACACACTGAGGCACATGGTGGGATTCTGGGGATTGTCCTGTGCAGGGCCAGGGGTTGAACTTTTTAAGCCCCTTCCAGCTCAGGATATTCTCTGTTTCCATGAGACTTAAATGTGCTGCACGCAGGAGTCTTGGTTAATTTGGGGCTCCTCATTGAAAAAAAAAAAAAAAAAAAAGAATCTTTCAGTAAACCTGGTCTTAGCTCTATGATGTACAAAAAAACTTTACATATCATCAGGTACTGCTACAAAAGTAAAGACAAAACAAAACTCCCACTTATTCCAGGTCTGAAAGATTAAAAACACAGTAATAAGAGATTCCCTATTGCTCTGGGCAGAAGTGACACAAATGACATCAAAACAAAATCTGTTCAGATTTTGATCTCTAAAGCCCAAATTCTGAAAACACAGCTCATCTCTAACTATCCTGAAAAAAAATAATGTTGGTCACAATTAGCCTTAATTAGGTTGCAGATGCTGAGCACCTTTTCCGGCTCACCTATCACTCAGATGTGTCCTCCCAGGTCTGATGCAGGATAAAACCCTCCCATTGAAGAGGACTTTCCCAACAAAACTAAGATTAACTTTAATACCAAAATTACCTGGAATAGGTCAACATAATAGTGAAATAAAAAATTTGTTTTGAACTTCCCAAAATTTTGCAGTCAACATTTTAATAAATCTCACAATGCATGGCTTTTCATTTTGAAATTTTCACTATTTTCACTGAAAATTTATAAAAATGTGGGGTGAATTAAAAGGTTATGTAACCCAAAAACAAAACTACATGGATTTTTCTGTTCAAGAAAGTGTTTCAGCTCACTTTTTGTGCTTGTTTTTATTTCTAATTATTTCACAAGAAGCTGAAAAATGCCTACTTCACTTTTCCGATATGGAAGTTGTATAAAGTTTTTAATGCATTAAAACCTGAACAACTTGTCATTTGCTTTTTGAGATTTTCTCAAGTAAAAAACCATGTTGCACTTGGCGTTTCCCTTTCTTCACGAGTGTTTTGCCAATAATTTCAGTTGTCCCTGAAGTGAGATGGTTATAAATAAATCTGATGTGCTAGCAGAATTAATTCCCTAAAGCCTTACAAGCTCAGTTGATTCCATGTATATTCACCAACCATGCATTGAGAGCAGCATTTATATGGCATTTATGTGGTATTAATGCATCATCTGCTGATGAAGAGAGTGACAAAACTACCTGGGTGTATTAGGTTGGAAATAGGGATATTCCGCATTTTCCATTTCAGGGGAGGCTCCTGCCTTTCTCAGCAGTCACCTGTCTGTTCAAACCAAGACACTGGGCAACCCAGTATGGAGTTTTATTTTGGAAACTTGTCTGTGTATCTGCAGCTGATACTGCATCAGACAGATTTACTTTAGCAGCCAGCTCATAAATTCAAGCAGCAACCAAATTAACCACCAAGATCAGAGGTTATTGACAATTCCCTTTGTGGTGTGTTTACACTTAGCAGAAGCCTCGGTGAGCAAAGTAGTTCATTAAAGACAGACTCTGTCCTAAGTAGGAGGCTCCAGCGAGGGACAGATGATGCCAGATGGGCGTGGCTCATTACTTGAGCTTGGTCCTAGCCCTAACAAGCTCGAATCCATCCTGCCAGCCCTCAGACAAACAAGCAGAGTGGAGGCAGGAGCCCCAGCCAAGTGCAGCTGGCTAATAAGGTGCTGTAATTGCCTTGTTTCTTTGCCTTCTCCATCCAAATCTAGCAGCCACGTTGTTAACTTTGCCCTTCAGCAGCTTAAAATTCATTTTGTTTCACATTAGAAATCTTGTGTTTAGTTCAGGGTGACAGAGCTGACGGGCAAACACAGCCCCAGGGCTTTCAGCAGGCTCTGGTACCCGGGCTCAGGGCATCTCTACCAGCTCCAAGGTGCTGCCCACCACTCTCCCACAGCACAGAGGAAACCCTCTGTGTGTGAAATGTGTTCTCTGCAGCACTGCAGCAGCAATGGAGGATGAGTTTTCATGCCCAAAATCAGACTACAGCGCTCGCTCAGTCTCCTCTGTTCTAGGAGTCACCTGTTCCACAGAATCACAGAATGGTTTGGATTGGGAGCAACCTTCAAGATCATCTAGGTAGTGCTGGGTTTGGGCTGGGATGGAGTTAATTTTTGTCAAGAATGCTGTTTTGGGGCTGTTTTGGTCTTGTGGTGGAAACGGTGTTGATGGCACAGAGCTGTTTTGGTTCTGCTGGGCAGTGCCCGCACAGAGCCAGGGGCTGCTCTGCTGCCCACCCACCCCAGCACAAGGAGGGGACAATGAGGGGACACAGCCAGGACAGCTGACCCAGCTGACCACAGGGATATTCCACATAATGCCCTGCTCAGCCTGCAGGGCTGGGCAAGGAACGGGTGTGGAATGTTTGGAGCAATGGTTTGTCTTCCCAAGTCACTGCTACACGTGGCAGAGTCTGGATTTCCTGGGGGGTCTGAACACCTGCCTGCCCATGGGAGGTGGAGAATGGATTCCTTCTTCTTTTGCCTGCTGGTTAACACAGCTTTTGATTTGCCTATTAAACTCAATTAACATCTATCTCAGACCATGAGTTTTATCAGTTTTACCCTCCCAAATCTCTCCACCACACACGAGGTGAGCAAGCAGCAATGAGGTCCTTGGCTGCCTTCTGGATTAAACCATGACAGAGTCCCAACCTCCCTGCCATGGGCATGGTTCCTTGTCAAGCACATCTGGTTAAGGAGAGGATGTGGTGGTGCATTTACCTCCTCCCCTCCAGGCTCTTGAGCTGCACAATGATCTCAGAACTGCTCGTTAGACCTCGGCTTTGATGAGCAGCACCTGGGCTGAGCCCCTCTCCAGCTCATTAGGAACACCTTCTGCTCCCAGGAATTTTGTCTAACGAGCTCCTGCTTTTTAACCAGCAGCCTTGGAGATTTTTCTTGCCCGAATCCAAGTGAAATAATGTTTTTGTTACCGAACATTCAAGGAAAGTTGCTGACCTGAATTATGGCCAGGGTGAAAAATCATGATTAAACCACCTTCTTGTAACCCTATCAACAGCAGTCAAGAGACTTTTGAGCTCTCTTGGACAGCAGCAGGCTGGCTGTGAGCAGCATTTTCCTGGGAATGGGGCACTCTCAGAGCCAGTGAACTCTCCAGTTTGATGTACCTGGAGCACTGGCAAACAGTGGATCCTGAGCTGATTCCCCACTCCCCAACCTTCGTCCCTTAAGAAGGTGCAAAGGCATCCTGCATGAGTCAGTGACTGAATTCAAGGGCACTTTTTCACAAATATAAACCTTGTGTGGACTCTTTAGGTCTGTGTGTGTGGGGGTATGAAAATGCCACAGCAGATGTGCCAGGAATGCCCCTCTCCTAGATCCTTAAGCACTTGGATTTGTAAGTAAGTTAGGCCTGAAAATGAGTTATTGTTGTCCTATAACGTATAAATCTTTTAACTTAAGTTTAACATACTTTAACTTATCAATTAAGTACAATTAAGTTTAAATTATACTACACCATTAAGCCTAATGTGTTGTTCAACTGTGAGCTCAGTTTAACCTGGGATCCACTCTGAACTTTGTGACTCAAAAAGGGGAATTTCTTTATTCCTGCTCATCTCTCCCCTTTCTTACCCTCACCCTTTTCTCCCCCTTGCCTACTACCCAGCCTCCACATAGATATTTTTCCGGTTGATTTTGGGCTCGGATAGATTGATTTCAGGGTTTTGTTTGCTTTTTCTCTGTGTGCTTTACCCATCTAGTCAGCAGCAGAGTGAACCTTGCCAGCGAACTTTCTTGCACTTTCGCTTTTGTACTAAACCTGCTTTTGCCAACACTTCTGATTCCTTCAGCCACCCTGAAACTCTCACTGGCAGCAACCTTTCTGCTCAGCACTGCAGGAGAGGACCATGCTCCCAGCCCTGACACGTCCCCATGTGTTGGAACCCTGGATATTGAGGATTTGTGCTGCCAGGCACTGACCCCCAAGAGAACACTGCATTGACCTGAGGCTGTGGAGAAGGCTTCCAAAAGGGAATGACAGCACTGGGATTGTGGGTGTGGAGTTTGGATAGAAGTGTGTAATGTCACAGGGTGGAAAACTTAGAGTTTAAGGGTTTAAAATATAAATATAATTATAAATGTAAATGTCAATGTCAATAAATATAAATATAAATATAAATATAAATATAAATATAAATATAAATATAAATATAAATATAAATATAAATATAAATATAAATATAAATATAAATATAAATATAAATATATAAATATATAGTTCTATAAATATAAATAAAAATAGAAAAATACAAATACAAAATATAAAAATATAAATATAAATATAAATAATATAAATAAATGTATATAAATATAAATGCAAACATAAATATATAACAAGATGGAGATTTTAGGGCAGAGAGTGGTTCTTCTTCTTCACCTCCTTCTTGTCCTTTTTCTTCTCCATGGGCTTGGATGGTTTTGTGTAATTGGATTAAAAAGTCCCCATTGCAGGCCATGGGTGGTTAGTTATTGGGTTTAAAGTAAAAATAATTTAGGTTTCATTTCTTAATTGGATCGTTAATCCTTAAAAGGCCTTGTAGAGAGAGAGAGATGGGGCACCATTTTTAGTTTATCAGAGTGAAGTGCTGTAGAACTCAGGGTTTGTGAGACTGTAACAGAAATAAGAACCAATAAACAGCTGAGTCCCAACAAGAAATGCCATCTCAGGCATTTAATCCCGACCCTGGCAAAAAGAAGCAAAGACTCCACACCCAATGAAGTGTCTCAATCACTGGGATTTCCCTCTGGGCAGAATCATAGAATCCTAGAATACTTCGTGTTGAAAGAGGCCCCAAAAATCACTTAATTCCAGCCCCTCTGCTGTGGGAAGAAGCCACCTAAAAATTACATGTGGCAACACCCAACAACTGAATAGATTTTTGGAATATTTTTTATAAAATTTAATGTGTGATGTCTGCCCTTCTCAGAAACAGAGCAGTGAAGGGTAGGGCACTGCTAGGAATTAAATTTTCATTGTTTTGGAAGCAGAGGGACACCAAACGTTATTGCCTTGGCAGAACTTGAAGGGTAGCAGAGCACATATACACATCCAGCCTGGCTTGATCTTCTCCTCAAAGAATAATTAATTTTTTTAGTACCAGTTGCAGATCAGACTAAATAGGAAAAGCTAAGAGAAATTCTTCTTCCCTCAAGCTTTACTCTTAACCTACAGCAACTGTTCCTCTTTGAACTTCTCACAGTCCCACCTAGAATTTGCGAAGGACACTGAAGGAAAAGCTTTCCTTCACTCTTCATCTAGTTACTCCACCAAATTTAGGCCTTGTTAACTGAGGATAGCAGGTTAAAACTGGTGTTGAAATGGTTAATGTGACCAGAAAAATGCATACTTTACACAGGAAAAAAAAAAAATCTGGTTTGGCTGGCAACTGTGGAGCAAAGCAAGAGGAATTATTGCCATTTAAATTTCATATCCTACTGAAAAACTATTTAGTGGAGAAACTGTTTCAGACACAGAATAGTCTAGTTAAAAATAATTATGGGAAGAGCTGAGAGCAAAACTAATTCCTAGAGACAGAGTATATATTATTGTAGCCACTGCACTGATAAACATGAGTCTGATAATCTTATGATTAAAATGTGCTGAAGCAGACCCTGTAAAATAGGCTGCAATAGATTTAAAGAAAATGTAGATGTAGAAAAATGTAAAAGAGCCTTTTCTTAAATAAGTGCCCCATTAGAACACAAAATGAATGCACTGGCACCAGGAGCTTGCAGGAAATCACATTGGCCGCTGTGTCCTGATTTATACAACTGCTGTGATTCTCTATTTTTTTCTTCTACTTTCTTTTTACCCTTTTTTTTTTATTATTCCTCTGAAAGGAGAAAGAGAAACTCTCACACAACTTCAACTAAGCTATTTCAGAGTAACATTAAAGCTCTGACTTAGGCTGACAAATGACCTCCCCGTGGGGATCTCTTTCTCTGCACAAAACTGGCCATTGAAAAATATTGTAATCAGACATGGTGATGATTTTATTGGAATAAGCTTATTCATTCCTGTTGGCTGTCAAGCAAGTTTCTGCATGAACCATTTATCAAAAAATCAATGGGAGGCTTTTGAACATCATTTTTCTTGAAAACGCACAGAAATACCTAAGCTTCATAAATGTATTGATGTGTGTCCCTGTGTGTGGGTGAGTGAAATGAAACTGTGTCTGGACAATGAAAAACGATAAGGAGCTCTAAAGTTCTCTTAGATGAGGTCCCAGTGCAGCAAGGAAATCCCAGAAAAAACTTTCCGTCAAGGAGGGTCACTGTGTAGATTTCCCAGAGCAATGGAACAAATAAATGAGCAAAACGACTTCCTGAAATGTGAAATGTAAGGTAACTGCAGTGATAAAAAATGAATAAAAAATGATCCAGGAGAGTTTCTAAAACTCAGATTACATCCAGCCCAAAAGGGGAATATTCATAATCTCCTATTCCTTCTGCTATTGGATTCTCTGACTTGAAAAGTTGTTACAGATTAGTGTCACGAAAAGGGATATGAGATAGAAAAAACATTGTTCCAATTGTTACTAATATGTTTTATACATGAAAGTAAAGAAGAAATTTAAATTGGTAATTTAAATATATGTTAACAAGGCCTAATTATGATTGTTGACTTCTTTTGCTTGGGGTGCAGTAAAAAAAATGTTTCCATTTTAATTTTCAACCTGTATCCACATTTATTAACACAACAGAACATCAGGGAAGGGAAGGGAAGGGAAGGGAAGGGAAGGGAAGGGAAGGGAAGGAAGATGTGCCAGTTTTGCATTAGGGCCGCCCACAAAAGTAAGTTTCCAAGAGACGCTGCTAGCAGTTTTTCCATGTCTGACAAAAAACCAACCAGTAATTAGCTTTGAGAACTGACAATCTGTTAAACCGCTGAGAAAGCTGGACACCCATCTGTGAACCCAAAAGGGGAATATTCATAATCTCCTATTCCTTCTGCTATTGGATTCTCTGACTTGAAAAGTTGTTACAGATTAGTGTCACGAAAAGGGATATGAGATAGAAAAAACATTGTTCCAATTGTTACTAATATGTTTTATACATGAAAGTAAAGAAGAAATTTAAATTGGTAATTTAAATATATGTTAACAAGGCCTAATTATGCAGACAGAAATAAGAAAAAAAAAAAACAACTAAAGTATCGTTCCTAGTACATACATGTAAATAAATTTTAAAACACTTATTTTACATCATTGTCCAGGTTTACCAAAACTTTTTTTTTGCTTTGGAAAAAATATGTGGAAGTAAACCAAAGAAATACACTTAGATGGGAAGTGGTGTCACTTCCAAAGTCCAAAAAAAAAGGTGATTTTAATCAAACTGGGAAACGCTGCTAGCAGTTTTTCCATGTCTGACAAAAAACCAACCAGTAATTAGCTTTGAGAACTGACAATCTGTTAAACCGCTGAGAAAGCTGGACACCCATCTGTGAACTAGAAATTAAATAAAAAATTTCGCTAGAAATGAAAAATCATGGGAATTCTCTTTTTTTTTTTTCCGGCCTGAGAGCAGGTAACAAGGCCAGCCCAGTCCCCCCATCTCAGCCAGACTGGACAGAATGAGAACACATAGAGGAACAACATAAGGACACCAAGGTCAGTGAAGAAAGAGTCAAGTCTCCGATAAGAGGGATGAGGAGATGCCTTGACTTTGGGGCGGAAATCCTCATGTAAAGCTATGGAGAAGAATGTAATTGATACATCAGGTTCTTTTTCCTTGTATCCATTGAAACATATGGGGGGATGGATTTTTCAAACTGTAGACAAGAGCAAAAGGATCTGAGCTAAAGTGAGCAGATGCTGAAATAGCTGTGATCCCACAAGAAATTTGAACAGGGAGAAAAGAGTGATGAAGGCCCTGTGCCCAGGGAAAGAAGAAGACCTCTGTTCCCAGAGGTGAAGATGGTCTCAAAGATAGATAAAGAGAACCTTTGCTCTTGAATAGCTCATCTTTAAAACAGTACCCCATGAGCTGGCCCAGCCCATAAACACAGGTGTGGGAAAAGCTGTGAAAATGGGAGGGACTTCACAATTGCAGATTTTCTGAGCAGCTGCTTTTGTGGAAATTAAAAGCCATAAGAGAACTGCTTTCTTGTGGAGAAGTCTCCATAAAATGACAAGAGAGACTCCTTTCCCTAAGTGAACTGAAGAAAGAAAGTCTAGAAGTCATAAACTGACTGAGCTGTTTCTGTACATTGTGAGTGGGAAAGAAAAAGTTGTAGAGGAAGGAGAAGTGTTCTAAAGGTTTTATTCTGATTGTTATTATTCTTTCTTTTAGTTACTGGTAGTAAAGCTTTCTTTATATCCTTTTAAAGTTTTGAGCCTGCTTTGCCTTCCTCCTAATCCTATCTCACAGCAGGAAATGAGTAAATACATTACAGTGTGTGCACTGGGGTTTGGCAGCACTGAACCCACCATAGAAGGGTTCCACTGTGGGGAACTGTGAGGAGCTTTTCTCAAAATAGATGTTCTAGGATGAAATTAAGTCAAATGAGACAATATTGTATCTGTGAGTAATTTATTGGTAATGGAAAGTAAAAAAAAAAAAAAAAAAAAAAAGGACTAATAAGATTAGAAAAGACAGAAAAGGTGGAAAGAAAATGGAAAACCATGGAGAGAGAAAAAAAACCAGACAGAAAGAGCGAAGAAGAGAGAAGGAGTAAGAAAGAAAGAGCAAGGAACAAAGAAAACAGGGAGGAAAGAAAGCAGGAAAGAAACAAAAAAAAAAAAAAAAGAAAAAGAATGCAAGAGAGAGAAAAGAAGGAAAGGAAAGGAAAGGAAAGGAAAGGAAAGGAAAGGAAAGGAAAGGAAAGGAAAGGAAAGGAAAGGAAAGGAAAGGAAAGGAAAGGAAAGGAAAGGAAAGAAAAAGAGGGGAAAAAACAGAAAGAAAGCAAGCAAGAAAGAAAGACAAGGAGATAGAGAAAGAAAGAATAAAAGAAAGAAAGACCAAGAGAGAAAAGGGGATGAGAGACAGCAAAAAAGAGAGTGTGAGCAAAAGTAAGAGAGAAGGGAAAGAAATAATGAAAGAGAGGAAGTGAGAAAGAAAAACAGAAAAAAGAGAGAAAGAGCAAGAGAAAAGAGAGTGAAAAAAAGAGCAGAAGCAAAAGAGAAGATAAAGAATGAGAAAGAGAGAGAGCGAAAGAGAGCAAAAGCAAGAGAGGAGAGAAAGAAAGAAACAATGAAAGAAAGAGAGAGAGAAAGAAGAAGGAGAGAAAGAAGGAAAGAAAGGAAGAAAGGAAGAAAGGAAAGAAAAGAAGAAACAGAGGAAGAAAGGAAGCAAGAGAAAGAAAGAAAGAAAGAAAGAAAGAAAGAAAGAAAGAAAGAAAGAGAAAGAAACGACAGGTTACGACAAACACTTCACCCTCCGTGCATGCCAACACGTCCCGGTGACGCTCTCCATCGGCTCTCCTTGGTGCTGAGGGTCCCCCTAGAACACGGAGTTCAGCACAGGGACAGACATTCCCGCAGGGTGCCCGGTGCTGCTGGAGGCAGGTGCTAATCCCGGGGCTGTGCCAGGCAGCAGCAGCAGCACGCCTCCAGCAGCAGCCTGAAGAATGAGGGGCTATTCTGGGGAGCTGGCTGCCCTTGCTGGGCTTGGCCTCGCTGCAGGCTGGAAGAGAGCTTGGGGGGACAGCTGGCACTGCGTGGGGCAGAGATGGAGCTCTCTTCCATGCGTCCTGCAGCTGCTGCTTTGCGTTGTGCAGCCGTGCTGGGCTCCAGCTGCCTCTGCTCCCCTGGCCGCTGGCCGGAGCGGCGGCTGACGCGTTCTGCCTCTCGCGACAGCATTCCCTCACTCATGTCTGCTTCCAATTGGAGCAACTCTTCAGTACTGCTGCCTTCTTCTTGGGATAGCTCCAGGCTGCTCTCAGAGTCTCTCTCATCCTGTTCCCACTGGTAGATGTACATAAGGCCTCGCACATCTTCGTCCGAAGGAGACAGAATATGGTATCTCTGTCCTTCCCACAGGGACAGCTCCAGGTCTGTCAACTCGCCTTCCAACAGGAGCAAGTCTTGGTATGGGTCATCCTCATCGTCATACCATTGGTACAACTCCTGCTGCACCTGCAGTGTCATGCTTCTTTCCAATGGGTACAGCTCTTGACATGTGTCATCCTCATCATCATCCCGTTGGTACAGCTGCTTCACCTGCACTGTCACACTTTGTTCCAATGGGGACAGCTCTTGGCCTGTCACCTCTTCTTCCCACAGGGACAACTCTTGACATCTTCCATCCTCATCACCAACCAATTCGTACAGCTCCTGCTGTACCTGCAGTGTCACATCCTCTGTCCACGGGGACAGCTCTTGGCCTGTCACCTCCTCTTCCCACAGGGACAACTCTTGACATCTTCCATCCTCATCACCAACCAATTCGTACAGCTCCTGCTGTACCTGCAGTGTCACATTCTCTGTCCATGGGGACAGCTCTTGGCCTGTCAACTCTTCTTCCCACAGGGACAACTCTTGACATCTTCCATCCTCATCACCAACCAATTCGTACAGCTCCTGCTGTACCTGCAGTGTCACATCCTCTGTCCACGGGGACAGCTCTAGGCCTGTCACCTCTTCTCCCCACAGGCACAACTCTTGGCATGTGTCGTCCTCATGATTGTCCCATTGGTACGGCTCCTGCTCTACCTCCACTGTCGAGAATTCTCCCCACTGGGACAGCTCCTGCTGTGTCACATCTGGACACTGCACTGTCACACCTACCTGGCAGCAGTGCATCCTCTCCTGTGACACAGCTCCACAGGGGAACATTTCCTGGAATGTCTTTTCTTCTTCCCTTTGGTGATACTCTTGCACTGTCACTTCTTCCCACAGGCAATGCTCTCGGCAACAGACATCTGCCCAGTGGCAAAACTCTTCGTCCACAAAGTAGTCCCACTCTTGGTCCATGGTGACAAAGCCCCTTTCTGTGACAGAGAGAAGGACTGAGCTGCCCCCTGCCCCCAGCCACTGCTCACTGAGGGCCTGGTCTTGCAGCCAGCTGGGCAAGGGGCTTGGTGGCTGGGAGTTGGGCTTTGCCTTGTCCTCCTCTCTGTCTGATGTCACTGGCACAGATGACTCCTGGGACACAGCCGCTCTGCTGGCACTGCCAGCCCAGGGCCCGCAGTGTCCCTTACATACCCCCAGCCAGGCGGGGCTCTGCCATGTCACAAAGGACTGTGGGCATCACAGTGTCCCGCAGTGTCACCGAGGGCTGTGGCACAAGGTGCCTGTGTCACAAAGGCCACCCCGGCACCCCTGGAGCAGCCGAAGGCTCTGGCAGTGGTTAGAGCAGGGCCGGCCTCGCGGCTCGCAGCTGTTCTGGATGGATCCTGAGGTGACCGGCTCACAATTACGGGGTGAATGCTGTGTGGCTGTGAGGAGAAGCTCCATTATGCACAGTTACCCACTGCAGTTCAGATGCCCTCTGCTCTCCCCACAGCTCCCTGCTCCCCTCTGTGCTGCGGCCATCCCACAGCCCGGGCTGGCCAGGCCCGGGAGAAGGAAGAGGGCACAGAGCTTGTTGCTAAGGGGGTGGAGCACAGCAACCCCTGACCCTCCAATCACATTACAAGAGAGCATTCTCCACCAATCAACAGCAAGGAAGAGTTGAGTGACAGACAGTGGGAGGGCCAGGGTTAGTTGGTACAACCCCCCCCAAGTGGGGTATAAAAGGGAAGCGTTTCTCTGAGGCGAGCTGTAGGTGTAGGGTGGGCAGCCATGGTGGGGGCTCCTCAGCCTGTTTCTCCTTATTTAGTCTTCATGTTGTATTGTTGTTAACCTTCTGTTTTATTAAACCTTTTGTTAAGGTTTAATTAACATGTTAAATTTTTTTAAGTTAGCAGTTGTTTCTCACCCAGCCCCTGTTGTGAGCTACTCAATGGAATGGTCAGGAAGGGCTGGGCCCGAGGGAAGGGGCAAAGGAGACCTTGTGTCAAACCAGTGGTGTGGGGCTTATTGAAATGGGCATGGTAGAGACAAGGGGGGAGAGAGAGGAAGGAAAGAAGTGGCAGGAAGGAGGGAGGGAAAAGGGAAAAAGGAAAAAAAAAAGGGAAAAAGGAAAGGGACAGATTAGGACGAAAGCTTCATCCCTCCCTCCATGCCACTGTCTCCTGTTGACGCTCTCCCCCAGCTCTCCGTGGTGCTCAGGGTCCCCCAGAACATGGAGCTCAGCACAGGGACAGACACTGGGGCCAGGGGAACACCCGGGCCCTGCCCTGGCTGGGGGAAGTTTGAGGCAGTCTCTTGCAGCACACTCTGCATCTGCTGCATGGCTTTGCATCCCGTGCAGTGCTGCGCTGCAAGGCCTCAGCACTGAGCCTGGGGAGAGCTTTGGGGCTCCCGGGGTGATTATGACTCATCCTCACTGCTTCTACTTCATGTTTGTGTTCTTCATGTTCTTATTCTTCTTATTCTTTGCCTTGCTCTTGTTGTTCTTCTTGCTCTTTTTCTTTTTCTTCTTTTTGTACTTCTTGGTCTTTTTATACTTCTTGGTCTTCTTTATTTTTTTTCTTGCTCCTCTTTTTTGTGTTGTTTGTGTTCTTGTTCTTTTTTTATACTTCTTGTTGTTCTTCTTGTCCTTCTTTCTCCTTTTGTCCTTTTTGTTCTTGTTCTCATTCTTGTTTTCTTCTGGTATTTCTTTTTCTTCTTCTTCTTGATCTTACTATATTTGGTCTTCTTTTTATACGTTTTGTTCTTCTTTTTCTTCTTATTCTACTTCTTTCATTTCTTTATCTTATTTATTTTTCTTACTCTTATTCTTTTCCTTATTTCTACTTTTAGTCTGATCATTTTCTTATTCTTTTTCTTACTCTTATTTCTGTTCTTATTCGTATTCTTACTCAAATTCTTATTAATAGTCTTACTCAAATTCTTATTCCTGTTCATACGCCTGTTCTTATTATTTTGCAGTACTACTACTTTTTCATCTGCTTCATCTTGTTCTTATTGAGTTTTTTTCTCTAGTCTTATTTTTTCTGGGGTTTTGTGGGGTTTTTTTTTTTGGTGTGGATTTTTTGGGTTTTGGTTTTCTTTATTACTACTATTTCTTAAACCCCCTGGAGCAGCCGAAGGCTCTGGCAGTGGCTGGAGCAGGACCGGCCTCGGGGCTCGCAGCCCCTGGGTGTGAGGCGCTGGTTGAAATGGTCAGGAAGGGCTGGGCCCGAGGGAAGGGGCAAAGGAGACCTTGTGTCAAACCAGTGGTGTGGGGCTCATTGAAATGGGCATGGCAGAGACAAGGAGGGAGAGAGGGAAAGGACTAAAAAGAAAGAGAGAAAGGGAGAGAGAGAGAGAAATTAATAAAAAGGAGGAGAGGGAGAGGGAATCACACTCCCTTCTAATGATTCTAGGAGGGTAAGGAAAAGTCTGCCCATTTCCATGCACATGGAAGTATGTGCAGCCCACCAAAGCTTTGTAGGGGACAGCACCTTAGGAATGCGCATTTTGCCTCAATTTGAAGCTCTGTCAGCCTCTCAAAGTGTGCAGAGGAGAGGGATGCTTCCCAGTGTTTTCACCTTGCTTTCTGACTTCTTTCTCATCTGTGGATGATAAATGATCACTAACATTTCATTTGGTTTTCTGGTCAAGGACCATGAAACGTGGAGTGTCAATAAGAGAGAGAATGTTTCTGAAATGAAACCCGATTTAGGTCTGCTGAAATCATTGGAGAACTTAAAAAAGTACTCTCACATCAGTAACTTTTTATTTTTCAAGTTCTAACTACAATATCTGAATGTGGGTGAAATGAATAGATGCGGAAAAGGATTACTGTGATCCCTAAATAAAATTATCAGAGATAAGAGGAGGTCAAAACAGCATGAAGTGATGATGTTTGGAAGGAAAAGGGGTGAAACCAATGAGTACTGTGATGTAACTGTGGTAGAGAATGTCAGAATAAAGATATTTATTTCAGTGTGACTGATAAAAACACAAGAAAACGCATATGAAAATTAAAGTAAATGGAGGCTTAAGGAAATACTTTTCATGAAAGGAATCTTAATGGTCCAGTTCTGCATGCAGGAGCAAATTTCAGGACAAAAGCTGTGTGATAATTCAACAAGGAGATATGTAAAATCTCATGCTGTTACACTGATTACTGGTTAGATTTATAATATAAACTTCATAAATTACAGTATACATAGTCCAGAGGCAGAATAAATATTCTTTCTAAGTCTTAATCACTTTCTACATGGAAAATCTACACAGTGATTATTCAGAGACCAAAAGAGTAACCTGCAAAAGCATTAATTTCTTTTTTTTTTTTTTTTTAGCTTTTTGAGGGGGGGTTTAAGGGGGGAGCACAAGCTTAATAAGAGGAAATTGCAGTATTCAAATGCACCCGAGACCAAGAAGCACAGTATTAGCAGAGTAAATTACTCTCATGCTCAAGGTGCCAAAAGCAATTTAGGCTGTATACAGAAACAAAATCACAAGATTAAATCAATGTGTTTTCCCCATGTTTGTGGGGAAGGGATAATTGATTAGAATAGCAGGTCACACCTATACTAATGCACCATTCAGTAGCTGACATCATCTCTGCATCTTTGAAATGAACACCAGCTCATAACATTCACTTAGATACCTTTTAATTACTTTGCTCTGCAGCCAGAAAATGGAAGGCTAACTCATTAACCTTCTTTGCCTTTCTGGAAGGTGTTTTTTTCTCTTCATGTTTATGCTTGTTTGGACCTGTAGTTATTCCCACAGGCTGCAGAAGTATCCATTAGCAAACCTGGTCCAGCTGCAAGTTCTCTTTCACTGCTTAATATATTCAGCAATCTGTTCTTCATGATTTAAACCCATATTCCAGCCTTATCAGTAAATAGAAACTCCATAGATTATTTTTCCTATTTCTGGGCATGAAGCAGTTTTTGCAAATGCTAAAACTGTTCCTTAGGTTGCTTTGTTGATGGCAGGGGATTAAGAAGGGAACTTACAAACAATAATACAAAACACTGATTTAAAACTGAGACAATCCAATTGTAACAACCATTTCTCTTACTTATGAGTAATGACTCCTTTTTCATGCATTGTTAATGCCTTCCTAAAACTCAAGGATCAACGTGTCAGGAAGAAAAGAGAAATAGATTTCCTGGATCATAGTACAATTTTTCCAAAAGTCTGGACTACAGGACTAGATAAAGACAAACGCAAATTAGAGAGGAATCAAAAGAAAGCAATAATTCTGTTATGCTCAGTAAGTTTAGTTTACTTTCCTATAGGAACAAATAGAAAAAGAAAAGTGCCTTACAAATTTCTCCAGAAAATTAAGATAACTTTGCACTTATTTGCAGAATGAAGATGCAGTAAGATTACTTGCACCACGGGTGTGGAAAAAAACCAGAGATAATCACAATTTGTGCCATACTGTCCCACTCACGAAAAGAGAAGTGCATAGTCATTTAAAGGCAGCTACAGAGGAATGTGACTGCATCCAGTTTTGGCAAGAAGCCGGGATAAGCACAGGGGAGCAATTCTGCACTTCAAAGAAAGCTTTAAGTGATAATAAGTTCAACCCTCCTTTGTCTAATCAGTTATTTAAATACTACTAATTACCTGGGCTATTGCCTGGCTCAACACCTGTAATTTGAGGGTCTTAAATCTTATAAAGTACAAAGGGTCATTTCGTACTCAGCTCAGCAATTTTTATGTGCTTGCAAGTTACATAAATGGACTCCAAGGAAAGCTCACAAGTTTACAACTTCTACACCTTAAGAAGGGGTTGCACATTGAATATCTAAACTGCACATTTATAAAATTACAATTTCATACTTTAAGGAAGCTGCAAGCTGGGGAAAGCAGCCTGAAGCCAGGAATGCAGCAATTAAAGTGTGTAGTAGTAATGTTTATTGAAAGCTCTTACACAGGAAGGCAGAAGGAAAGGACCTAATTGAGTGGCCATAAGGCCATGGCAATAATTCTGTATTAGTCTTTTTGTCTGCCTCTTTGCCTCCCATCTGCACCTTTTGAGTCCCCTGTGCTGTACCTGTACATCTGCTCCTGCACCTGAGCAAATCTGGCATATGGAATCTTCCTGATGTAAAAAAATAGCCCTTCTACGTATGCATCCCACAATAAAATTTGGTGACTGGTAATTCTACGTTGTAGCTCACCACATGAGGATACAAGAAGCTGGAGAGGTGCAAAAACTAGAAACCTGAAAAACAAAAAAATAAATAGTTAAGGCTTATTCACATATTACGGATGCAAATCAAAGCCTAAGGAATGAGGAAGCAGAACCCTTATTAAGAACGGATAAATACTTTTGTCATTTAATTCCAGTGCGGAGGAAACAGCTGGAGACTGAGTGCACCAGCACCAGTAACCACCTTTAATAAAAGCAGCAGGAAGATTTGGGTTGGGAACTGAGATTATTCAAGAGTCCTGGGGCTGTGTGCAGGAGCAGCTACTCTCACAAAACAGGTGAGGCTGTGGAACCAGGGAGATAGAAAGGTAAGACTAATAATTGTCTCTATTGTTTTAGAATCAGCAACGCTCTTCTATTTTTGTCAGAGCCTCTTTACAGAAAATTCAGAAAGGCAAAGACCGGCGTTTCCTACAGCTGAGCTTTCCATGGAAGCCACAGAATTTGAAGAGATAATCCACCAGTGATGAGAAAGGCCTGAGAATAAAGAGGCAACGAAAGCTGCCAGGATAAGATTCAAAGACAAATTCCCAAACATTTGGAGATCTTACTGCACCCACATGACTCTGTTATCATCACAAAGGCTTACAGTGATGTAACCCCAAAGACGTTTGCAAGGATGCAGGAGTGGGTCAGTCTTATATCCTGAGCTCTGAAAAGTGGATGTGCCCAATTCCCTACAGTTTGGAGCTGGTATTCTATTCTTTTTATAAGGAAGTTGCCCATCCTCCCTTATTCTGGCACCAATGCAACCAAATATTCATGACTAAAATACACTGCTATTTGCAACAGGTGGCAATACCTGTCACAATGCCAGTGGCAGTAAAAATGGACCATGATGCAAGGAAAACTATGTAACTTTTAATATTTTCAGGGCAAAAATACAATTCATATCATAAAAAATACCAGAAAGCCCAGGGAAATTAATTCCAGCTGTATCCATACAGTATGTGAAGATCCAAGAGCTTTATGATGTAACCTATCGTTGATGAACTTTGATTTAATTGGTTGTCTGCAAGTTGTACCAAAGGACCTTCCTGCAGCAGCCTGTAATGAATTTCCACTCACTGCAATCACTGTCATAAACTTACCCTACTCAAAAAGAAATTCATGGCCTGTTAGGCCTCTTTGAACCAAAGAGTTAGGATTTTAAAGTTTTGTCTCCTACAGAGAGGGTTAAAAATGTAGCACTGAGTAGTGAATCCCGCTAGCACTTATTTATAAAGGATGTACTGTGTGTCATCCTCTTGATTATTTCTAGATTTAAATTTGCTCACAACCTTTGACAAGAGTTTTTTCATGGGGATATTATATTGGCTTCTCTGCTTGGGTTAAAAAAATTTTTTCCTTCTATATCCGTGTGGGAGTGTCATCTCTCCTCTCACAGGAGCATGTGCCTTCACCTGTGTTCTGGCTCTTCTTCCTACTTTGTCAATCATCAAGGAATAATAAAATCAATCACCCAGTTGACCTGCTCAAAACTTTCCTCTTGAGTGTGAACGTGAGCCTGATTGTCATGGAGAATTTTCCCCCCTCCCCTGCAATTTACTTATTTATTTTTAAGATATGCCTAAAGCTGGACCATGTTACAGTTAATAGGTGACAATTCTTTGAAAGATCAAATCAGAATTCAAAATTATATCAAATAAGAGAAGTTTTTTAAAAATCCAGGAAGGAATTCAGCGTGGCAGAGAACCCCAAATTCACAAATGCCAAATGAGGGAAAGCAACTACCGTGAGTCAAGTGGCAGAAAAGGTCCCTGAGTTATAGACAGACCACAAATTTAAAATTATGCTTTAAAATTCTGTTTTATACTAACACTGCATTTTTTTGCAGAGGATGTAAAACCCAATTACTCTGCTCGAGAGTGATTAGTAAACTCTCAGATGGGATGCTGGCTGTCATATCCTGCATTAAAGAAGAGTTAGACACATCTCAGAGAGGGAACCACTGCACTGTGGCAGGGAAATACCTGTCTTGGGAGGTTTAAATAACTTCAGCTAATCTCAGTGCATGGAAACAGACTGTATCTCTCCTTGAGCTCCTTTTTCAACCCTTTATAGACTTAAAATTGCATATTCTAAATCCAGAAGGCATAAAAGTAGAGCAAAATGTCCAGTATTTTAGCCATGGCTCCACTGTTTCAGGATAAGTCCTGGCAGATGTATCCTGTGGTGTCGAATTTTAACCTCTAAAACATGGTTTCACATGTGGCAAGCTAAGGGACTGCCTCTTGTCTCACACTCCACAGCTGTAATTCATAGCAGTGGAGATGGTTCAAAGTAAATTTAAAATACCTACAGGCTGTCTCCTGCTACGGTCAGAGAGCTCTGATGCCTTAATCCTTTAGGTAAGAAGCCAGCTTCCTCTATTTTTCCTCTCACTGGGGTGGGGTAGGTGCAAGCCTGGAGTGAATTGACTTTTCTTGCCTTCAGTGGGGGGACTGTGTGAGTTTTCTGACTGCTATGAAGAGGCCTTTTATAACTGTGATGACTGAAGCATGCATTTATTTGGTGTTGGGGGAATTTTGTTCACTAGGAATGTATAGCTGAGTTCCTGAGGAGCACAGTTTATTATATAAAATCTGAATAAACACACATTAAAAGCAGGGTGGTGTTCAGCATTAATTTAATTTTGCTGCATATTCCTAAGACCCCTGAACTTGAAGGACATTTGGTCAGCCTTGGGGTACAGTGTGAGAATTAATCCATCATTCTTCAAGTGCTTGGATAATGAAGGTCATCTTTTCCAAAAAAAAGAGAGAGCTCAAGCCATGGAGGGAAAAGCGACCTCACTTTGAGGAAAAAAAAAAAAAAAAAAAAAAAGCCAAGCTCAGACTCAAAAAGTTAATCCAGAAATGTGATTGTTACCAATTAATTTCCTTTATGATGTTAACTGAAATAAGAGACTGGCTATTCAAGTATCAACAAGAATGAGTGTTATTCCAGGCCATTATTCTCATCTTCTTGCAGAAGACTCAATCACAATGACAAATGTCCATTAACTGCTGCAAAAATCACATCACACTCTATCTGGAAAAGTAGATGACCTCTACATGCAGTTTAAACGAATTTATTCTCATCAGCTTTAATCAACTATCAAATTAATTCGTAATGTTTGGGATAGTATTACTGAACTCAGGGAAGCCAAGTTCACTGAACAGTGTCACATAATCATTACCTTCTGGAGCATAATGAAACCTGAGGTGCTGGGAAACAACCCACAAAGGTGATAGAAGTCAATACTTTCTGCACTAAAGAAACTATCACAAACACACAAATCTTTCTTTTTTCATCTGGGGCAAGATTTTGACTTGAAAAGGACTGCCAGAGGCTCGCTGTTTTATGCCTTAGGTGGACCAGGGGAGAAACTTTGCATTTACCTTCCCAGGGCAGGCAACACACCTGAACTGTCAAGAGAGAACACTCAAATTTGACAGCTGAGTTTAGTGAAGGAGGATGCTTTTTCCTCCTACAATTCAGCACAACCCAGGCCAGCAAAGGTACAAAGAACCCCCTCACACAAGAGGTGAGATGAAACTTTTTCTTTCATGTAACTTAGTCTGAATTATAAGGTTTAAATTCAGATTCAAATCTGCTGGCTGAATTGTTCTGTGTGAGAAGAGAAACAAGTGGTGACACACTAGGGAACTTTCCAGAAATAATGTGTCAAAAGATGTCCCTGGGGCTGGGCTACCTTCTTATGCTGTTATTCAGAAAAACTGCTTTAAAAGCTTGCTGATTTGTTCCAGCAAACCAAAAATTGCTAGTATTTCTTTGTGGCTAAGAGACTGGAGTCAGACTCATTTTTAGGGTACAGACAGAAATAAATTATAATAGTAATAATACTAATGCTAATACTACTAATATTTTTACACTGAGTGCAGCACAATATTCTAGCCCTAGCCAAGCCTATTGGACCTGATTTTCCTGGGGCTGCCTTTCGGGGTACTCATTGTCTGAGTGGCTCCTTAAAGCAGGCAGGGCTGAATCAGAGGGTAGGAAGTTTTACTCCACAGCACACTTTTCCCCATGGCCCTTTCCGCATGGACTGGAAACTCAGAGGAACACTGTCAAGGCATGATAATTTTTGCCACATTTCCTCTTGAAACACCAGTTCACGCTCAGATTTGAACTGAGGCGAAATGACGGGAGTTTGCTGAGCTTTTCCCTCGTTCTTCCTCTCCTTGACACATTCACACACCCAGCCACACGCCATTTGGAGGTGAAATATTTTTCATCCACACAGGAAGGCAGGAAATGTTGGAAGAGTTTTCCCAAGCTGTCAATGGAGTGCACAGTACACCTGACACAAGCCCTCGCCTTGTGCGTTTGTCACGACACAAACAGCACCGGGTACCTCAGGGGACCTGCCTGGTATGTTCTAGTCCCCTTTGCCCAGAGATGAATTAGGGCATTTAAAGGAGAGCACAGAGGCTGCTTTCTGAGGCTCGGGCCTTAACTTTGTTCTTGGTCACAGCTCAGCTCACAGAAAGCATCATTCACACGCACAGACACTCGCAGGCCCAGGTTTATGATTAATCCCACCGCAGTGCGCTCATGCTCCTGTAACAAAAATGGACCCTTTGTGGAACCTGATGGATGAAACAAGGCGACAGTATATTCAGGCAGTTTTTTTGACTACTAGGTAAAAAGTTCAAATTCAGCCCAAAACTGAAGGATGACTCAAGTTTCGTGTTTGGACTTTCTGAAAATTTTCTCTGAAAACAGCGTGTGTGAGAGAGTACACATGTACAGGAAAAAGTGATTACTGGAGATGAGGAGGTAAAGAAGGAGCACATCCAGGAATTCCTAATGCACTTGCACTTCTGTTCATAACTGAAATGTCACTTGAATTCAGCCTGTAATTATTATTTGCTTCCCTGATATCTCATGGCAACATTCCCTTCAGCACCTCAATTTTGTTTTCTCTAAGCTTGAAGGTGTATAGGCACCAGCATTTGCCTAATTTGGTGCAGACAGGATATGGTACAGTGCAGATTTACTATGCTGCAACAACAAATGAGGATTTAAAGCTGCAGGGCAGCACTGAATCAAGGCTCCAGTATTTCTCCTCCAAGTGCCAGGCAGACACTCTGGTGCAGCAACCAGAGCTCAGCTTCTGGGCTAAAGGAGGCTGCTCTTCCCACCCCTAGCCTGGGGTTGGCACAGTGAATTTAAGCTTCTAGTAAATTTCTGGGCCCCACCCCGCTCCTCTCTCCTCTCCCTGCCCCTGGGTGGGAGTTATCCTGCCCTGGATGGCACAGGGTTTGTTCCATAGGTGCCTTCTCACCCTGAGAGCCTGGACGTTCAGCTGCTCAAAAGTGTCAGAGGTTCAGAGGCAGCACAGTGGAACTCCTGTTACTGATGGAGGGATCAAGAGCAAGATAGCTGTGGTAGTTTCACTGTGTGAATCTCATTCTGGATGAGTCCAGCGTTGAAACCTGGTGGAGTTTGGAAATTTGAGTGTCTGTTCTTGACAGCTGAAAATAATTGCTGCAGTGTGAGTGCCATTCCTTGTATTCCTCCTACAAAAAACATGGATTTGTATGCCATTATAGGCCTTTGGGAAATGGGTAATACAGGTATTTCAGTGGACGTACCCGTCTTTACCAATCATTCCTTATATTGTGAACACTGCTAAGATAATTATTGTTGTGATTAATTAGCTGCTCAACTAAGATCAGAGGTGTCAGTTCTTGAAAGAGAGAAGAACAAAACAATGACAGTAACAATTCACACTTTCATACTTCTATGAATATATAAAGTGTCACTGAGAAAGAGTTAGTCAGAAAAGAAGGAGAGAAGCAGAAAGAAGGCAAAACAACTGCATTGAAAGGTGCATGGAAAGCACTCATGAAACATTATTCTTCAGCAAAGTAACAATTAAATGCACAAATAGTCTTTTTTTAGTGTCACTAGAAAGTCTGTTACTTCAGGAAAGCTGCAGCAGACACTGAAAATATATTTAACTAGTAAATAAGAGGCTTCATTCAGAGAAAAAGTGATTGCTAAATGGAAGCAATATAGACTTGTCCTGAGACTCAATTTGTATGTTCTCTAAAAATAACAGGTTGAATTTTGTTAAGTTGCCCACAGAGCTCCTATAAATCCAGAGAAATGTCACGGAATGACATCAGTTTTATTATCTGAGCACAAAGCAATTCTGTCAGTTGAGCTTGTGCTTTCTGAAACAATCAGACAGTGACTTGTAAAGGGTTGGCAGCAGACTCAGGTTCACCTCTCAGTGATCCTATTTAGTACCTGCTTATGACAGCTTCAGTTTAGGCAGAAGACTGTGAGGATCACAGCCACATTTTGCTGTTCTTATGCACAAGACAAGTCCTGTTGAAATTCAGAGGAAGGCTTGTCCCTGGAAAGTCTGTAGAGCTCAATTCTTTTTGATTAGTGTCTCATAAACACACACAGCCAAACTAATCTCTCTTCTAACAAGTGTATCCTTGCTCCTGTGGGGATATCCCACTGATTTTATTATTTTTTTCAAGATGCCTGTGTGTGAAAAGCTGGTATGACTTAGCCTAGAATAACCATAACCACCTTTATTTATTACACCTTTTGTTCTGGGGCAGTCTGAAAGAAAAGCCATGTGTGATTGTCTTGGGTGGTAATTCTGCAGTGCTGGTGGTGCATTGGATCCCATGGGCTTTGGTGTCACTTCCTTGCAGGCTGAGCTGAGCTGAAATGACAACAAAAATCTGGGATTCTGCTGTGTCTGTGGGACCCTATGATGCTGAACTGATGCTCTCCAAAGCTGGCAGGATGAAACAGCAGCCTTGTGGCCAGCAAGGACGTTGTGTCACCTGCCATCAGAGCTGACACTTGGCTGTTCAAGAATTAGACCAAAAGAGGAAAGGGTGAAAAAAAACACCACATAAGGATATTTTTCACAGTAATTGTTAAGTACAGATTAACTTTCTGTCTGGCATAAAATCTGTAGAGTTCTATCAATGCAATAAAGCTTTGATTAAAAGCCTTTGGGATCTTCCTCTGACTTTGGCAATTTCTGGAGGACCTTTATCCATAATTATTGGGATGCCTAGAAACATCAATAAGCAGCACATAAGAGTGTATACAAGAGCTGCATGATGTTCAGCTGCCTTTAAAGGGCTTCCACTGGGCACTGAGATAAAACTTCAGAAGCCTGGAGACCTTTTACAGGAGAGGTCACAGCCTTAAAGCAATGCTGGGGCTGCAGCTCCCCAGGAGAGGCAGGTGAAGATCACAGGAGATCAAAGGTTCTAACTTAATGCCCAACCAACTTTATCTACCTGAATTGTGTGTGGTTACTCCTTGACTCTTTAACTCTGCAAAGAGACTTCCATTTTTCATCTATCAAAGTCCTGGGTACTTAGGCTCTGTCTCAATTAAATATCTATTCTCATAAGTTTTACTCATTTGTGATTTTCAGGGATTTTTTTTTTCTTTCAACTAGCAGTGGTTGAAAATATCGTTTTGCTATTATATACACTGATGTGGATGACAATTTTTTACTCCCTCCCCATCAAAATGCATTAAGGAAACATAAAAGAAAAATTCACCATCTCTTTATCTCTGTGCATCTGCAGGAAGTTGAAAGAAAGTGATGAATGGCAAAACATAAGAGCAAGGGCTCCCAAAATGAAGAAACTGGCATGATTAGGTTCTGTATTTTAAATTAGAAATAACTGCTCTGAATACATAAGTAATCAGACATCCATTTATATCCTGGTTAGAATCTGAAGCTTTATTAATTGCAGTGGAATCACATACAAAATGAAGACTTCCTCCAAGAAAACCAGGCTCATTAAAAGAAAAACTTAATGTTTTATGATAGTATTTTCCACATTAGAGTTCTGGCCATGGCTAAATCTTCGTGGATAAACATACATATATTTAAACAGAGAAAGGATACACTCTTTTAGTCTAAAAACTGAGCCACAGAAAAACCACTAGACTGAATACTGATTATTCATATGAATCATTAGTCAAACATAGGTGAGAACCCAAAATATATGAGTTACTATTTCTATTTATAATGTTCAAGTTTACGTGGCATTTCTAAAGGCCTTTTTTGTCACACCCAGTTGCTCCATGTTATTAGAAATAGAGATGAAAATTAGATCAAAGGACGGTCTGTGCTGCTAGTACTCACCTAGTAAACATCCAGTCCCCTTTTCCTTTCAGTCATATCCTTTTTTTTACACTAAATAAATCTGGGGTGACTCCTGTGTTTTTTACCATTTAGTTCATCACATGAATTCCACTGGAGAATGTGGCAAAATGAAGACAAATTCAAGATAAATATTCAGAAAATCTAGATAAAGTACTGGATATCTAATATTTCACAAAAAAAAGTCTACATTTTATCACATTGTGAGAATACCCATAATTTATATGTTCTGTCATCTACATTTTATGACACTATTCTGCATTTAAGAGAAACATGTACTTCTTATGACAAGTTATACAGTGTGATCATTGCAGTAGTTAATATGTAGAAAAAAATGAGCTAAAAATAACAGGCATGCTTGCTGAGCCATGTTAGCAATGAATGTGGGTTTTAAGTGGAATCTTAAAGAAGTACAATATTTCTTCCTCATAATCCTGCCTGGAGTTTTGCAGAGCATGATTTGTTCCATTTACCACTTTTGCCACAGTCAGGATTTTTTCCCATTGCAAGTCCCTTCTGGTTTATCCAGGAGCTTGAGAGAACCTTGACAACAAATCTGCACCATGAGGAAAGGCAGAAATAATAGAAAAGTTGAGCTCACAATAACAACAAATCACTCATTAAGTGACAAACCAGATCTCCACTTCATTCACCCCTCTGCTGGTGTGGGTGTCTTTCTAAATAAAAAATGTGCATCACTGACATTCTCAGCAGCATCAAACATTTTCCTACATGACAAAACTCCTCTCAGTTCGCGCTCAGGATATGCCCCTAACAAAAGCAATCTTAAAATGAGCCTTCTGTGGCTGATCATTTTATTGTTTGCTACCCTCTGCTGGCTTTTTTCCTTTGTCACATTGAATTGAGGCTGCTGATTTTCACTGTAGGAGCCTTCCATAAGGGTGGCTTACAGGGTTCACTGAATTCTTCCATCTCCACTGGCATGGATGAGGACTTTCATGCAGATCACTAGTTTGGGTGAAAATTCTAAAACCCAAAATCTGCCAGGAATGCAGCAATTACAGCTCCTCAGCTCCCCTGCATACAGTGGAAATTCATTGAATCTGATGCTTAGATATAGCAACTGTGCCCATTTTTCTGACTTCTCAAGTAAAAATACAAAAAACCCTCCATATTTCCATGTGCCCTTGATCTCCACATTCCTCTGCAACATTTTTTTTTCATTCATGATGTGTATGGATCAGAGGGAGGAGAAAAAAAAAGTGGACATCTTATAGAAAATTAGGTAATCTTGACAGCAAACAGACCTTTCAATGCAAAACTGCAGGGGGAAAATATAGTTTGCAGCTGCAAATACATCACACTTGAAATCACAGGTAAAATCATTTTCCTGCAGTGTATGGCTGTTCTCAGAAAATTGTGTTTAGCCCTGAGACTCTCATTATTGAGAAGAGTTGTAAATTTGAGAGAGGTCAGTGCAAAGCCACTGATATGATTAAAGGGGGCTGGAGGCACTGACTTATGAAGGAAGATGAAAAGATCTAAATAAACATGGTCTGGCTGTGGAATGCTTTAAAGGCATCAAGATAACCATTAACAAATAGCTGAAGGATATGAAAAACTAAGCAGAGAAAAGATATATCTCAGGTACCACAAAGGAGAATAACCAAAACTAATGAGATGAAAATTAAGCAAGGAATAATCTAAGCCAAGTGTCTGGATAAGCTCCTAGAAGTGGAATGCATCATGCCATGGAGCACTCCCTCGGGTATGATGAAAAACCTATGGGCTGAGACAAATAGAGCTGGAGAGACAAAACTGGAGTGGTTGAACAAAGGGTTTCACCCTGCCTTTATAGAGAAGGAGGACAAAAATGTACAAATTGGTCTTTTTCAACTCTAATGTCTCTCTCTGAATTACTGTGGAGATACCCCAGCTATTAACGCAATTCTGTTGTGAATTAATCTGTTCATGCCTGGCAGAGGAAGCACCATGGAGCCTGGGATTCAGGTTCACAGAAGTTCTGTGTCCATCGCAGCTGGGCAAGATGAGTCATGCCAAATTTTTCATTCACCAGTGTCCTCAGAGGTTCTTCTTTATGTGACTGCTCTCAATTCATTCTTTCCCCTGTCTGAACCACGCTGGGGATTGCCCTGACCCAGGTGCAGCATCTTCCACTCAGGGGTTAGAGGTGGAGGAAGATGAAGATTTGTGTTTTAATTACGGGTCTGAGAGCAAACCCTTCTCCCACACCCTTCCCTGGGGTCTCAGCTGTGTTCAAACTCTGATTACAGCATAACCTGGGACCAGCCTGCTGTGAAAACAGCTGTGCTGCCAGAAATCCCTCTGGGCACCCCAGCTGCGGCTGCCACCCTCGGCAGGAGCTCTGCCCCTGGTCCCTGCAGGAGCTGGGGTGCTGGCAGCCTGCTGCCCAGCCTTCCTGCCTCCCACCCTGGGGACTTCCCAAGGTGGTCACAGACTGCTGGGGACAGTGTGGCTGTGGGTAAGGCGTGTCCTTGGCAGGTGGCTGAAGCTCCTAGGGAAGGATGGAGACCTTCCTCAAGCAGAAAATTTCTCAAGACATTAATTCAATCCCTGTTCTACTGGTCACTTCAATGAAAACAATCAACAGAGGGCTTGAGATTTTGGGGCCTTTGCACCCAAATCCCCAGAGTTATGCTGAAGCTCAGCTCCCAGTGTTTTCATTTGTGTTGTGCCCTTATAAAGTCCTGACCTAAGTGAACTGCCTAAGCTCAGGTGTGCAGCCTGTTTTAGAGAGAGGACTTGAAATTAACCTCACAGATCTCAACCCACCAGTGGAGCCAGTGGACTTCCCTGTCTTTAAAATTAAAGATTGTCTTGAGCCTCAAAATGCGCCTCTCAGTTTCCTCGTTATGTGCTGCGACTGTCAAATTAAATTTTTGCAAACAATGATGTGAGATGAATCTCAGTCTCCTCGTTACAGTGACCCTTTGTGCTGTGATCAGCGAGATGCCCACTCACTTTTTTACAGAGTATCTGTTCTGAAAGCAGCATGCTTCCAATGCAGAATCACAGAGCCAAAGGGGAAAGGGTAAGAATACAATCTGCCAACTGGATTTAAAAAAAAAAAAAAAAAAAAAACAGGGAAAAAAAAAACCAACAAAAAAAAAAACCCCGAAGCCAACCCTTATCTGTTATATACTGGAGTCATTATCTGTTTTACAGCTATAAAAAAGTACATTAAAATGTCCCAGCCTGCTCATAGCCAGGTCATGATTTGTGGGTGCCTGAGAGGCCAGCTCAGTGCAGCCTGACAGGTGTTTAGGTCAGGGTGAAATACGACATCCGTGCTCCCGCTCTGGAGCTGGTACCACCTCTGGATGATTTGCCAAATGAGGATCTATTTGCAAGGTTTTGGTTTTGACAGATGAGTAGCCCATCCAAGATTTTTCAGTGCTAGGGCATCCAAGAGATTGCCCCATTTATGGTGTTTTCTGCAACCTACAGGGATTTTAATCAGCTTTTACTGGCATTTTAATAAACTGGGTTTGCTTTCAGTATCTCAGATACTGAGATCTGCACACATCTTCAAAGCAGAAACCAGAGGAAAGAAAAGAGAAAATGCAGGGCCCCACAAATTTCTCAGAGGTGAAGTTATGCACAATGAAACTATTCCAGAATAAAAGGCAGAAGGAAAAGGTTGTGAGATCCTGCAAACACCAACAAATTTATTAAAATTTTACTACTTCAGTATAGATTAAGATTTAAACTTTTGGTCCTGGTGCACTGAAGTTCACAAAGTCTGTTCCTCTCAGGCTGATCAGACTCCAGATTATGCCTCTGTCACCTGTCTCTTAATTTTTTGTGACACCCTGAACACGAGGTAGAAGTCTTTGGAAAACAGAAAGCACCATTTAAATCAGAAATTCAACAATTCAACGCTCTGTGGAAGCCCACAACAAAATACTTGAAGGTGCACATGGATAGTGCAACATATGCATGAAATTAAGAATTCCCTCAATTCTTATAGGAACTGGCCTGGTAATAAGAAAAATATGATATTTGTAGTGACACGGGGTCATTTGCCATCAAGTTGGAGCATTGAGGTCGTGCCAAAAAAAAAAAAAAAAACCCAACCAAATTATCAAACACAAAAGACAGCTCTGCTGTGATTTTTTTTTTTTTTAATTAAGAATTTCAAAGTACAAATAAGGATTAAGCTTCCTCCTACACTTTCTCTGGAGAACAACCCAGAGAGGGCTTGTTTTCATCTCTGCTTTCATTTGGAATTATTGACAGATGACCTGTAAATAAACTGAAGTGTCTTCTCCCAGGAAAAATCACATCAAGTCCAGTGTATTAAATACCTCAGTTATACCAGCAGAGTTAGAAAAAAAAGGGGGAAAAAGACTTCTTGGATGCAAATTTGGGTTTTATTTTAGGGAATCTGTATCACTTCATCACCCATGGGCCATTTTAGCACTTCAACTCTTCTGACTCTCTCTCGCATCCCACTGTGGGGAGTGACTGAGCAGGTGGGCTGGGCTGAGCTCTGCGCCAGGGTTAAACCAGGGAGGTCTCAGACACAGCCCAGTGATGCCCCTCTTGCTGCCAGGCCAATATGAATGACCAAAAGGTAAGAGACAATAAACAACCTTGTGAACCAGAGCTGAAGAATCCTGACTCTTTCCTCGACCATCAGGCTGGGAAAAAAGGGACTCTCAGGTCATCCTGAATGCAGGGAACCCGAGAGCTCAGGTGGGTTTAACCCCTGCTGACAGCCCCAGACCTTCTCCATCCCACACCCAGGAACGAGCTCTGGCTTTCCCAGCAAGGCTGCCCAGCCTGGAGCTTCCCCTTCAGCTTTGGGACCTTGGGGACTTTTTGGAATATGGGTGTAACATTCACCTTTGTTTGGCCACCAGGGTCATCCCTGGGTGTCCCAGAGGTGACAGATGTCTCACCCTGCACAGGAAATGTCCAGGTCCCAGCACCCCTGGGTGAAATCCATCCTGTCCATCCTGTCCATCCTGTCCCACTGTCCTGGGAGGAGGTTGTCTCCAGCCTGATGTTGTCTCCAGCCACCCCAGCTTGATGCTCACCCAAACCTTGGGAAGCATCCCTGCTGATGGCAGATGGAATTGAGACTGGATGTTCCTTAAGGTCCCTTCCAGCCCCTTAATGTTCCATGGCTCTGTGACTCTGTGATTGAGGACCTCTGCTTTCTTTCCCTGCTGTCGCACCAAATCAATTAACATCTAAATCACAGCATCAATAACTCAGCTACAGAACAAATGAGACCACAGCATGTTGATTTCTCCCTCAGAAACAGAGATTAATAATAAATAAAATATTTCTTAATTAAGGGAACAGTGATTTGGGGATGAAACTGTACAAAAAAACCCACTAAAACCATTAAGTGGAGAAGACAAATCTGAATAAATACTGAACAACTTTTATCTTTAATTTACTCTATTTTGCATTATTTTGGGAGTTATTCCTCAACTTTTGCTAAGCAAACCTGCCTGAGTACTGCTCCAGATATCCTGGAATAATTGTATTAATGTCTGCCTTCAGAACAGCTGGACCAGAGCTACTACCAACAGCATTCATCAATTGTTACTTACGTTTCCTCAACATTTTTTTGTGCTGTAAAAGTCCACTCTTTGCAATCTTTCACCATTTTTTCATATTTCATGGATCAAGTGCAAGCTTTAACTTTCACCCCAAGTGAGGTGATATTAATGTCATGTATTTTCTAGTGCATGGTAATTTGGCACAGCTCATCTACATATGTGGCTTTTCTCTTTCTTTCCCTTTTTTGTCTCTAATCTGAATAGCTTTCCTCCACTCTAACACTTCAACCCTACTAATTTGCAATGTCCCTTTTATAAACTAGAAAAAAACCCCACTTTTTACTTTTTTTTAATCACAGAAAATCAGCTTTCATATGTATATGAAGTACAGTTACTTCATTTTAGGTCATTCACTGACTTTTTTTGAACATGAATGTTTCAATGCTATAAATCTATTCAGACTTGGGGTCTGGCAGTACTTTTAACATCATCCTGACATGACAGATTCAAGATAATTGAATTTGTGGCAACAAATAGCAGCAGTTAGCATGATACCACAAGTGTCAGAACTACCTTATCTGCCTAAGAGAGCTTCTGATCCTCAGATTACAACAGTCCCTTCTCACTACTGATACAATTTTCTACCAGGTACAATAATTTGTAAATACTAACTCCACCCTTCCTTTGTCGAGGGTGCAAAACTGCTTGCCCCCAAAAGCAAAAAAAACCAAACAAACAAAAAATCAATAACAAACTTGTCTCGGGGTTGATGGCTGATTTCTTTAGTCATTTTGAAACATCAAAGGGACGTTTTTGCCTCCAGCCTTTGCCATTTGTTTCTGTAAAAGCGTCATGTTTTTGTCCCCTGCTGACCTCCTCTCTGCCCCCAGGACTTTTTTTATCTGCTATCTTCGTTGGGAAATCTTTGGTTTGTGGCAGCAGAAGTGGCCACTGCTCTGTGAGCATCAAGTACATTGCCATGGCACACAGCAAAACCTGGGGAGCCTCCAGGCAGCTTCTCATTCATTTTCACTGGGGAAGCTGACACCCTGGAGGAATTCCAGCTGAGCTGGAATTAGGGCTCTCCCAGAAGGAAGGTACACTAATTTCTCAACGAGTCACCAAAGCCACCAGGCCAGGGCAAGCAGCAGAAAGAAACCTGCTCTGCCCCTCCAGCCCACCAAAATGGGTGTAAATAGAGGATTTGTGTTAGATGTGGGGTCCCAAAAAGGTGAACAGCATTGGGTGTCTGGCCTTTTGATTTCACTGATGCCTTGTTGGGACTGCCTAAAATCAGAGGCCAGGCCAAGTGAAGAGAATAAAAAGTGATTGTATTTACTGAAGGGCCTTCAGGTACACTTTGGGCAGGCAAAGCCCATCCAGGGCCTACACCCAAAAATGGACTCACAGGTTATCACGCTTTCATAAGTTTGGTCCATTTGCATATTGGGGATTAATGTTCCAATTTCAGCTTCAGCTAATGAAGTCATTTACCCCAGGTTTCTCCCCCCAGCTCACTTTTGTTTCCATTTCTGGCCCTGGGGCAGTGAGGTGTCCTTGATTGCCAGGCCTGGAGAGGAATTGTTGTGTCTGCCCAGAACGGGACAGCAGCAGTGACACTGAATGTGGAGTTTGGAGTTAGGCACCAAAGAACTGCAGGATCACAAATGTATGGAAAATATAAAAGCTAAAATCCTAAGGCATCACCTCCTGCAATGAAGCGGCTCCAAAGCCACAGCCAGCTGAGGAGGAGGACTCAGTTCCCATGGGATGTGCAGCTTCCATCTCTCATCCTTGCCACTGTCTCCTGGGAGAGCAAAGATGCACAGATTCCAGGGGAAGAACAAAGTTCTCCTGTGCCAGGTGAAAAATTCATGTGGTTTTAGGCAGCCATCCCCACTACAATGGGATGCTCCTGAATTATACAGAAGGGAACAGTTCAAACTCTGTCTCTCTACTGAATAACAATGATTTACAAATTTATCTTTTGTCCTCAATACATAAGGAAACAGTTCTGGCACGCTCGTTCTCTGCAAAATTATTCTTCCCACCTTGCTGACAGAGGCCCCAGACTGAAATATTTACTGCCTTTCAATGACCAATTCTTAATAACATGGGCAGGACTGGATGAGCTTAAAGGTATTTCCCAGACTAAAAGACTCTATGATTTTATCCTATTAATTTTCCAATGAATTAACTACCTGTGAAAATACATCTTGAAGTGGGATGTGGAAGGTTTGAGCAGCAGAAGAGTCTTTACTCAAATCAATCCCTCCACTACCTTGCCAAAAATCCAGGTAATATGCTAAAAATAAAATATTATTAAGTCATAAACTTAAGCATATACTAAGAAATAGCCCCAAACCAAGGGCTTATTAATTGAAAATATCATGCACACCAAAATACCAAAATGTGATGGCTGAGGATGGACAACCCTCACAAATATTCTGAAAAGCAGAATAAATGTTCCTCATTGTCTCTAAATCTGACATCACTTTTTAATGTGGCAAGAGCCTTGTTAAGGTGAATGTTCCCTGGTTTTTCTGGGACACCACTGTAAAAAACCAGCAGGAGGGGAAATGTAATTAATTAAAATCTCAATGGGGTGTGGAGAGTTAACAGGAAACGGGAGACAGCAGAGAGCTTTAGCCCACAATAACATCAGTCACACATCAGATCATCCTGATTTCTCTGCTCCAGAGGAAATAATGACATTTACCAAGACATTTACCATTTACTAAAATCTCTACTTTGATTTTAGGCAAATACCAGCTGTTTTGGCTTGCACTGATGTATTTTTCTTTGTGTCCATAGTTTTTTCCTCTTATAAATTTAAAAAAAAATTAATAATTAATAAAAGGAGAGTGACTCATGAGCAGATGCCATTTTGGACTTTGAGATCTCCTGAGAACACCAGAAACTGAGGGAGGAATTGCAAAGTCCTGACCAGGGTAGTGACATTAACACCTTCAGCCTTCCTGAAAGCTCTTTGGCATCTTTTAATTTCACTGAGCATCCCTCAGTTCTCCTGTGAGGACAGGAAAGGGTCTCAGCTCCCTCTGTTGCTCCATCTTCTGGGTTTTTTTCCTGCTATGGCCACAATTTCTCTACACACTCAATAATTCAAACTTTTTTCCATTGTTTCAAGCTCTCTTCATGTGAAAAATCCTCTGACATCTCAAATGATGTGCTTTGTACTTGAATCTTTATTTAAGACAGGATGACCTTAATATAAAGATTTTCTCTCACTTTTATTTATGATAGGGCTACGAGAGTTAATACTTGTTCGAGCTTTAAGCACTATTTTTATGTAATGAAAACAAGGCTATAAATAAAAATAAAACAAGCTGTCATTTCTCACCTTAAAACCAAACAGAGGGTAGTCAGACACCAAGCTTGCACACTTGTAGCATTTTCCCTGACACTCTGGAATTCCTGAAGCATTAAGCACAGAAATAAAGATAATGCATAGCAGCAATGCTGGAATTTCTGTTTTGTTCTACACATTTTCCCTGATATAAACCCACTGAGTTCTTTGCTTCCTTGACCACCACGGCACAGCTGAGCAGATGTTCTCACTGAGTTTTTCTCCTGTGAGGCACAGGTCTTTCTCCAGAGTGATCACAGCTAATTTATAACCCATCAAGGTATATGAAAAATTCAGATGGTTCTTGCCAGTGTTAAGCGAGCTTCCAAGAAGAAATGCCTTTGGAATTCATCTGAGAACAGAACTGGCATTATCTGATATTTCAGTGCCACGTTGCCAGCAGCTGTTTAATATTTTCATATATGCCATTTGCCCTCACTAGAGCATTTGGCTTCTACTTTTCTGGTCTAATTACACAGGCTTTATATTTTGATTTTTTTTTAATATTTCAAGGTCAGTCATTCACCCATAGGATCTGTTTAGTCTGTTACTAAACTGATGTCACCTCAGTGCCCACCTACAGAGGGAAACTGAAAACTGAGCCATTTCTAGTGCTGTAGCTTGCTTTCAAGTTGTTTCAAACAAAAAAAAAAAAAAAACAAAAAAAACAAAAAAAAACAAAAAAAAAAAAATTCAAAGTATTTAATTTCTGTTAAATCACAGCTGTATTGAAGTCCAGCTACTATGTAGGATATTGGAAGTTGTAGAATTCTTCCTCCTGTGACTGTGGGGACAAACCACTGTGCCCAAACTGGAGCTCTGCCCTTCCTCTCATAAGCATCCCATGCTGTACAAATAACCAAACGCCCACCAGGACAAACTCCAGCACCCAGAGGTTTCACTCAGACACCTAAGAGCCAGGAAAATTTTGTCCTTTTTCAATAAAACTGGAAAATGAAGGCAGATCCACATCTGTGCATGGGTGCAACTGTTTTTATCGATGTTCTGACACTGTAGTGCTTCTCTTTCCCCAAAAAAAAAATACTGAAACAGTTGGTGAGAACAGACATGGGATTGTGTTAGCTGTGGTGAGAACACTCTCCTGAGAGGTGTGAAAGCTTAATTATTTCTTCAAGGCAGTGGGACTTCAGTGGGAGATCTGAGCAGGCTCTTCTCCCTCCTCTTCCCTTGCTCTCCAGGGCAGGTTACGGACATTGCTCAGGGAAATGCAGGTTCACATCCTCCAGGAAATAAGAGAACTCCACCTGAGTAATTGCTCTGCCCCAGCAGCAATTGGCTTCTCCACCTGTTGACTTTAACCCACATTTCTTTCTTATTTTTGTAAGTAAAGCTTGCGCTGGTGTCAAGCATTACTTACCAATTGAGGCATTACTGCCTAAAAATTTTAACTTTTGTTTCTTTACATTGTCAGTAGGAAATAAAAAGTTGTGAGTGGAGAAGTGTTCTAGAGGGTTTGTTTTGATTCTTATACTCTTTTACTTTTAGTTACTACTAATAAAATTTTCTTTGCACCCTTTGAAAGTTTTAAACCTACTTTTACCTTTCTCCTAATCCTATCTTCCTATCTCACAACAAAAAGTAAGTACATAAATAATTAACCAACAATTAAACCCACCACACTCATCAACACATTAGTTGAGAAATCTCAAAGAAATCTTAAATTAGCAAAGTTAATTAAAAGCAAATTACCAAAACCACTACACAAAATTAGTATTTCCACCCAGTTTTCAAACTAAAACCACCACATCTTTATAAAGTTGTTTTGGGAGAGTGGAGCCTTTTCCTCCAGGGAAAATGTAACAAATTATGGCTTCATTCACCATGACTTATTTTTTGCTCAAATGCCCACCTCAGAAGTCAAATTTAACCCTGCCACTGCTCCCTCTTTCTCCACCCTCTCCTGTTAAAGTAACAAAACTGGCTGCAGATTTATTAATCAAAATTAAGGTCTGCTGACATCTCTGAAATCAAAAATAATTTTTAACTGATACAGAGTAGCCAAAAAGAACCCTTTGTAAACTCCATGTTATCTCCATGAAGCAGATGAACAACACAGGGAAATCAGTGCATTTTGTAACTTCAGCTGTGAAAGTATGGGGGGAAAAAATGGACCTGGTGTGAAAAATACCCTGAATAATTACAAAGCACAATCCCAGGCACGGCAGAAAAGGTCATGAATGATGCCTGTGAAAAGCCTCAATGCATGCAAACATTAAACACCATTTTTTTTTTAACTGCAATATGCAAGAAGTGCTCCTTCTGTTCAGTTGGGATGCAAAGCATTGGTGAAGTGCCTGGGGGAAGAGAAAGGTAGGGAGGAAAAGGGGTGACTTCAGCACTGTAACAGAACAGGACTTGATGTTTTCAAGGGAAATCAGCACAGAAGAGAAACGAGCCAGGAAAGTGACTGGGAAAGATTAAGATTGGTGATCCAGAAAAGCCCACATATATTTGAAGTGAACATCTGAGCTGAGAGGGAGTAACTGCTCAGAGGAACAAAGCAGAGGGAAGGAAGGGGTTGGAAAAGGTTGGAAAATCCCTCTGACTGATGCTGAGATGCATCACGTTGCTCATTATTAATTTCCAGCACGGCCTCCTGGGTGAACCTAAGTCAGCACCCAAATTTGGCAAAGCTTCAAACGTCACTGTCTGAAGTTTGCTCTTTGACATAAAGCAGGATCTTTAAGTGCATCTTGGAATTTCCAGGCACTTGTTGCAGGGAAAGGATGTCCACCCAGCTAGGCACAGACATGAGATGCTCCAGGTGCTGGGAGAAGTTTAATTACAGAATTCTATGCAAACTAGAATTCTTTCCACAATGGCATTCACAGGTTTGGGGGTTTTTTCCTCTTTTTTTTTGGTGTTTTTTTTGTTGGTTTTTTTTGTTTGTTTTGGGGTTTTTTTTTTGTTTGTTTGTTTGTTTTGGTTTGGTTTTGTTTTTTGGGTTTTTTTTTTTTTTTTGTTTGTTTGGTTGGTTGGTTTTTTGTTTGTGGGATTTTTTGGGGGGTTTGTTTGTTTTTTGCTGGTTAACATGCCCAGCTCAACAAAAGACGAGTCCTTGTGTGGGAAATAGTAAAGGTAAGAAGATTTTTAGAAAGCTGGGAAAGTAGGTCTTAGAAACAGAAAGAGCAGAGAACTTAGAACTAGCTGCAGCTGCAAAGTCTGAAGGCAGAAAAAGCTACAACAGTATAGTAAGTAAGGACATTAAACAATAGCTTGAGTTTCATGACTGTAGAAAAATATGTAAGAAAGTAGAAGGTTTTAAGCATAATAATGAAGTATTGTGTATTGTTAATAGAAAGAAGACAAATAAGCATTGTGTGAAGTAAGTATATGTGTGTTTTTAGTGATTGGCTAGAAGAATTGTCTGTAAGCTTCAGCAATATGTTATTGGCTAGAACATTTTTAAATGCTCTGTAACAAAGAAATCTTAGGCTTTGCTGGCAGCACATGAGCTTCTGTCATCTTTTTACTGTCCCAACTATGTAATAAAAGCTCAAGGAATATCTCCAAGCAGCCCTGTCCCATTCAGGACAGAAAAAAATTCCCCAGCACATCCTTGGAAGGACTTGGCTCAGTGGCCTCCACGCCACACTGCCACTCAAATGTTTATTTATCATTTCTTATCTATACTAAAGTCCTGCAAGTCCTGAGTTCTACAGCATTCCACTAACAAGCTACAAAATGGCTATCTTTCTCTACAAGGCCTTTTAAGGATAAACTGTCCAATTAAGAAATGACACCTCAATTATTTTCACTTTTAACCCAATAACCAACCACCCATGACCCACAATGCGGATTTTTTTTTTATCCAGTTACACAAAACCAACCAAACCCATGCAGAAGAAGGTGAAGAAAACCTCCATCTTGCTTTATATATATTACTATACTCTAAACCCTTCAACTCTTAAGTTTTCCACCCTGTGCTATCACATACTTCTCTCCAAACTCCACACCCACAATCCCAGCTCCATCATTCCATTTTGGAACCCCTCTCCACAGCCTCAGGTCAATGCAGAGTTCTCCTGGGGGTCAGTGCCTGGCAGCACAGAAAGCCCAAAAATCTCAGTATCCAGGGCTCCAACAAGAAAATAGCACTCCTGTGCTGATTTTCAGCTGCAGCATCCAGACCTTCTTCACCTTTCCTTTTTCAAACCAAGTTGCTCTTAATTTCTCACCTTAATTTCTCACCTATGGACCATAAATTTCTTGCAGTACATTCTTAAGACCAGCTCATTTGGGTAGGACAAATATTTTCTCATACACAAAGATTTTAGATACTGTGTTTAATTAATTTAGTTTTTTAACTAAGCTGTGAATTTGTTAGATTTTTTTTAAAAGTGTATTTAAGGCCATACTTGGGAAATTTTATTCAGACTGAATTTGTCTTGTTCTCCGAAAGCACTGTGTTATTTTCTTGTGAAATATGTTCAATTTGCATCAATACCCTTTACAGGAAGTAAATCTATGCAGGTCTCACAAAAAACATGGGAGCACCAATCTAATCTTAGCCAGCCCATACCAATTGCTCTTTTTGCCTTGAAATTGTGGCACCAAAATTACAGCATTTTATTTTATTTCATACTTAAAGATGACAACAGCAATTTGCTCGTCACCTTGGAAAAAAAACATTGTATGAGCAGGGGATATTTGATATAAGATTATGTGATAAAGTCAGTCCCAAGTCAGTGCTGTAGGTCCAAAAATAAAATACAGGTTAAATGTAGGGAGCTAAATTCAAATTCAGATGCCTATTGGATGACAAATTCTACCTTCTCTACCTGCCTAAGCCCTCATTCTGAATTTCTGTTGCCTAATTCAAGCGTTTGAACTCTATCCCTCTTTGGATCACATCACAGAACTTACCACTAATTCTATCCAGGGTGCATTTCACTGGTTGTGCATTCTCAGTTTACTGTGAATCAGCATCAAACTGTGCACAGGTAGGTGTGCTTTCCTCTATATTTGATGTTGTATCTCTTTCAGGGCACTGCACAAGGAGATAAGTGGCTTCAGAAAATGAGGAAATAGGTAAATCTACAGAAAACATGGAAATTTTAGATTATGTGTGCAAAAAACACTGAATCCTTTCACCACTCTGGATCGGATCTACCTATAAAATTTTATAATCCTGCTGCACCCAATGCCTCATAAACACTTATTTTTGAACAACATAATGTTCTGGTTCCCTAAAATGGAAATTAATAAAGAACTTCCTACGTAACCTAGGATTTTTATTTTTCTTTTTAATTAAGGCTCTTCCTTTGTAGTCCCTAACACTGGAAAGCTGCAACCAAGATGAACACTAAAAGAGGCTGAAGAATTTTGGTTTATTGTTATGTTAAAGGAATGTGAAGAATATAAAATTCAATATTCAAACAGAAACCTACTGGGTTTTTGTCAGTATATTGCACAGCTGCCTTTATCTGCAGGGCTCCAAAATCTCCTGGCATGAAGAAACTATTGTAATAGTTAAATTATTCACTAAATACTTAAATACAACAATGTTGCCCTCATTGTTCATCCTTATTTTAAGAGTTTGCTGTGACCATAAAATTTTTTCACTTCTGGGAGGAAGGATAATTCTTTTTACCCTTTGCTTTGGTGGTTCTCTCTTGTAACAAAGGCCCCCCACAGAAAATTAAGACTCTAAAACAAATTGTTTAACCTCTCTTGGTATTACCCAATAATGCACAAAGAATTGGACAAAAAGGTAATATTAGATCCACCTGAAAATTAGTATATGACACAGGAAAAAACTAAAGAAGGGGTTTTTTATTGATTGTGGCATTTTTCCACAGAATACTTCATTGGTGGGGACAGAAATACTGTCAGGCTCAAAAAAAGATGTTCACACACATATACATAGCAACTATTTTTACAAGCACGAACGAAACAAAAATTTTTAAGTTGGCTTTTTAGGTATTTTAGGAAGGCATTTAGGTATTTATTTGTGATGCTATGAAAGCATCACTGTGATTATTCACTGACACAAAATAGCATGAGAGAAGCTTTTGTTTGTTTGTTTGTTTGGCTTGGGTGGGTTTTTTGTTTGGCTTTTTTTTTTTTTTTTAATCTAAGTTTTTTTTTACAGTTCATCCCCCACTCAGCCAGCTATTTGCTGCTTGTGGTGAATGGTTCGTGGTGCAGCTCGAAAGGAGCAGAGACTCTGAAGATAGGAAACCCTTTTTTAAATACTCCAGTCCTCTTTATGGGTCAGGGTGAGGGTCCCTGTGGCTGGAGCCCTACAGGGTTATGTCCTGAGCTGCTATTTTAGTTTGTGTCCTCTGCAAGTGACACAACCCCTCTATTCATTCTGTGTTTTGGCCAGCAAGGCTTCATCACCATCATTTTTAATTTTATTTTACCGCTTCTGATGTGTTTAACTCTGTTTCTTTTCTTCTAGATTCGCTGCAGAGCAGTAATGTGCCCTTTAAAGCAGATAAATTCTCATGTTGCTAAGGTTATGCCTTTTGCATTTATTGCAAAAGTATGAGGAAGGCTGGGCTAAGCTGAAAGACTTTTACTATGTAGGACTTGAGTTTTAGAAATGTGGCATAGCTCACAACTGTGAAACTTCAGCATTCCAACAGCATTTGGTTCTCCTCATATGAATGGTTTCATAGATTATAACTCTGAATTTATGCAGGTGAAGTTAATTTCAGCACTGGTGAATAAGATTTTTTCACCCATTTAAATTGTTTTTCTTAAATAACCATCCTCATTTAAAAAGGAAAAATTCTCTCAATCTGGTCTCTTTAAGGCTCTTTTTCTAACTGTGCTCAGAAGACATATTTCCATATGAAAAGGTAAATCATCATTTTCTTATTATATTGATTTTCCACTTACTGCGACGGCAAAGATTTTCAGTCTTCCAAAAATGAAAATAAAGAAGGATCAAAGTCAACACATTTTTATAACCTGATGAATATTTTCCACACTGAATCATTCAAGAAATTAAAACCAACAGCATTTAAAGTCATGGTGCGAACACACCCCAGTGTACAACTGCTGCACTCCTAAACATTTAAATTCATTAAGTCCTTGGCAGCCCTATCTTATGTGTGCATATGTTTAATGTATTTACACTGACAGAGACTCCACTTCAAAATACTCTACCAGATAGGGATCACGAGATGGTATCAAAAGTGATTCACTGGGTCTTGTCACGAGTTAGACAAGGTTTTCGTCCCTTTTTGACAATTTTTTTCCAAGAACAAGTAAACAGGAAATGAGAATAACTACATCCAGCTTGCCCTCAGCTACACTGATGGAAACCCTGCAAAGAGGACAAGCAAAGTTATTTGTGTTGACCTATATATATATATATGTATACTCAAATAATGAGTTTTAATTCCAGCAAATCCCAAAAAAAACCACCATGAAAGCCACACCTGCAGGTAGAAATACTGCTGTCAAAAAAAAGGAGCATTCTATTACCACAGAAACCTCCCCACAGAAAATGTGTTAATAGGCTCAAAAGACAAAGTGACTGCTTCCTTTGCAGGGAACCATGCTATCCATCACCTCCAAGCAGCAGCACAATAAATTCCAACAGTAGGTATGGAATTGCCAGGACAGCTCATGACAACCCATTAAACTCCTTGGAGAAAATATTCCTGGCTATCCAGGACACAAAAACCTTAAGCAGAATTCAAGACAACAATCAGAAGCACCTTTTAAGCTATGCAAATGGAAAAACCTCTAAGATACCTTTCACAAAGCATCTCTCATAAAATATTTTTCAGGTGTTAACACCTCTCATTCGAGGCATATCCCATAAGAAACCACAAAGCAGTACTCAAATAAGGAACTGATATCAGAGCTTCTCATGGTTATTAAAAGATATCCTAGCTATAATTGAAGCCAGGGAGCTACAATCAAGATGATCTTTATTAAAATAAACTAATGAGATTTGACAGAACATGAATTTAAGCCTAAATACCAACAATGTCACGCTGTCAGCAAATGAAATATGTTAACTGAAAACTGTTGCATTTGATTTGAGGCCCTATCATGAAAAACTAGAAAAGAGGTCACCCTGGACCTTCAGGGAATCTGTTCCTACAGAAATTTTAATTTTGCTCACGACCCCTGGGAAGCAGAAATAACGAAGTGCCTTGCTCAGAGATGTGAGAGGTGTACCAGTCACACACTGACAGAACTACAGCTCACGTTACCTCATCTCCCTGCACGGAATATCCAGCTGAAAGAGCAGATAATTGGGACTAGATAGTGTGCTCCTTTGCTCACGCTGGAAATCCTGCTGCAGTGGGCCTGAGCAAGTGCTAATAATTTCCCCAGGAGGAGTGGGACACCAAGCCTGTCTCTTGTTTGAGTCAGATGCAGAAGGAATGGGGTTTGCATGTTGCTAAGTGTAATACAAGAGCTCCTTACAGAGCATGGAAGCTGTAAAATAAGGTAGGGTGAGCCAGTAACTCTTTAAAGAAGTCTCTGGATCAGCTCCTGACTTGTAAATGCTTGTTGTGGGATCTCAGCACACCACTGTGGATGTGCAGAGACACCGGGGGAGCCCCTGGGGGGCTCGGAAACCCTGGAATGTTGCCAAAAGAGTTTGGTGGCTTGACTTCGATCCATCTAAAGGGGAAGAACCTGTGTATGAGGAAATGAGAGCTTCTTGGGTGTGAATAGTACATTTATGGGTGTGAATAGTACATTTGACAAGATTGAAGACCGAAAATCTGAGAGTTCAGACTCATCCTTTGAAATCACAGCCGCCCAGAACCACCTTTCCCCGTGTCGGGGCAGAGACACATGACAGCGGACCCCGACAGCTTGTAAGTCTCAGCCTTTTGGATGCAGTGGGAATGCCAAAAATATTCACCCATCCAAACCTCGGGCTGCCTCCGCCAAGCCAGGCCACGCCACTCACTAACAAAGAGTGACCCTGAAGCGTGTGACAGCGTCAGTGCCACACATTCCTGGGCCAGCTGGCCTCAGAGAGTGAGCCTTGAGGGCTCTGCCTCTGGATACCAGCTGGTTTTGTGCCCTGGTGTCCTCTGCCTTCCTGGCAGCCGAGCGTGGGGTCCGCGATCCAAGCTCCTCCAAAGCTGAAATCCTTGGAGGCACTACAGTTTGAGCGTAGCCACGACTCCCCACATTTCCACACGCCTCGGAAAGCACCACCCAGCCCAGGAGAAAAGCACTGCAGCAGCATCCCAGGAGGCACAGAGCAGGTCCCAGCGCCGGCCAGGAGCACACACCAGTTATCCAAGGCCACTGGCACGGCTTCTGCCCGCAGAGCAGGCACTTGGGAATATTGCCACTGGAAAGCTGAGCTGCCTCTTGTTGTACTGGGACAAGCAGCTGGTTAGAAGCTGCCCTCAGATGGCTCAGTGGACATTTTGAAGAATGGCCAAAATCTTCAGAGTTTCGGCGCTGCCTGGGAGGACATGCGGCAGCAACGTCGTATTCTCATTTCTAGTGACTTGGGCTGCCTGGTGGTTCAGTCATAAAAAGTGGGGTTTTTTTCTGTCTGAATGGCTTGGAAGATGGTAGCACAGTCAGTTTGTTGGTGGTGGTCCAACACTGAGTAGGAACTGGCTCAGTTTTCCATGGGAAAATGTCACTCCTTGGGCTCACTTCTGGTTTTGAGAGAGCCACAATTGCCTGAAATCATGTGGTTCGTGGTGGTAAACACCAAAATTCAGTCATGTCCATGCAGGCTGAAAAATGCCACCTAATCTGTGTGGGAGGGTACCTGTGATCTTTGTGGGATGATGCAGTTCCCACACAGGGAGAGTTCACTGATTTTCCAGCAGTCACAGTGGATAGTCACTATTTCTGAGACTCAGCTGGCATTGCAGTCGTATGTGTTACTAAAAAAGAGAAAATCCAGTAATTTACAGGAACTGATGAGTTCCTTTCAACTTACCTGAAAAATCAGTGCTCAGAGACAACAGAGGTTGGTAGTTTGCCTTTAAAAGTATCTTATCCCCTACTGAACCTGTTCAGTTCAAAGATTTCCTTCAATGATTTCCTTTTATCACTTCCTAAACCAGATTTCTGCTGTCTAATGGAATAAAACTCTCTCATTTCTGGGGTTTCTGCAGAGCACAAACACTCATGACACCTGTAAGAGCTGCAGAAGGTATGGTGAAAATGCCAAATATTTTGCTAACTTGAGTGCTGGTGGCAGAAAATTTCCTGTTTCTGCTTGTACACTATTCATCACAAAGTCTTGCTCCTCATCTTCCTTATTTTCTTCCTTCTTGGCTTCTTGATCACTCTCAAATTCTGCCCCACCAATTCACCCCCAGGGTCCATCGGGAAAACAGAAACCTAATTAACATTTTGAGATTACAGAGGCAGAGGAAACACTCCTAGCCTGGCACGTGGAAGAGGCCCAGCTTCTTGTGAGATGCAGAATTAACAGCAGAAGAACTCTCAGAAAAGCCTGGAGACGGCCCAAGGTGCTAATAATTCAAATCAGATTCCAGGGCAAGGCAGAGATAACACAGATCAGAAGACAAAAATCAATGAATATTCTGGAGAGGGCTGTGTAAAGATTGAGTGATGAAGTGCTGAGTCAAAAGTGTGTTTATATGAAAATCATTCTCCTGATACAATCAGGCAAGATGGAGACCATGCAAATTCCTTTTGCAGAGCCCATCCATCCATCTCCAGAGAAAAGGAGGTTAGGAGAGAGATAATCTGCATTTTTTTCTGTGATTTTTTTTTGTTGGCGTTCCATTTCTTAAGCATTAGGAATGGGAATACTGTGAAACAGGAAAAGATTATGTAGACAGGAGTATTAAAGAGCTACAAATATCTCACTGAAACCTTAGACAACCAGTCTAAAGAAAAGAACCTCATAGTGTAAAAAGCCCAACTTGTAAAAAAGGAGAAAACTCTGTAGACTGAGAATCTATAAATAATCTCAAATGGAAAGCTGACTATTCAGCTGGCATAAAATAATTTCCTTTATTTTCGGTCAGTTTGGAAAACCAGTCTTTTAATATTTTTTCTTTTGATTAAATATTTTTTAATGGGTGTTACTTTATTTGTCACCATATTTGTATTTATATCCTGTGTTTTTCATTCTTTTTCAGTAAAAAATTTACATGAATGTCTAGGGTTGTTTCCAGAAAAAAAAAAAAAAAATTATAAATAAAAAGAGTATGTTCTGCTGCCTTTTTTTTTTTTTCTCCTGCAGATTTCAGTAGCTTTGTACCAGTGACTCATAGCGTCCACCCTGCTGAATTTTCCAAGGAGAGGAAGTGCATAACTCACATTTTTCATCATAGTATTAGCTTTTACCTTACATCTTCCTCAGTGGGATCAAGTGTGCTTCAGTTCTGCTGCCTGAATCCTTCCCTTTTCCTGCATTCAGAGTGAGCACCTCCCTGAAAATGAAATTCAGGGTGAGTGGCCACAGGCAGAGGGAAGGAGGAGATGTCTGGGGTGCCCTGGGGACCAGCAGCAGATCCACCAGTGATCAGCAAGACATGTGCAGGAAGAATAATGGTGAAACTTGAACACAGCAGGCAATAAAAGAGTTGTTAAGAACCTAAAAGCATAGAGAAAGTGCATTTCATGTAGGACAATAATCTTCCTGCAGGAAGATGTGCCTGCTAGCACCTGATTTTTCTGACAAGTCCTAAATGCACCTCGCTGTGGCACTAAAGAACCCTAATTTTTATATCAGTTGTGTATGTTTGTGGTTTTATCTCCTTTTTGTCTTGTTCCCCCCCCCAAATAAAAACCTTTATGGGCACCAACTACTGTGATTTGAAAATTTCTAAGAATTTCAGGGTAGCAGGACTTTTAAAAGCTTTAAAAATGAGTCCCTCAAGAAGTGGGCAATGCAAAATCAAAGTGATAAACCTGTTGAAAACAAACCCCTGTAACTTTTCCTCCCCTGATTTTTTAGGTTTATTTGGAAGATTGTGCTTTAGGTGCTGTTTTCCCAGTGTCCTTCTCCTCAAAGCCTGAAAAATGCCCAATTTTAAGTGGCAACAGGGGGAGCTTCCAAAATGTTTTCCCATTGTAGTCCAGTGCAACACGAATGACAATACTTGCTTTTGAAGAGAATGCCATCTTTGCAACCATATTAAAAAGGAAAATTCAGAAATCCTTCACAAAATAATACTGAATGTTCATTTTTTTTTTTTTTTTGAGTTGTTGCTGGGGTCTGAGGTGCCAGGAATAATAATCAGCAGGCCTGTGAAGTTGCCCATCGTGACAGTGCTCCTAGGTAAAAGCAAACCTAATATCTATTCATCTTATCTGAGCTGAGTTTAAGCAAACAGCTTTCACTCTGCACCCTTTCATGGTCAGACACTGGGAGAGGGAGGAAAAAAAATCTAAACTATGCTTGGAAGAAAGGCAATAAACATCCCTGATCACTATTATAGATAGGGTTATTTAATGTTTCTGGAAGATGATGGATGTGCACGGAGCAGTGCTCTGCATGTGGAGCAGCTCTTCAGCTGGAGTTAACTCCACATCTCTCAAAAATCCCTCCACGGGGTTGATGCTGAAACATCACTATCAAGATATGCAGATTAGGCCTCCAGAAGTGTCAGAACTATGTGAAATCAGGGTGGTTTTTTTTAACCTCTGTTGAGTGCTAATCAGGCAAGTTCCTTTGAGACAGGGCAGCAGCTCATGGCGTGCTGAGCAGAGCTTTTGGGTTTAACCCAAAACTCCTGCAGAATTGCATTTTTCTCCTCAAACAAAGCTTATCATTAACACTCTGCTTGTTTTGAACGTTTGCTTTTGGTCAACAAAATCTCTCTAGTACTTAATATGTGAAAACACACATATTGCCCCAAAATGACATTCCTGTGCCCAGCATCTGCTCAGCAATGTTCAGTTGTGAGGGCCTGAAAGATGACTATGGAAAATCCAGGAAAAAATGAACTTTCCACGGATCTATCCTCTTGGTACCCAGCAGCTCCATTAGCTGGTCTTCAAACCTCCACAAGGCGCAAGAATTAATTTTAAGATTTACAAGAAGGCTTTATTTTAAGACTCTGTGATGTTTCACCCTCTTAGTTATGTGAACCTGACTTAAAACTAGAAAAAAAATACAGTGAAAACCACACAGGTTCACTTTGCAGTTCCTTTTGGTTTACGCTGTCTAATAAACCAAAAAGAGAGCCTCTAAACCAAAAATAGGGCTCCTAAAAGCCTTGCTGACCCAAACCCCACAGCTCTGGGTGTAGATGGGCTCTCTCAGCCCAAACCCGCTGCAAATAAAACAAGTAAACAACCCGAAAAAGAGTGTTGGGGAAATAAACATCATGAAGCATGAGGGCAGTAAAAAAACTCGGCGAAATGCCCATTTCTGGTCACTTTCGTGGCGCTCCTGGGGGCTCCGGCTCTGGCCACGGTGGGGAGTGACAGGGTGGGGACAGCGGGGCGAGAAGGGCCCCGAGGGTGGGAAGGGGAGGGGGAATCTGTGCCAGCCCCGCTCTCCCGGGTGTCCCCGGAGCTCTGTGCCCAGCCGCCGCTGCCCGCATCCCACCCACATCCCGCATCCTGCATCCCAGCCCACATCCTGCATCCTGCATCCCACACACCGCCCTGCATCCTGGCGCTCATCCCACATCCTGCCTGCATCCCGCTCCCCATCCCGCATCCCTCCCCGCATCCTGCTCTGCATCCCATATCCCACCCCGCACCCTTCATCCCACCCCATATCCACCCCGCCCCGCATCCCTCCCTGCATCCCGCATCCACATCCCATCCTGGATACCACGTCCCCTCCCTCATCCTGCATCCCATCCCGCATTCTGCTCCACATCCTGCCCCGCACGCCGCCACGCATCCTGCCCCTCATCCCACATCCTGCCCCGTATCCTGCCTCCTGCATCCTGCCTGCATCCCGCCCCACATCCTGCTTCACATCCCGCATCCTGTTCCCCATCCCACATCCATCCAGCCCGACATCCCACATCCTGTTGCCATCCCGCATCCCACTCCCCGTCCCGCATCCCACATACTGCTTCCCATCCCACATCCCGCATCCTGCTCCCCATCCCAGTCCCCATCCTGCATCCCGCCGCACATCCCGTGTTCTGCATCCCACATCCCGCATCCCACTCCCTATCTCCCATCTCACATCCCGCTCCTCATCCCACATCCTGCTCCCCATCCCGCATCCCACTCCCCATCCCCCATCCCGCATCCCACTCCCATCCCGCATCCCACTCCCCATCCCGCTCCCCATCCCGCATCCTGCTCCTCATTCCCCATCCCGCATCCCGCATCCCGCCCTCCTCCCGCCCTCCCGCGGGGCCCCGCGGCCCCGCTCCCGCCGCCGGAGGTGTGTTTTCTCGCCGTGCCCCATCAAAGCCCCTCTGTTGCTGAAATCTGAGGCCGCTTCCTCCTCGGCGGAGGCGAGGGCGGGAGGCGGGGATGGACGGGCGGGCCGCCCCGAAGAAACGTCCCTTTGTTCGGCCGGGAGGGGCCGGTGCCGTCCCACCCGGGGCTCGCTGCACCCCCTCGGCCCCCTCGGGGGGTGGGCAGCCCCCGCCCGACCCCCGGGGTGCCCCGGCACGGAGCGAGCTCGATGCCCCGGGGATGGGGACCCAGCCCCCGGCCGTGTCCGAGCATCCTTGGTCCCTGAATACCTCCCCTGAGGCCACCTGCACCTCGTTATTTGGCAGCACAGAAGCGCACTGCACGCCTTTTGGTGTGTTTCCACCACCCACCACCCCAAAAACTTTATTAATAACCTCAAACTGATACCCTGATCCTTCTTTGTGCGATTGTCAGGGTGTCGTGTGAAGCTGGGCTTCGGTGACCCTTGTGGGTCCCTTCCATCTCAGGGTACTGCATGATTCCAGAGCCGTGTTTATTTGCCTGGGGTTTGTTTTATTTTCCTTTTCTCCTTCCTTCCAGTGGGCTGTGCTGTGAAGTCGCCGCCGCGGCGCAGCAGCGGTGACCCCGGCCGGGTGACGCTGCTGGGACCCGGTGTCCCCTCAGATGTGCCTCGGCACCAGGATGTGTCAGGCTCTGGCATTTCCTGATCGGGCAGGATTGATGGGCTGCAGAGCCTCTTTTGATGGTGCGGGCTGGGAGTTTGACACCCACAATGATAAAAGCTTAGCGGGGTCCCCGGCTGGAAAATGATGTTGGGGATTTGCAGTGGGTGTGACACGGCCGCATTCTTCTCTTCAGCATCGGGGAAGGAGAGGGTGGGAGGGAGGGGGAAGGGGAAAGGACAAAATTAATCCACAGGACCGAGTTGGCTGGACCACCTGTGCTTTTTGATCTGGCAAGTTTTAGGGGCTAAGAACTCCACGTTTATTCCCTACTGCTGTTGGGAGATTTAGACATCAAGAACCTCGTTTTTCTCAAGCGGAGTAAAGTAACACCTGCTTTACACAAGTAACATGATTTGAGCCCAAATTTGCCAACATGTAGTACATCGACAAGGCTTGGCCTTTCCCCACACTGTTCCTTTCGTCTGCTGTTGTTTGATTTGGGGTTTTGGTTTTGGTTGGTTGCTTTTTTACATTAGACACATTCAGGGATGCAACATCGTCCGCACCTTTTGCCTGCAGTTGTCAGGTGTGAGATTTGACGTGTGTGCTTTTCATGCCGTGGCATTTAAGGGGTTAAAGCCACACACTGCCTGGATTTTGGCAGACCCCACTGGGGCTGTGTGTGTCTCACGACGTGAAGGGGACAGCAACCCAGACATTTTTGGATGCTGGAGGAATACTTTGGCCTGGGGTGGCGTTGAGGAGTTGCATAAAGTCTTGGGATCAACAGCTGCTGGGATTTAGGGATGCCAGGTCCCTGAGCAAGGTGTGCTCTGGTTTTGGGGTGTGATAACAGAAGGTGGGTTTGTTTGCTGGGTTTATAATTCTACTGGAAGTTGGGGGTAAAGGGGAAACAGAAGGGGATCCTGTTGGGTCCAGCTGTTTCCGCCCCCGCACGGCTTTCCTGCATCACTCCCTCGGAGTTAACGGGAGAGCGGGGGCTAAAAAAGGAGCGGGGGCTGGGAGGCAAGTTGTCAGAAGTGTCGTGTTTCTCAGGGTGTCACACACCCTAAATCCCTAAATTCAATGGTCTCTTCATAAGCAACACTACCAACTTCTTTCTTTTCTCTCCTTTTTTTTTTTTTCCTTTTTTTTTTTTTTTTTTTTTTTTTTTCTTTCCTCTTAAAGTCGCGTGTAGTTTTTAGCTCAGGACTTGCGTGGAGTTGAGAGAGGCTTTTTTTAGGCGCGGGTCTGGGCGGGCAGGACCCGGGGGGCGAGGACAGGGACCTGGAGGGAGAGGGGGGCTCCGGGGGTGGGTGTGTGAGCCGCAGGGAAAACCGCGAGCCTGTGGGTTTATTTTCCCCTCTCATTCCTGGGGTCTGAATGGGAGCACGTTGGGCTGTAATTAAGACATCTTGGAGGCGTACTTAACTCATGACGTGTTGCTTTTCTTTTCCTCTCGGTGAGAAAGTGGCTCTCTCTTCCCTGGATCAGGTCCTCTGCCACCCAGAGCCACAAAGAGACACTCGGGACATAGACACACACGCACACACACGCACACCCTCTGACTTAAGGTGAGCACCAAAAACTTCCTCCTGCGCTTCGTTCCCAGCTGCTGGAGAGTCCCGAGAGCATCTCAACTCGCGGGGAGCTCTGCGCAAGGTAAAGGGAAAGGAGAAAAAAAAAAAAAAAACAACCAAATCAAACTTTTGGGAAAGTTTTTTGCTTTTTTTTTTTTTTTTACTGCTTTGCTGCTCCGAGCGGGACGGGGACGCCGCAAGCAGCGCCTGTGGCATCAGCTGCGGGGCTGCCTGCGCTGGAGGGATTTTTGGGAGCTCTAATTTGGCAGCTGAGGCGGGGGGCGAGGAGGGTGAAAGACGGATTGAAACTGGCTAACTTCAGTGTCTTTGACTTTTAAGCGCTCTGTGTTACCAAAGCAGGGATCATGTTGCAACTGCAGAAAGACAAAAAGTCGTATACTGCTGCTCTGTGGCTTCCTCCTGTGGGATTGTTCTCCTCACAGAGATTTGTCTTTTTTTTTTTATTTTTTTCTTTTTTGCTTATTGTTCGGGTTTTTTTTTTTTGTTTTGTCCTTTAAGTATTTCTCCATCCATCCAGATGCTTTTAGAAGTTTTCAGGACGTAGGGGAAAAGAGCATGGTTGACTGAGAAAAACATTCCAAGGGCTGGAAGCAGAATCTGCACAAAGTGCTGCCCATCCAGTTGGGAGCAAGAGGATTTTGATAAGATGTGATATGTTGCATACTGATGTCATATTTGGCTATTTATTGTCAAGGGAAGCCTGAATAAGGTTTGGCACAGGTTCCTGCTCCATCTCCACTCACTGATAAAGTTGGGATGCCTCAGCATTTTACAGATGTAGCTGCACATGAGCTGGTCCAGGACTCTGATAGCTGCATCATTTTACTGCCCGTTTATTTGGGGTTTGGGGTCAAACCCATAGAAAGGTGCCATTCAGAACGGGTTTTTTTTTTCATGGCAAAACTCCTTGTGTGGTAGGTTTAGATAGCAAGGTCTGGAAAGCTTTTTGTGTGTTTGAATTAAGGAGGTTTATTGCTGTTTGTGTATAATTAGTGAGGGTTTAATTGCTGCTGGGGTCTTTCAGGGCAGAAAGTGCTGCCATATATGTCGGTGCTTGGTGTCATGTGGGTGATGAACAGCAATGAATTTGTATTTATGCCTGTTTCAATGCCTGAATGTGGGAAGAAGGAACTCTGGAAGGAGCCCTGTTGTTCTGTCAGGAGTGTGTATGGTGTGGAAGTTGACAGAGATGATGTGAGGCTGAGTTTTTTGAGACCCTCTCAATAAACACGGCTTCTAGAGACAGGTGGGGAAATTTTGCTGATCACAATCAGCAAAATCACCGCTGGCTCCTGTGAGGAAGGGATCTGCAGTGCCAAGATGTGGCATGCAGGAGGCAAAGCCCTCGTGCCACACCCAGGCATGAGTTTTTCCAGTTTTCTTGGGGTTTTGGGTCTGGTGAGGCCACAAAAGCTCAGTCCTGTAAAGCGCAGCTCAGCAAAGTTGTTCTGAGCGCATCACCTGAGATCCCAACCCCTACACCTGCCCAGGGGAAAGGGAAGGAGCAAGAATTCAGGAGGGAACCAGAAAAAAAAAAAAAAAAAAAAAAAAAAACCAACCCCAAAACAATAAAAAGAGACCAGTTTGTGATGGTTTTCAACACTTTAAAGTGAAGTAGGGTGGGAAAGATGTGGAGAGCAGCTTTTACAAGTTAAACCCCCCCAAAAAAGTAAATGTAATAGTGAAGACTGCCAGTCCTCACTGAAATTCTGAAAAAAAAAAAAAAAAACCAGGAAACCAGTCTTCCTAATAAGATTCCTGGATGTCTAAGCAGATTCCCATAAGAAAGAGGAAGAAAGCCCATCAGGAAGAAAAGTGTTGTCCACAGCCATGCCCCTGCCAGAGGCTCACAGCACAATCCACAGCGCAGCATCCTCTCATCCCAAACCCAGGGGCTTTAGTTCCTTCCCAGTGCCACTGAGCCTGGTTAAAACTACCCAAAATACTAAAAAAAAAAAAAAAACAAAGAAAACCCTAAAAATCCAACCCAACAAAACCCTAGAGAAGTACAAAGGCTTGGGGCAGAGGGAGAAAAGGTTTCAGGAAAGGATGGAGAAACTGGTTTCTGTTGTAACATTGGTAAGAAGGGTTTACAGTTTTCTACAGTATGTCCCCAACATTTGTGATTTTGATGCTGATATGTGATTAAAAGGAATATTTTTGTCACAGCCTGGAGCCAAAAGGACAGTTATCAATGCTTAATGAAGTCACTTCACCTCCTTGCCACTCAGTAAAAAATCAGGAAGCAGTATGGACCACCCCTTAAAAGGTGTTCTGAGATCCTCAGGTGGGGAGAGACTTTGCAATTGCTTACATTTAAATACATTAAAAGGTTTCCAATTCACTGCAAGGATTAAGGTGCGAAAACTGGAATTAATGATTTCTGCTTTTCATTTGCTTTTTCACCGAAGCAATGCTTAAACCGTTCCTGGAAGTTGAAATATTTAGCATTTCTGTTTCATTGTAAACCTGGCGGTGTACTTCGTTGCTGGAACTCTATGGAAATGAAAAATTTTGTGGGGGGGAAAAAAAAAAAAAGTTATTTTCATATGACAAGCTGCTTCTGTTGCTGGTGAGGAAGTATTAGACATTCTGTCTCCACTGGTAGGAACTGTAGCACACAGTGCTGCGCCTGAAAAGGCAGCTTGTAACTTGTAGGTAACAAAATGTTCTTTGGGGTAAGGGAAAAAAAAAAAAAAAAAAAAAAAGTAAAAACTCTGAATATACTTAGGATTTCAATCAATGGTATTTAAGGAGGATTAGAGGAAGCAGCTGGCTAAACAAATATTAGGTGTAGAGTGGATGCAGCGGTATAAATTAATAATGCAGGTCTTTATCTGCCGTATGAATGAGGTTTTGTGGAGATAAGGCGGCCCAAACGCGGTCACTGGATGCCACCTAGTGGAAACTGCCGAGTCTCTTGGCCGAATTTTCCTAAATTCACAACATCTGTAACTAATCCAGGTGCAATTTAACTCTGAGTGGTTAGTTTTATTCGCGTTTATCATTAAAAACCAAAGTCAGTTGTTTTTTCTGGGGTAATTCCAAATTATATTTTTAGTGGAGGTTGTCTCGGTGTTTTGAGTGCCCATTAGATATGACAAAAATCACTTTGGCTTCTGTTGATAATTTGCCACTAGCATCTATTAGCAGAGACTTTTTAAACCACTCAGTCAAGGAAAAAAGCCACAACTTAACAATCACTTTGGTGGGCTGCGCTATTAGTGTACGAGTGGGGAAATTTCTGTACAAATATTGTGTCAGGAGAAGCTGTGTCCAGCAGCCAGGATTTGAAAGATCCTTCCAAAAGTCCTTGGTCGCATAGGATGTGCTTTTCTTAACCCCCTTTGTGTTTTTTCCTGAATATTGTGTCAATGATAAGCATAGATGAAGAAAATTTATTATCTCTAATATCTGATAAAAGGTCATAAACCTTTTCTTTGTTCTTCTTTTTTTTCACCTGCTGTTTGTCTCCATCTTCCTCAGATGTCAGACACACTCATAGCTTGAATTGTCTTTTTTATTGGGGAAAGGAAAATTGTTTATTTAACCATTATAAAGATTGTTTATTCAGTGGTAGGTATTCAGGTGCTGTCAGTTCTCATTCCTCTAAAAATTATCCCATCCATGACAAAGTTTTAAGCAGGCAAACATGCATCTGGATGTACTTTGTGACGGGATTTATGGAATCTGGGCAGTTCACAGGCTTCTAATTCCTCAGTTTTTTTAAAATTTCACCATTAGCACAGCTTCCACTGCACATCACCCAAACGAGGTGATGAATGCATGGTTCTGATCCTTTATTTTTAAAATAAGTGCCACAGTGGCTACTGGAGCAAAGAGTTATTGAAATGCATGGCAAATTCAAGATCCCTGTGCTGAACTTTCTCCTGGTTTTCGTCACTGAGCAGGAAATCAAATGGCAACGTCAGACTCAGCAGAACAGACAGTTCCTGTGTCCTTCTCGTTCTGTCAGCTTTGAAAACACATTTTTGTAGTTTTCTTTAGATTAGGACAATGGGCTGGGCGTCTCAAACATGATCAATAGCTAAAAAAACAAACAAACAAAAAAAAAAAAAAAAAAAAAAAAAAAAAAAAAAAAACAAAACCAAACCAAAAAAAAAAAAAAAAAAAAAAAAAAAAAAAAGAAACAAAAAAAAGAAACAACAAAAACAAAACATTTAAAGCATGCCTGAAGAAGTCACCCCACCAGTAGCTTGCACTGGCTGCCCTGGAACATTTTCTTCCCAAGGCTCCCATGAAATATTGCCACAGGAGGTTGTTAACAAAATTGTGAGTTAATGGCTGAAGCCTGCTTTTCCATTAATCAGGAAAAGTTTATGAATTCCAGACTAGGAAGGCAAAATATCACAGCAGCAAATGAGCTAATTGTCTCAGCCCTGTGCTTCATAGGTGGCTTTACCTTTCCCTTCAGCCCTGCCCAGCCTGGTGCTGAGAATCACAGGGAGAAAAAACACAAACCTCATTAATGAGGGTCTCTGCAAGGCTCCTGAGACCAAGTTTTCCAAGTTTTCCACTGGCACACAGAGCCACTGCCACTTCAGGGCACATCAGGGCAAAATCTGCATCATTAATGGCTTGGCATAGCAGAAAAAAAAAAAAAAAATAAGGCATGAGACAGGAGAATGTCCCTAGATAAATGTGTCTTGCTCCAAAAAAATGTCATCTTGGCATTTGCCTTACTGCAGGAGACCATTATCTTGAGAGATCTTTCCATTAATAACATCTTCTAATTACCTTAAGCAAGGAAATACAAGGGAATATATCTAATAGAAGGACAATGTGGGCAGGTTAAAATGGAAATGGGCTTGACAGAAATCCTAGGTGGTAAGAAAAAAAAAAATGTTTCAAACTGCTCCAGTGCAAAAAGAAGGAAAAGTTGGAAAAATGGAATGATTTGGGTTGGAAGGGGAACTTAAACGTGATCTAGTTCCAGCTCCTTTGCCATGGGGTTATTTAGAGATAGCTCAAATTTGGGTTTGATCAGTTTTGCCCTGGGTATATTAAGAGGTTTTTGCATGCCTTATGTTAATTTGCACTGCCTGTGCCACGGTACCTGATAACCCAGCTGGTACCTAAATTGTGTCACCAAGTGTTAGTGAACTGTGCCACGAGGAATCCCTAAATCTACTTTTTGTGCTCAGAATTAATCTCCTGCAGTGCTGCCTGCACACAGGGAGAAGTGGCAGCCTGTGTGCATCCTCTGCTCTGGGAGATTCTGGTCCAGAAAAAAACACAGATAACCAACATTACTCACGTCAGTGGCTGGGTGAAATCAACAGAAACTCAAACAGGCCTCAGTGAATAAAACTTTTCATCTGTTTGCAAACACACGTGGCTGATCAGGAAGCAGCTCATAAAGCTCCAAACTGCAAATCTGCTCAGATTTTATAGATGTGAGTACCTATAAGGTGATGTCCATAAAGCATTAAGCAAAACTCTGCAAGAGTGGAGGAACCAAGGGCTGCACCTATGGAAGAAGGACATGGTTAATGTAGGAAAAAGAACTTTCATTGCCAAAATAACTTCCCAAACTATCCAGCTGAAACTACCATCTATTCATTAACGTGCTGCACTCCAATATATTTATGTGATTGCTGGTTGAGTTTGGTTGGGTTTTTTCACATAAACATATTTTCAGGCAAAAAAGAAAACCACCCCCGAGCCACACAAAAATAATACTGCCTAGAAATAGGAAAAGCACAGTGAAAAATATGAAAACACTGGAGGGCTGGGCCCAGTCAAAAGATGTATAAGAACCATATCAGAGAAAAATAACGTTACAGGATGTGTGGTGGTTTTCCTACTGAAATTTCAGTGATGCACACGTGGTGCAACTGCAGCAGACCATGGTGCTGGCACCACTTTCTGACCATGCTGCTTGGGGCCTGAGGTGATTTGCTCAGCTTTTTTAACACCCAAGGTGCTGCACACGCAGCAGGGAAGGTCTGGGATTTCAATTTCATGCTTAACCTGAAGGATTTATGCACACACAGTTCTTTTCAGGAAAAAAAAAAAAAAAAAAAAAAAAAAAAAAAAAAAAAAAAAAAAAAAAAAAAAAAAACAACTATATTTCTGGATTTTCAAATATCTGAGGCAAAATGTCAGGTTTTGCTGAGTCTTTGTGACTTGTTTTACTAATATCTTGGATTATATAGATCTAAAATATGTGCACAAAACATGACTGAGCTTTTATCAGCACGTCAAGCAGGCAGACAGATCTTTTGGGTTGCTTTGGGTTTTTCCAGTTGTTGCTGTATTTATTCTTTGTTTGGTTACATTAGAGCCCATTCACACTGTGAATAAACATGATGATCCTGAAGTTCTTCTCCATATAAATCATTCTGGGAGCTGTGTGAAGGCAGTGGCTGTGCTTGGTGCAGCCTGTGCTGGTGTGCCTGGTCACATTTATCATTCTGTGTCACTTGCCTGTGCTGTGGGGACTTCGTGGCCATCTCTGTGAGCCAAAACCCAGGGAAAAAGCAGCAGAGATGTTGATCTCCTAAGTGTTTTCTAGATGTTGTTTTCTAGATGTTGCCCAGCTGAAAAAGCAGATAGGGAGACCAGTAATTCAGCTGTTGTTGTTGATGCATAAAATTCAGCCAATTCTTGGGTTGCTGCTCCCAGTTTCCAGGCATTTCAATTGTTTTCCCCCCACGAGCAGCCTAAGAGAAACATGAAGATATTATTATTTATTTTTTTTCCCCCCCAAAGCAGCCTCCATAGCTGGTTCCATCTGCATTTTAATGTAAGCTCTGCTCTGATCAAACCAGACAAAAAGAAAAACTTTCAGGCCCAGCAGGGCGTTTCCCCAGCAGGATGGAAGAGCAGCAGAGGCAAGTTTAACATCTTCACAAACGAGCTGGGGAGATGTTTCCTTGGCAAAACTAGTGTGACATGTTTTCAAAACTGGTTAGGAAATAAATGGCTCACTGTGACAATAGAGGCACGTTTCAAACGGGGTTTTGCCAGGGCTAGTCAGCATTGGTGCCCTTCAAGGTTTTCATTAATTTCCCTTGGATAAGGGGATAGAAAATATTTGAGGGTTTTTAGAAATTGCAAAGTATGAAGAGACTGAATCATTTTCCCTTTGAAGTGTTTTTTTTTTATTATTATTTTTCCTTTAAATGGTTTTGCCTGACTGAAGGAATTTAAACATAAAAAAAAAAAAAAAAAAAGGGAAAACAGTGTTTTCACAAAATAGAATGGGGTAAAATGAAGCACCAATAGAACAACCTACAAAGACATTTTGGCATCTAAAAAAAGGAGAAAAATAATAAACAAAATCTAATGAGTCAAATGACAGTTCACACTTTGTGGCCCAAATTATAACTCTGTTCCTGACCAAAGTCATTAAAACACAAGATCTTTGCAGGAACAGTTCACCCCATTCTGACTTCAAAACTCATTTGGGTGCTCCAAACTTAAAAATTATTTATTTTCAATCACATTTTGCGTATCTGAGGCAGAAGAGGCATTCTCACTTGTGAATGTTACTGTGCTGAGTGATCCATTTTGCACACCAAGTTGATAGAAACTTCAGACTTACGCATTTTCAAGACCTATCAGGCAGCAAATTATGCAGAGAATTATAAGATAATGTCCCATAAATAGGACTTTTCCAAGGAATAATGGTTGCCCATAAAAAGTTAAACTGCCACACTTAGGGAAAACTCTGTAAGTGTCAAGAGAAAGCACAGACATTTATTTCCACAACAGGAGACACAGATTCTGTCAAGCCATATTCAAGAGTAACTTATTTTTTGCTGCATCTGGCGATTGATAAGAGATTATTTTATTTTACCTGAGGAGCATTCATTGATCTCTGCATCACGACTCAATTATTGCAATTTGTTTGTTTGGACTTCAGCCTTTTCCTGACATTGTGCTGGGCAAATGTGGCTTTACATCCAGCTGATTACAGCTTTCTCTAGCACAGCAAAGCTGCATTTATTCCTGTGGCTTGCAGTGTGCAAAATAATCATGTCAGACAACGACCCTCCTTCCACACACAATGGTATTCATCAACTCTTCATTATTATAACCTCAGGAACTGCCATGGGATGATGACTGACAAGTTTTATGTGCATATATGTATATATATATTTATATATTCATATATGTGTGTGTGTATAAGTAGCAACTTTCCATTTATATTGAGTTTACCACATAAAATGAAACAAAATCTTATGACTGTAAGTGTAAAAATGGTGACCACATGGTGGAGGGCAAGAGCTCACCGTGAAAAATACCTAAAGAGAGGGAGGTGAAGGTGTCTAATGTGGAGCCAGAGCATCTCTGAGTTTCTTTGACACCAAACAGCCAATTTGACTGGGATTTTTTTTTGTTTTTTTGTTTGCTTTTTTGTTTGTTTGGGATTTGTTTTGTTTTGTTTTTGTTTGTTTGGTTTTTTGTTTGTTTTGTTTTTGTTTTTGATTTTGTTTTTGTTTTTTTTTTGCATCTGGCTTGAATATTCCCTAAAGTTCTATCTCTTTTAGCTTTCTGTTTGTGCCACCTATGAGGAATGTGGCTCTTTTGCCCATGGAGTCACAATCCCTTTATCAGGGAAATTTATAGGTGGAAATTTGTTGTCTGGAGGAACACCAGAAGAAGTATATTCCTCTTCTTTTGGAACTACATATTTGCAATTTCGGTTAAAACGTGCAAATAAAAATGAGCAAAAGGACAAATTAAACACTCTTCTAGTCAACAGCCACGACTTTTTATTCTCTTTTTATTCTCATAAATATTGTCATGAAAAAGGCAATTCTGATTCTCTGCAGGTACATAAACTCTTCCCAGACTTTAGTAAGGACAACAGAACACACAGGAAATACAAGTGGGTTTACCTCAAGGAATATTTGGTTCATGTTCCTCTGTCATGGAGGCTTAAATATGGCAGGTGGCCTAGAAAGCATTAAAAAAAAAATTCTCATAACATTCTGTGGGTTTGTTTTATTAAGTCATCAGTTTTGAAGCCATAATATCAGATAAGAGCCTTGACTCCCAGTAGGAAAATTCTTCTGGCCTTTGTGCTTACAATGGAAAGCTGAAATATGTGAACTGCAGGAGTAAATTGGGGAGAGTGAAGAATAAAAAAAGGGAGAAGATGTTACAAAATGAGGCCAAAGCTCCAGTTCAGCAGCGTTTTCTGGAGCTTTTTAAGGGAAAAGGGACAGTAAAAATAGTGGGGGGAAAGCGAAATTTATCAAAATTGTGGTATTGCTTTTTCCTCAAAAACAGAGGGATGCGAGGGGGAAGCTCAGCTCTTCTGTGCACTGCTGTAAAATGTTCAAAAGTTTTATCAGAGCTGTGTTTAACTGAATGTAGAGAAGGAAGAAAGGCAGAACATAATAGAGAAAGCACACGGCTCATTTACAGCTTCCCCATCGAGTCCTGCAGTTCCTGTCATCCAGCCCTTAATTGCTCCTGCCTTTGACCTTTAATGCAATTTAATGCTGATCAGCTTCCCAGACTGGCTCAGGGAGCTGTGGGTGCTCAGTGCAGTGCTGGGAGAGCCTCTTGGAGTGCTGTATCTCATCCCAAAATCCCTGGGATGAATTCCAGGGAGCGCTGGGACAGTCTGGGACAGTGAGGGATGAGCCAACAGCCTCGCCTGTGGTGCTGACCTCTGCTTCCCTTTTTCTGAAATAAAATCACAGCAGTGACAGCCAGAGGTGCACAGGACAGGCCATCAGGGACAAATGCCTGCTGCATCCCTCCAATACACTTTATCCTCCTTCCTGCAGGAATTCCGGGGTGATTGCAAGCCAGGCAGCTTTAGTGGGAGGCTGAATCCCAGCACTTTGCGTCTTAAATCTTGTGGGAAATGGGAAGATAGAAACTTCCACGGGCACAGGAGGGTTTGATGTGCAGCCTTGGGAGGAGCTGGGATTGATGTAAAAGTAGAAGTACACAGAAATTAAGCAGAAAAATAATAAACTTATGTTTCTATAATGCCTTAAGTAAGTAAGAAACTGTATTGGGTAAGATAGTAAAGGGTTTTATGGTGCAGTAATGTAATTATATAGAGTAAGCTAAGAGTTTAGAGGTTATAATAGAAGCATTTATCTGTATGTGTAATAATACATAGCAGCCCATTAGACAAAAGTATACACATTTCAGTAGAATTAAGTAAAAGTGATAGGTTAGAAAAGCAAAATAGACTTTGTAGCAACTGTCCATTAGATTATAAAGTTCTATATTGTCCTGTAACAAAGAACTTATAACCACTTTAAACTATAGCCAACTACTCGCCCTCTTAAATCTCACAACCTTTAAAAATTATATTTATCTGAGCTATAAATCACTTTTAACCCGACTGTAGTCCCATCCCTTCACTAAAAACAGAGATAATAATAATATCTTGCTGCCACTCAGGACAACAACATCTCAGTGCACAATGGAGAGCCCACACAGGATTTCCAGGGATCATTACTGCCATCCTAATTCCTCTCTGCCCCGAGGAGAGAACTTGCTGTGCCAGCAGAGAACGTGGCACAGCATCATTTTGAGATCCAGGCACCTGAAAACTAATATTAATTGTTACTTTTTAATTAAGTATTGCTTTTGCCAGCAGAGAGAGGATTGCTGAGTAGTCAGGACACTTTCCTGTAAGGATATTTTACAGCTGCTGGTGAAGCATTGCTTCAGTCCCCTGCTCAGACTTAAATCCTTCTGTGACTTTGAATAAGTTGGAGGCTCTTGGTCCTCCATTCCTCCTCATTTTACAAATTGAGAAGATAAAACTTCCCCTGCTCTTGGGGATGGTGTGGAGGCACAGATATTCCTGCAGGCAGCCTCAGCAGTTTATCTGAGTTTATCTGAGTTTACCAGCTATAAAATATGTCTGTGCAGGCAGCTGGGTCAAGCAGGGCCAGTTATGCCTTTCATCTCAGGGAAATATTCATTTCTTCTCGTGGCATTGTCCCCAGGAATGTCCCTTGTCCCATTCTCTTCGTGCAAGCCAGTCTGATCCTGGCCACCTCCAATGGCTTTGGGAGGGATTATCAGGGAGGAATCCAGAGGAGCTGCAAGGGAAGTACATCTCTGTCACCAAGCTCTGCTCACTTGGTACCATATCACTCTTTTTTTATACAATCTCATTTATTTTTTTTTTTTTTTTTTTAATTTCAAACCCATGTTCCAGCAGGATTTGTGAGCTTTGGTGAGATGTTGAGCCACTAAGCCCAAAGCAACAATTCCTTTAGAAGCTGGAGGGGTTCTCAGCACTCATCATGATTTGGGCTACCATCTTCAGATAGTCATTATTCCAAATTCAGGAGAGGTGTCTGAGTGTTACAGACTGCAGTGAAAGTGAATGGGAGTGAAATAAAAGGATCTAGACTGCCTGAGAGTACTGGGAACCATCTAGGGAAAAAAAAATTTATTAGTCCCAGAAAATTTTCAACTTGCTCCCAGGAAAAAATACAACAAATTATACAGGGAAGATGTCAAAGCAAACAGAAAAACTACCTAAAATTCATGCAGATTGTCACTTACAAATGACACAGTTTAGTGAGCAAAATTAAAGCTTAAAAAATGCATCTAATAATAGAAATTATACATGGAAATTAGTGCATCTTATTAACTTTGCTGAAGATATATTCTATGTGAATGCTGTGCCCTTACTTTACCAAGATAAATATGTCTACATGAGTCAAAGGAAAATAAAAATCTGGTCAAAATGCCTTGAGCAATGAGGTTATTGTTCTTTCTGCAGAAGACAAAAAAGGCAGTTCTGGCTCAAGCTTTGCTGAAGACAGTCGTGCAGCTTTCCACTATTTACTTCTCTAAAGGTTAATACAGCAGCCTGAAAAATCTTGAGTAATTACAGTGAGGGCTGTGTATGCTAATGTCTTCTGACTCATTGACTCAGAGGCCAATAATATTTCATTTGATTTTCTGACTTCATTTTCCTGTTAAAGTATGGATAGCCTCTGAAATTACTGATTTATAGATCCGTAGGCATCATCTGAAGGGTTTTAGGTACTTTTTATTCAAAGCAGGTAAAATAATTTCACATCTTGGCCCCTTGCTCTCTGATTTTTCTGTGGGTATGTGCTTGATAAAAGATGTCACAAAGTAAAATTCACTTTTATTTATTGCATGAGGAGATGCCAGATATTTTAGATGACTTGGGGTTTTCCAGATTTTGGCACATGGGAGAAGACATTTCTGACCTTGAGATTTCAGGAAAGCCAACGTGAACTTGGGCATGCAGCTTGGAAAAGATATTCCCCATGAAGGCATTAATTGTGTTTTATTTAAACAGCAATTGCTACACTTCTCACATTATATTTTCAGGTTTTAATAGGAGCTGTGGGAAATGGCAGAGTGCTGCAGTGTCCTCCAGCAACCTTGCCATAGCTCATTCTCAGGAGGATTCCTTCAGAACCATGAGCAAAATATGTGGTTCTTGCAAATTGCTTTTCATCCCTACATCTTAAATGCCAAAAGAGAGATGGCAGCCAGCATCAAGTCATTTAAGTGGACTCAGAGTTAAAATTTTATATATATATTCTTTAAAACATATTTTTATATTTTATATCTATTTTTATATATTTTATGTATTTTATATATATAATATATATACATATATAATATTTAAAAATACATATATATACATATATATGTATTTTATGTATATATTTATGTATATATATTTATGTTTATATATGCATAAATCTATACAAAAATATGTATTTATATATAGATTTATGTATATATAGACATAAATCTATTTATATATATATATATATATATATAAAATAAAAAGTTTCAGCAGTTTCAAATCAAACAGAAATCTTGTGATTTTTTTTTCCTGTACATACCCACAATGCAGAGAATCCTAAATACACATTTATGGACTCAAGGAGCACTTAAACCAGAAAACATTTCCAGGTGAGGATATTTCCCCCAGCTACCTTGCAACTGCTGAAAGTGTTCCTTGGATTTGCAGCTGTGGATGTCTCCTGTGAAATTAATATCCCTGCTCCAGTGACCAAGAACCATAGACAGTCTTGCTTAACCTCTCATTTTGCCTGCTGAAAACCAAACAATATTTATCTTTGGCAGCACCCACTGGACTGCTTTACCAGTGCTACAAAATTAAGTCACTTTTCCTTTTCTTTCTGATGGCCAGCAAAAGGAAAATTGGGCCTCCACAGCCTTGTCCTAAAATATTAAATCCCAGAAATCTCAAATAACTTTGCATACTTCAGAAATATTTTCATTAGTTTGGGGCTTTTTGGTGGTAGTTGGGTTTTTTTTTGTTTGTTTGTTTTGGGGTGGTTTTTTTTTCTTTTTTTTTTTTTTTTTTGCAGATTTTTTTTCCCAAGGTTTTTTTTTTTTTTTTTGTGTTTTTTTTTTGGTTTTTTTTTCCTTTGTTTTTTTTTTTTTTTGTTTTGTTTTGTTTGTCTTTTTTAGCAGATTTGTTTTCCATAGGTTTTTTTTTTTTTTTTAGTATTTTTTCAGGTTTTCGTGGTTTTTTTCAGGTTTCAGCATTATCCCAAGTGTTTTAGGATATCTAGAGGAACCATTTCTAGATGTCCTAGTGGATTCCAGGTTGTTGTTATGTTTTATCCTTAACACACAAGAACAAGAAAGGAGAATTTTGAGAATCTTTTCCAGCTGAATGTGGAAAGGAAGGGAGCACACAGGTGGGAGGACAGTGCAAAATATCTACAACTTCTCATGGAGGGAAGGAAACCTGAGAAGAGGTTAAAAAAATACCACTTTGGCTGAAATTAAAACTAACTGAGAAATTATAGGTGCTTAACAGCTGCAGAAGTTTGAAGTGAGCACAGAGAGGTTGGATCCTGGGACATGGTCCTGGATTTTTTTTTTTTTTCCTGGGATTTGCTGCTTGCTCTGCCATGGGGCAGCAGGGAACTGCTCTGTGTCCCTCCCTGAGCTGCAAACACGTCTCTAATCCCATGAAGAACAAGCCAGAAAATAGTTTCCTACAAAATTTTATTTAAAAAAATATTGAATAAATAATAAATAAATGCTGTAATTTATATATAAAGAATTACAGAGAAAGAAATCAGCTGAACTCCAAATATTTCTGAATTCAGAGCGTGTAAGGAAAATCTGAGTTGTAGTGGAGGTGCTATTTATAGCTTTTATGTCCAGAGTTTATAGTAGAAATGAGTTTATAATGGAAAGTATGTCAGGTTATGAGTGTGCCAGTGCCTTTTTTCCAACAAAATCTAATTTGAGACATTTAAGCAGAGGTGTTCGGAGTGGAAGACTAGCATCAAAAGCTTTTTTTTTTTTTTTTTTTCTCTTTTTCTCTTTTTTCTCTTTTCTGATGACCAACCTGAAATCCTTCATAAAATATGTGTGCCAGTCCTTTTATAGTAATAATGAAGGGAATCTCTGGGGTTTTAAATAGCACCAGACTGCAGAGACTTTGAGACAGAGGTCACCCAGTACCAAAGGCAAAAGCTGTGAGGGAAGGAGCCACAGCACATCCTCAGTTCCTCTGATTTGGGCTTCCCCCTTTTGCTCTCACTCCACAATAAGAAGTTCCAATCAGATGCCCAAAATTTGTTCTTCTCCACTCCCCCCCAGCTCCTCACCCACATTCTTGGAGCAAAAAAACCAAAACAAAACAAAAAAAACAAAAAACAAAAAAAACCAAAAAAAAAAAAAACACAAAAAAACCAAACCAAACCAAAAATAACCAAAATAAATTGTAATGGCTTTTAGAAGGAAAAAAAAAAAAAAAAAAAAAAAAAAAAAAAAAAAAAAAAAAAAAAAAAAAAAAAAAAAAAAGGCCAAAAACCTTGTTTTGCTGCCACCATTGCTGTCCCCTTCCCATGGCAGGGAGAGTGTCACATTTCTTTAACTGATTTTCCCTGCAGCACATCTGGGACACTGTGACTCCCCGAGACTGAAATGCCTCTGATAGCTGGAGGCAGGGAGTGTTCCACCCTGACACCAGCACGGATCAAAGCCAAATGCCTCAAGGTGGCAGGAGGGAAATGGTCCCTTGCTCTGGGTTTGTGCAAAACAGACTCGAAAGATGTGCGGCGCAAACCTGAGATTAAAACAGCAGGGCTCAGAGGCATTAATTCTACCTGGTGTAATCTTTCAGTGGCACCTTGGGGGTGAGAAATTTGTCTTCACTGAATGCAGGGTTTATGTGTTCCTGTGTCTGTGTCAGATCTAATGACAGCAACGACCTGATTTTTTGGGGGAAGAGATTTCTACTGTCTACAGCATTTCCAGGGAGACTCGACCATTAAAAAGCTCATCAATTATATTTATGCCTCTCAGATTATCTCGTTTTGATGCTAGGAAACTGCTTTTTAAATGGTATCCATTCCTCCAACTGACCAAAAGTCAGGAATATTTTCTATTATTCCCTTCCTGTATCAGCTAATGGAATCGTATTTCCTAATCTTCTGTTGTCAGTGACATTTTCTTTACTACTTTTTGCTGTATTAACAGCTATGGCCCCTAAAATGAGCAGGTATTCTCCCCTGGGGTATGCAGCTCCTGTGAGAGTGTTGAAATGGCTGTTCTACACGAATAACCCACTTCAGGAACAGATTAACCACCAGCCAAGCTGGAGGGAGGGCTGGGCATGGAGGTTGCATCTGGGGTCTGCTCAAGCCCATCCTGTGAGGTTCCAGTCCCAGGCAACAGGAGGTTAATAGTTTATAAACAAATATTCACTTTCTGCCTGGCACCCACAGTCGCTGCCTGAGCAGTCATTCTTTCTTCAGAGCAGATAATAACATATATTGATGCCTCAAGAGTGAAAAACAGAGGGAAATTATTGTATGGCAGGTTTTATGTTGGGTAATTTCCCTCTTTGTCCCCAGCAGGCATCTCTAGAGAGAGGAAGAGCAAATTCCTGAGCGCTGGTTATTCTAACCAGCTTTTGCTGGTGCTGTCATGACAATCAAAAATATATCTTGCTTTATCAGGGTGTTATCAACAACCAAAATTGGGATGGCCATCCACACGTGTAATATACAGATAAACATGTTTTCTACAATGAGCATTGATTTTGCTGATTAGTAGTCTACAATTGACAGCTACTACTACTACTACTACTACTGTTATTATTATTATTATTATTTTATATAATATATTACAATATAATATAATAGAATATATTATTATATAATATAAATATTATATTATATTATATTATATTATATCATATCATTATATTACATTATATTACTAAAATATATATTATATATAAAATATATAAATGTAATATATAAATATAATATAAAAGTATATTATATGATATTATATATTAATAATGATAAAAACTAATAATTTAATAATCTAATATAATAAATATACATATATAGATAAACATAATAATAATAATAAAATTTCCCTTTTTTCACTCTTGAAGCATCAATATATATTATTATCTGCCCTGAAGGAAGAATGACTACTAATTCAACTGCTACCAATTATGCTCTTGGAGGTTTTTTCCCCCTCTCCACACCGGGACTAACCTGTCAGTATCTCCCTACCTATCTAGCTAAATCAACAAACCCTCTCTGGTGTAGATTAAACGTAATTAGGGATTAGCACAGCTCCCAGTTCTGCTAGGCAGCCCTCAGGCTGGGAGGTGGAGCTGTGCTGGGCTCGGTTTATTCAGGTCTGCCCAGAATTGGGCATTTGGGTTGGTGTTTTTGTTTTTTTTTTAACCCCTGCTATTTGACTCTTTAAAAACCCTGGCAAAGCAGCCTGGAGAGCAGCACTTAGAGTGCAAAACCTGACATTTGGATGTGAGGGAGTCTGTGCCTTTGGCCCCTGAGGAAGGAATTGAAGCTGAGCTGAGCCCACAAGATTTGAGCTCCTGGTAAGTGAGAGATCCCAGGACAGGGATCCCACGCCCCACGTGCACTTTTTGTAGCTTGGGAAATTTATGTGTGTCACTGAGATGAAAGCTGGCCCAAGCAGCAGTCAGTGCCTCTGGTAATTTATTTGATAATTTATGGTCCTGGTAGAAAATCACAGCCTTAACTACTAAAAGCAGTAAAATAATTATAAGCTTTGATGGTGCACAGATCCCTCATGGTCTGACAAATACCTGAGTCAGGGGATGCTGCATGGGGCGTGGAGAAAAATGACAAGTTTTCCATGACTGTGGAGCAGCTGGGAAGAAATGAGCAGAAATATCAGCTTTTTGGGGAAATCCTCAGCAGATCCTCCTGCTCTCCCCTCTTTCCTTTGGGGCTACAACCCCTGCCATTAGTACACCAAAGGGAAAACCAATCCTTTTCCCAAAAGCAGCACTTTGGGGCAGGGATTCTCCTGTCAGGCAGTTTTGGAGATGCATTGTTCCTACTGCTTTTGGGTTCTTCACCCCAGGCCACAGTTGCAACAGCCCTGTTTGCACTCAGTGGAGCTTATAATGGAAATTTTCTCCTTGTGTCTGATGCAGGTATTTGGTGTAAAAGCTCAGTGAAGCTTTGGTAAGTGAAAAAAAAAAAAAAAAATTAAATAGAGAATGTCTGCAATGCATCAAAGCAAAAGTCCTTGCCCTGTGTCCAGTGATCCCCTGTAATTGTTTAAGGATAGAATATCTGTTCCAGAAAAATAGGCAGGAGGAGTGCAGACCTTCTGTCCTGTGTATCTTTGTGAGAGATCCCTGTCTGTTGTAGGGATGTCACCGTCCAGATGTGACAATCCCTGCCTCAGGAGGGTGAGGATATGGATGGGAGGTGTTTAAAAGCCCTGGCAGGTGCTTTTGGAGAACCAGGAATGATGTCTGTGAAGCTGGAAAACAGCCTGCATGGTCCTGAGGACGTGAAAGCCCAGACAAAAGCCTGGAGTTTATTCTGGGTTGTTGAAGAACTGCTGATCCCTGTAATTAACTAAGTTTGGAGGAACTTGCAAAAAAAAAAAAAAAATAGCAAGTGAATCCTATCCATTTGCCATTAATTTAATCTTTGAAACACAACTCATTTTCAGCCTACTAACGTGGGTATTCTTGTTGACTAAGCAAGCATATAACCTCATCTGGCTTAAACCAAATCAATACAATTTCCTTGTTAATTGACTTTCCCAGTTCAGAGATTGTCAAGAAAGCTTGCCGTTGGGTTAATGTTCTGGTTTGGCTTGCTTTTGGTTTATTTTTTACTGAAATCTGCACAGGTTTACATTATCCTCAGGACTGACCACAAGCCAGCAGATATTGCTGGCAGACGAAAATAAGTCTCAAGCCAGTCCATTTACCAGTTACATCAATGGGGGTTTTTTTTGTTTGTTTGGTTTTTTTTAAATGTTTTCAGTTTCATGTCACAGCTCTACAAATTAAATCCTGTACTTGGACTTTGGTTCTCTCAAACTCTGTGTATGCTAAACACAATTCTCTCCTGTTTCTGGATTTCCACTCATTATTTCTCCAAATATATGTCACTTTTCTCTTCAGAACTGGTCTCCTAGGCACAGACTCTTCAGTTATGCCTTCCTGCATCTGAATACACCTGAACCTAAAATATGATGCACTTTTGTAATTGTACAAGGTGCATTGAGCTGCCTGCTCTGCAAGGCTTTATGCTTGCACAGCTCCAGAGGTTTTTATTTGCCATGGTATGTTCTGCACCATGATTTTATCAAGCAGTTGCAAATTGCCCAGTTAATCCTCTGCTTTGCATTTTCTGAGATTTGCTCAGACCGTTGTGGTTTTCCATTATGAGGATGTCATGGTGGTTTGTTCAGGGGAGTTCCTGCCTTTTTTTTTTTTTTTTTTTTTTTTAAATGTTTCACCTTTGATTTACAAGCGTGAGCTGAAATTATCTTTATTTTCACAACTGAGCCACTCTTAGAGGTCCAGAGTGGAAACAGAGCTGCCATTTTTCCTTTCTTTCTGCTGCGCCTCTGGGACGCAAGGGCGGAAAATTCACATTTTGCACATCACCACTGCAGCAGGCAGGCAGGCAGAAACCTCCTGCATGACCAAGCATTTCAGCAGCCAAGCCATTTAAGCCAGCCACAAGTGCCTCCAATTCATTTGCAGATATTTAATGATCCTTATCAGGGGGAGCAGAGCTGCTGCTTAAAGCAAAGAGTCCACTTAGGAAATTACTGGAATCAGACACCGTGAGAGAAGCCCAGTGATGAGAAAGGTGCTTTGCTGGCAGTGCTGAGGGTTACTGGGAGAAGGTTTGTGGGATCAATAGGAAGTTGGATTCTGTCATTAAGAGCATCAGCCAGGAGAGCTTGGACCTGCCATGGAGGGGGAGGGAAAAACATCTGCCTGAATTAAAAAACCATTGACCTACTTATGTGGAGTTTTTTGCCAAAAATAAGGTGTACAAGAACAAAAAAAAGTTAACACCTAGTCTTCTATCCACATTCCCCTTCATCTGAGACAGTTTCTCACAGACCAAGCAAATTGTGATTTAAAACTAGCTGTGTTTCTTTCCTCCACCCTAAAATGTCTTTATGAAGGCTGTGAAGTTTCCCAGTTTCCCTACAGCTTAAAATTATATAATTTCCAGCTTAAACTTATTTATGGCCCCACCAGTTCTGTTCCCAGGTCTTAGCTGAAATATTCTTTAGCTTCTCTGACATTTGCCCGCTGATATATTTATGGAGAGCAATTATTTCCTTACTGAGATGTTTTTATTATCCTTACTGAGGTGTGTTTTGCCAGACTAACCACGTCAAGCTCTTTTGGCCTCCTTTTATAAACAGGTTTTCCTTTCCTCTGGTTGCAGCCACAAACCCTTGCCTTGTCCTGTTTTAAGCCACCCCCTCCCCATCCCAGGGACCAGGAATTTTGGGCATTCTGCCTGAAGGTGCTGCCAGTGGCTGGGAGAGGGAGGAGAGGTTGCCAAGGTGCTGGTGAAACCCAGTGGCCACTCCAGCTCTTTGATGCTCCCTGTTGCCAAAATTTCCGTCTTTCTCAGCACCTCTGGAGGCCAACCACCCACTAATTCTGGTGCCACACTGCTGATTGCCTTTCCCTGGGCTCCTCTGGTGGTGCTCTGAGGCAAAGTTCTGAGGTTTACCCAGAAAGTTTTTTAAAAAAACCCAAGTTTTTTAAAAGTCTTTGCCTCCTTGAACCCAGTCCCTTCCTTCTCTATCCCAAGTGATAATTCCTGATGCTGAGTCACCACCAATGTTCTGATGCTTTTCCTTTTCAAGTCCTTATCTGGACACTATTTCACCTTATCAGAACTTTTCTGGTGTCATCTGCCTCTAGTGAAGCTTTTCTCCACTGCTGGCACATTTACTGTTCACGTGTCACCAACAATATATTTGCTTATTTATTATCAAATTCCCTCACTGAGGTATTTCTGCAGCACTGTCAGTTTGCAGCATCACTTTTCAAATTATTGTCCTTTCCTCTTGAGCTCAGTAAATCCTTTTCTCTATTTCTTTTTAATGTTGCTGTTCACCTATTTAGTTCAAGGTGCAGACCTGCAGTCTTTCTTGCCAGTATCTGCAACTGCAGATACAGAGAGTCTGGACTTTTGAAGAAATACTAATTTCTGTCATCTTTCTCACATCTGACTGACCAAGGATGGCTGTTTAAATCTCTGTTATCATTGCTGTAAAACAGTAAAGAATTTTTTTTCTTCTTCTTTTTTTTTTTTTTTTTAATTTTTTTTTTCCCTTTTAAATAAATGAGTCATGCATTTCTGGACCCGAAACGAAAAGTGGTTTTCAGACCATAGTTTGAATCCACTGTATTCTTGCTATTGTTGATTCTTCTGTAAACCAAAAAAAAAAAAAAAAAAAAAAAAAGAAGTGTGTGCATAATACTGAGGTGACACTGTTTACTTTAAACATTTGAAAGGCTTGTCTTTATCTGGAAATATTTTCTTACAAACATCCACAGTCTTACATTTGTTTATTATTTGTTTTCAACTGCATTTAGCTAACAAGACTTTAACTAAACAATCATATGACTCATGTGTTTTTCCAGAGTTCTCAGGCCTGAGACACTGCAATGAAAAGATATTTAAGAAAAGCAGGCAAGGGGGGGAAATGGTACAAGTGGACATCTGAGTGTTCTCCTGTGTATAAACACATGGTCAGCTATCACACAGGGACTCAGCATGTGGAAATACGTGGGGTTTTTTTAGTGGTGGGCTTGTGAAAAACTCCAAATCTGTTCTAGGTGCTGATAAAGTCTCATTGCAGCCATGTTGCAGCTCCTTCTAACTCTAAAAACATTGATTCCCACAGCTTTGAGCAACAAAAAACATTGTGGTGTCGCCAGGAGGGAGTTGGGGAAAGAAAATGAATCCTCCCCACCCCTTCCACCTTCCCCCTGTGAAGGGTTGAACTCATGTTCCCCCAAAGCCTGAACCCATGGCCTGACCCCGGGACCTGCCCTGTCTGCAGAGCAACTGATCCCAGCAGAAAGTGTGTTTTGCCATCGATTGCAGATTAATTCAATTATGGAAATTGCTGGAAGGGTTGTGCTTTCACAAGCCATCCCCATATGGCTTTGATCTGGCTGCACCCCCAGCCAGTTCCCCACCCCCAAATACCCAAAGAAAACTCAGGTACATTTGCAGTGAGGAGCAGATGTTTGATGAAAACAGTGCTGCTGTAAAATTAAAGTGTTTGCCCTTCTCAGAAGCAATGATTCGACTGGGATTTGCATTGGCAAGGCGGAAATATCTTCAAATTTTCAGTGTGAAAATGTGCAGGGCATTGTACCATTGGTGTTATTTCCTCATGAAAGTGAGTGGCTTCTTAAAGTCATCCTCAATGACATTGAGAGTGCAGACAGTGCAGTTCTCAGACCACAAGACAAAAAAAAAAAAAAATTAAAAAAAAAGAGGGAGGACAGGACTGAATGCTCATGGTTGGCTGGACAAGGAGTCCTGTTTTATGCTCTGCACCAGGACCCATGACACGAATGTTTTACTGCTAGTAATTCCTTACAGCAGGCTGGCACCAGCCCCTGCTCAGGAAGTCTGGCAGTGCATCTGTTCTCTCACAGAGTGGTATCCTTGAAGGATGTGATGACACTGTTATTTTTTTTTAATTTTAATTTTTATGTTGCTGGTACACCCAGCTTGGCTGGGGAAAAAGGAATGGGGACTCCCCCACATGAAATGTGGGTCAGAAAGGAGATGCTGCTCCTGCCCTGGAGGGAGCAGAGAGTACCTGGCCCATTTCTACAACGCAGATTGTTATCATTGCATGGACAGTTCCCTAACATTCCTGTGACTTTTAAAATATTTCCCAAGCAAAAAGTCTAGGAGTAAATTTGAAGTGATGATCAGATCACTTGGCTTGAGATGAGTTTGGAAACCAGCTGCCTGCAGTGACACAGAATTTGTACAAAGAGTGTCAGTAAGTGGCTTACCTGTCTTGCTTTTGAATTCATTAATTTTTGCCATGTTTCCAGAAAAGAACTTTTCTCTGTCCTTTTGGGGGGGTGGGGCTTGTTGGTGTTGGAGGCTGATTGTCTTTCCCATGTGCAATAACAGTTTTTCCACCAAGGATTTACATGTATTTGGTGGGAACTGGAGAAGGTTTAGATTGTGCATAATCATCTTTGAGGTCTGGCTCAAAGCCCCATCATTATTTCAGTGGCTGGGAGGTCTCTGGGGGGAGACATGGCATGGGTTGTGGGGGGGATGATCAACCACTCACCACAAAAAACTATTAAATGGGACTACAATTTAGGGAAAAAAACTCCATTTCTTGTCATCCTGGGTGCTGTGCCTGGCAGAATCTAGAGAGTGGTGCTGCTGTGGTGCCCAGTTACCTGAAAATTGATAGTGGGAACCACCCCTAGATCCTCCCTACTCAGATATCCCAGTCTCATCCTAATTAATTAAATTTCAAAATGTCCACTAGCCTGAATAGGCTTTGAGTAAACTATTTGCCTTTTCACTGCACACAAAATCCTCAAAAATTCCGTCTGACCAATTAGAAAAGGGGGTGGACTGGACTAATTAGTCAATTTAAATAATGACATCTGGAACAACTAGTTTAGGGACAGAAAGACAGTTCAAGCTCCCAAAGACAGCAATTAAAATGATAAAATAATATAATAATATTGTAAAGAAATTAAGGTAACAGTTTGTAAGAAACTGCCTAATGTTATTTGATAGATGAGATTTTTTTTTAATTGTCTAAAGAAGACAGGCACCCAGCTTATGTTCACCTTTGGCAGGGGGATAGAGCACTAGAAAATTAAGATATTCATGACCCTGTAGAAATCCAAGCATGCAGGAAAGAACAGGCAGAACCAGAAACACCCAAAACCCTGGCAGAAATTCCCAAGGACTTGCAGAAGTTTTGCAGGGCAGTGGGAAATATTCCTGCCACCAGGAAATCACCTTGAGGAAAAAGTGTAGTTACAGGGCCTGGGGAGCAGAAAAGCCCTGAGAAAAAAGCCAATTTTGTAAATTTGACCAAAAGGCAAAGAAATTGAGGGGCAGAGATCAAGTTTTCTACTGACCTCCATGCTTGTATGCTCAAGAAGAGCTTTTTGCTGAAGAAAGTGTCAGAATACAAACACAATCTGTCTGGAAAGACAGCTCTCAATTTTTTGAAGGCCACTGATAAGTGGAAATTGAAGAAAAACTTCCTCTAAAGGAAGGGACTGCAAAAGAATATGTCCAAAAAAGCAATTTTGCCTTTCTGTTTTATCAAAGAACATCCCACTGTCATGCTTTAAGCAAAAACATCCAAAATCCTGAAATAAAAACATGTTTATTCAGAGCATTATTAAAATAAAAAAACCAAACCGAACCAAACCAAACCAACAAAAAAACCCCAAAACAAAACAAACAAACAAAAAAAAAACTCAAAAAAACCTCAAGAAACAAAATTAATGGAGGCACTGAATGAACAGCATTCCTTCCAGGGTAGATCTTAAAGCACATTTGTTTTATCCCTGATTGTATTTAAAACCTAGAATACCAAATTTTCTACACCACATACCTTGACTCTACCCTACAAATAATTACAGAATTGCTTTTACCCTGTGTTTCTGGAATAAATTCCATATCTGGTGCAAGGCAGGCACTTCAATGGCACGTAAAGGCCATTTTCTTTCTCTCTGCAAGTAGTTTATCAGCATTCCTCCTGGGAAATTATTGGGCTGCAGGGGATTCCAGACGTGTTTGGGGTGTCCTGCTGCTTTTGCACTGAGCTGCTCTGCCCAGGGCTGCAGAGACACCATCACAACCTGTTCTCCAGACAGCAACTGTCTGCCACCTCAGATGGCCCCAAATCTCACCCAGCCTCACAAATTGCCTTAAATACTGAAGTACCAAGGAAGAAGGAGGCCTTGGAATGTGACCTTTTAGTCATCCTAATAGGGAGTGTAAATATTATCGTTCCTACGCCACCAATTGTTCTTTCTTTTTTTACCAAGGCACCAGCAAGTTTTATTTTGCAAGAACAATTTAGCCTGGGGATCAGTCTGCTGAGTCTGTCCTGCCTTGATTCCATCATCCTGGGGGACTTTTTCAAGGAGGAAAAAAAAAAAAAAAGTTGTTTTAGCAAAATGAGTGAAAAGCAGAATCCAGAGTAGGCATTGTAAGGGTAGTCGTGGCAAGAAGTGGATTTTCATCAGATTTGGGGAACTGAGGTCTCAAGTCTGTAGCTGGAAGTGAAGGCTTTACTTTTGTCTCTGGAGAATGGAAGGTTTCTGGAGGAGATGGAGGTTATGAAAAAACAAAAATGGACGGACAGAAGTCATCCCAGGCCAGTCAAACACACACCTCCCTTCCACTGACTGTGACAATAGTCTGGGCTTCTGGGTGGGATGTAAACATTTTGTGCACAGACAAAATAGCTCAGGTGCCCACAATCTGCAGATTAATTCCATTCTCCTGGTTTGACTCAGCTGCCAAAGCCCAGGGGTATAAGATACACACAGATGAGGTTTGATCTTGCAGATCAAATAGATCACATACAGATAAGATTTGATCTCTGGCAGCCTTGGGACTGAGCAGAAATCTGTTTAATCAGCTGGACTGAAGTGTTCTGCCCCAAGTTACCAGTTTTAAGAAAAGCTGCTGAAGGGAGTGTGTGATTACTGCCTGGACTGGTCTTCTTGTTCTATTACCCACCAGAAGTGCCTAAAGATGAGAGAAATACTGCTGCTGGCACCATCTCCCTGAAAATACACACATTTTGTTCTGTTCATAGATATTTCTCTTTGTTTAACACCAGCTCCACAGAGAGGAGCCTGTAAAGGCTTATATTATACAGTAGGTTTGTGCATAGGTGTGAATAATAACAGATTTTTGGGTTATTCCAACCCCAAATTATCAAGACTGACTTTATTGATGCTGTTGCCTGTTTTAGGTGCCACTGATTCCTTTAGTGGCTGAGCCTCAGTGTGCTAAATTCAAAATACTCCACAGAAAGGCAGAAAGTTTATTAGGAAGCTCCCTGTTTCTGCCCAAGGAGTTTGGGTTTCTCTTGTGCCATTTTCAGCTCAGGCTTCCACAGGTCTTCCAACTCAGGGAAACAAACATTTGGTGTAAGAAATCATCACCTCTTCACATAAAACAAAAAATAACTTCTGTGAACAAAAAAATCTTTCCACTTTAAAGGCTTTTAACTACTGCCAGAGAGAGAATATTGAGGTAGGTGGCCCTTGTCCTCACACAGTGGATGTTTGCATGTTCTGCAGCTAGACAGCAGTTGCAAAAGTAAATAAGAAATATGTTATTCTATTCAAAACAGACATTGGTAGGTAATGCTCCTTTTCAGTGCTCTGCCCTTCAGAGAGACGCTTGTCACTGATGCAGCCAAATTGCCTGAAAGCATTCTGTAAACTCTCAGATTATTATGTTGAAATACAAAAATTGGTGCTTTACAGCCTTTTAGATACCCCAGTAGTAGATGAATTAAGGTACGTATTTTAAAAATGGTGATTAATGTCAGAACTTCAAAATGTATCTGAGAATGAGCAGTTCTGGAGAATTTAAACGCTGAGTGTACAGTGACCTTGAACACTTCCCTAAGCCTTGAGGTTCTCCCTTTAAAACTGCTTCCCAGCTTCTTTGTGTGCCTGTCCAGGGAGATAGCAGATTCATAAACTGCAGTAATTGAAACCAGTGTGAATTTCTTGAGTATGACTAATCTTTACCATTCCTTACCAAAAAAAAAAAAAAAAAAAAAATCGCCTAGTCCCAGCCAAGACTTTATTAATTTTAATATGAAAACATCCACACCTATCATGTCTCCCCTGAGGTCCTCCCAGGCCAGTGCAGTAATGGAGTCTGACTTCTATTGCTTTGGCTAGAGGCTGAGGATGTGAATTCCTCTGGCTAATTGCCTTTTGGATAACCTACAAAGCACCAGGGGTCGGATTCTTGGCCTGGTAACTTTGCCTTGGCTCAGTGCCCCCATTCCCATCGTGGGGAATCCCAGGAGGAGAGTGGCACCAGGTCGTTCCTCACAATCTCTGCCTTTTAACAAATCTAAAAATGCCACCATCTTGGGCAAATCCCTCCCCCCGCCCCCTTCAAAAAAAAACCCAAAACTGTGTGATGATCTTTAGCCATGCCTGTGACACGTGGGATTGTCCAGCTGGACCCTGAGGGAAAGGAAAAACAGAATTCCAGGTCAGCACCGGCCTGCCTCTCACCCTGCCTGTGTGACGCTACCACATCCTTCGTGCTGAAATTATTTGCTGTGGAAATCATCCCCAGGTGGTGCTGCGTGGAGGAGTTTTCCCCCCATCAGTGTCGGGAAGGAAAGGGAGGCACGTGTGGAGCTTGTTATCCGTGTTACCGGGAGGTGAAATATCCCTCACTCCTCGGCAGGGCCTGTGCACACACTGCTTGGAACAGAAGGGGCTGCTGTGCCCAAGAAAGGCCCTGTGGCTGCTTCCTGTCACAAAAAAAAAAGGGCAGATTTGTGGCTAGAAGTCAAAATAAGCTTCTAAGGCTGATCTGTAGAGCCCCTGTGGGCTTTCCCTCACTTACAGAGGTTTTGCCTCCACGCTGCAGATGGAGATGGGAATAATGTGAGATGCTCCCACAGACCTTGCCTTCCCAATCAAATCTCTGTTGCTAAACAGACTATGTCTAAATCAATAAAAATCATTAATAAAAAAGAACTGTCAGAAGTTAGCCAATAGCCAAAAAGGAAAAAAAAAAATTAAAAAAAAAAAAAAAAAAAGCCACCCCAGACCCCAAACCTAGAGGATTTTGCAGTCTGAGAGGGAACACAGGGTGTGGGGTTGTGAGGGACAGGGCAGGGTGGGTCACACTAATGTCCCCTGCAGCCCCAGGCAGCCAGGCCAGCGGTGACACCGTGCAGGAGTCAGGCCTTGGAGTGGCTGCCTGGAGCAGAGCTGGACAAGATTAATACAATAAAGTGGGTATTTATTAAAGACCTTCAATAGGTGCAGCTTGGGCAGTCAGGAGCCTCCCAGAGGCCGCACCCAAGGTGGACGATGGTCATGAGTTTTTCACACAATTATAAGTTTGGTCCATTTGCATATCAGGGGTTAATCCTCCAATTCCAACTTTAAGTAATGAAGTAATTTACCGCCCAGTTTGCTCCCCCCTAATTCACTTTTGTTTATACTTCCAGGGCCTGAGACTGTAGGGTGCCCTTGAGTTTCAGGCCCAGAGGAATTATCTTGTTTGACCAAAATCTGAAGACAGGAACTAACATTGTATATGGAGCTTAGAGTTATCCACTGATGCAACACAGGATCTGAAAAATATAAATGCTTAAATCTTAAGGCATCAGAAGGAGCACCCAGCTGGCCTGGAGTGACCCTCCCTGAGCCCAGGCTGGGGCTGATGTGCTCTAGAGGGAGCCACATCTGTCCTTGCTGTCCCAGATGGAGGTCACCATCCTCCCAGGCTTTCCAGGAAAGAGGGAGTGGCTGAGGCTGGAGTTACTGAGCGTGGACCACCTGGGAAAGAGAGTGCAGCCAGCACTTGTCCTGCCTCTAGGCACTCCACAGGAAGGATTAAGGGATGCTGAGTTGGTTTTGAGCTCCCACCCAAGCTGGCTGTGAAGAAATGGAAGGGCAGGCAAGTAAACGTGCATGTTCTGATATGGAAAAATGGCAATAGCATTTCTGCATTTCAGTCTCCAGCAGAGGTTGGTTCGGGTTACAGCGTTTAGATCTGGACTTGGAGCACTTCAGGGCTGGTGTCTGTTTGGGGTTAGGGGACTGCTTTCAGAACTCACACCTAGACCCTGGTTTTGACGGAGTACTCTGTAAATTTTATGCGTTTCTATCTCTGATGGAGAAAAAAAAAGGAGGAAATATTTATCTCTGTGCATTTGAGAAAAAAAAAATCATATTAATAATGCCACCACTATTTGATATGGGAGGGGGGAATCCTACTCTCTTTAAAGGCAAAGTTGGGAAATAGCTCCCTTTTATTTCAAGGGATCAGATTTACAAAAACCACAGCCACAAAACACAACAGCAGCCCAAACCCTCCACACAAAACCTCTTGTATTTTATGCCTCCTTTTCTATTTCAGGTCCTCATTTGCCTAATTACTTCTCAGAGGCTGGCAGAGATTTTCCCTGCAGCGCTGAGCTCTGCTGACTGCAGAGACCCTACCTGGCACACTCAGTCAGTGCGTCAGCATTCTAGGTGGAAATGAATGAAAAATCAATCAGGGCAACTGCAGTGGTAGCATATTCAACTCTAACCTACTTTGTGCATGGTTTCAAACATTTCATTGTGTGTTCAGGCGTTTTTTGTTTAAAATGGTAAGTGGATCTGAAGTAGAATTGATCTTCCTTAGTCAGACTAATAAATGTTTTGTCATCTTTACTGCTTAGCTCGGGCAAATTTGCCACCCTGACCGCTAAGTTAAGCTGCAGACTTGATTGAAATGCCAAAACCCAGAAGAAGATTGTTTTAATCTTGAAAAACTATCACCAGCAGATTGCATCATGCAGTGGATATAGATACAGTGATAGAGCTTTGATTGTTTTAATTGTATTTGCGGAGCAGATCTAGAGTAGGTCTGGAAAATCAAAAGTACACCAGAACCTCTTTTGAAACACAGGTACTGCTTGTGTGTGGTCTTGCAAGGAGTTTGCCTTAGGAATATTGGTCTGTGCACTTTCTTTTTTTTTTTTTTTTTTTTTTTTTTCTGGTTGCATTTCTGTATAAGCAGAGTTAAATATGGATTGCCAGTTTCACGTAGTTAAAGTCCACAATAAAGTGGTCCAATATTCATGCCTAAAAAATTAGCAGCTGTTGTAACTTCTGCCAGCTGAGTGGGTTCAATACATTAATAAAAAAAACAATCCAAACCCTCATAAGATCACTGCTCTAACAAGTTGTGCAGTGCAACACTGTAAAAGGTTCCAAAAAAAAAAAAAATTCACAATCCTCTTTGCTTGTGGTGCCCTTACAGTGAAGGAGATTCTTTTGGCTGTAAAGATGAAGACTCTACTTTTTCTGGTGCTGATCTCTGCCTGTTGGGCTGAACCTCACCCTGGCAACTCCAGTCAGGAGCATGAAAGAATTGTTCACATTCAAGGTAAGGAAATAAGTGAGAAAATACCAATATCTTCATATTGCTGAGGGAAACAGAATAATGTGCTTAATTATTCTTAATTTACTTTTTATTTTTTTAATGCTGTCACACTGTTTTTTAAATACTTGTATTACTGGTGACCAAATGTTCTCTTTTCTGGTTCTATTGCACTATTGTTTCTCCTAAGAAAAGCCAAAAAAAGAAAGTTGCACTGTTTAACAGCACTTAGTCACAACCTTGCAAAGGTTGGTGAGTAAAGTACAGCATGATTTAAGGCAAAGAGGAAAAGCATGCATCCTAAAGTAATAAACAACTGCAGTGGGTTGAAATACTTCAGTTTATTGTAGAATAGATTTGATTTTAAGAGGTCTGCCATACACAGTTCTCCACAGCACAGATATTTATTGCTCTGGTTTATTTTAAAAAGCTCAGCACATCAGAGATCATAACTGGGCAATGTAAACTGGTTAAAAAAAAAAAAAAAAAAAAGTAACTTACCCTGAAAGAAATGTGCCTTTCCTCATACCTTTAATTCACACTAAATATTATCCTGGCCTTCTGCAGAATCCTGTTTGGTTCATGTTTGAGTCCCAGAGATTGTAGCTGTGGCAGGATTTGAGCCTGCAGCACAATGCAGCTGTTTTTCCAGTCCCAGCTTCAGTCATTGAGGGTTATCCTGCATAAAAAAGAATCAGGGGGTTTATGCAGTGAGGACAGGCAGAATGAGCAGGGATTTTCCTGCTTTCACCCCTACCTTCCCTGAGCCTGGCTAAAATTAATTTTGCAAAATTAAGAAATGCAGAATTACTGCCCCTCCTCTCTCTGTCTCTCTCTCACTCCCTCTCTCTCTTTCTAAAGTTTGATTTATTTCTCTCAACAGCCAGAAAACTGTGCTGTTTGTGTAAATATCAATTACCAGGCTAGAGCAGGGTACCAGGAAAGGGCTGAACGTTCAGGAGTCCACAGGAGAGGCACAGAAGTTAAAGGCACCCTGTACCTATTAAAGCAGGGATTGTCAAGGTCAGGCAAGGAGTAGCAGAGAGCTGCTCTCCCTCTGAGGAGACTCAGCCTGAAGGTCAAAGGAATGTGTTGTCAAATGTAAAATGAGGATCTATCACTGCTCTGAGATGATGAGCACTTGTTTCCCAGGGCAAATTTATCAGACATCCATGTCTAATAAGCATATATTTTGCTTTTCCTTGTATAATGCAGCTTTTTGTCTCTGAGCTTGGTTTTTTTTTGGAAAATGAAATTAGTGTGATATTCAGCCCTTCATATAGGAGTCATATATGCCAATTGTTACTAACCCAAACAGTTCAAAGCTGACAGAAGTTTCAAGGTGAATCCTTCTCCCTCCCTGTGAAATCTGACCTCTCCCTCAGGAGTTCATTCCTTGAAGGAGAGCTGGATAAAGATTTAAATTTGAGCTCTACCACAAGCCCTGTCCTCCAGCTGGTTCAGGCTCTGAAATGCACAGGCAGACCCCAAATCAAAGAGACTGAAAGTGATGGGGACGTGGCATTTTTTGCTTCTGGTTTTTGCCATTCCCCTCTGCATTGTGGAATCCCACAGGGCTGGGATCCCTCTCTGCCCAGTGCTGCAAAAAAAAATAATAAAAAAAAAAAAAGATAAATCTACACCTGGAGATAGGATGAGATCAGGGAACATTGTAGAAGACATTCAGGTAGTTTTTTAAATCACATTAACAAATCCAGCATCCCTCTCCACAGCTGAAACCCAGGAGATGTGTGGCTAAACTCTGCCAGGCTTGCATGCCTGGGAATGCCTTGGAATTACAGAAGGTGTGAAAGGGATTTCCTGAGGCAGAGGAGGAAACTGTGTTATATTCCCCATTCTTTGCATCATGTAACCTCCTGTAGGCTGAGTTTTATTTGTTAAAAAGCTGGGTTTCAGGTCTTCTTACTGTGAAAGTGTTCTGCATCCTAATTTTGTGACGTGGGAAACACTCACATCACAAAATCTTCCACATTTATTTTATGGTCTTATGCTTCTAATGCTGCTGTTCTTTGGTTTCCAATAATATTTCTTCTTCTTTGAGGCTGACTTTAAAACATCAATAACACCATATCCCCACAGCTACCGAGTGTGCTTCTTCAAACTCTTCTCCAAGTGTATTACCTCCTGTTTTCTGTCCTAATTGTGTATTGCAACCTGTAAACATCAGGAATTCATCTTTACACTGGTTCTCATCTGAATTCTGACTCCCTGAGTGCACCCAGCCAGGGCTTTATTCCAGATTAAATCTTTGTTTGGCCTCAGTATTTCTGTTTTCCGGTTAAAAATGCTTTGTTCTTCAGACCTTGGACCAAATTTGCTGCTCCCAGCTGTGCTGAAGTGCTAATCAATAGTCTGTGGTGACAGGCAGTATTCAGCAGTCAGTCTCCCTCACTGCCACTTGAAATTAACAGCTACAAGATCTATATCAATAATTTTTCACACTCAAAAAGATGAATTTTGCATTCAGCATTAAATGTTACTTTTCCCACCCTTCCTTCTTCAAATATTTTAAATGCCCACTCTCCTCCCTTCAGTGCTGCTTAGTAAACCAAATGAAAATGTTATTTATCCTAAAGCCACAATTACTTTATAAGGTAAAATTAGTGGAAATATTAGATACATTGTACTGAAGGCAGTTCACTGGCCTTTTTTATATTTTTTTTCCATATCATTCAATTCCATGAAGTCCAAGCAAATGATATATCACATTCCTTAGCCTTATACATTTGTTTTTATTACATACCTGATATCAGATTACTCTGACTTTCTTTGGCAAATATCTGCTTAGCCTTATCCCTCTTTCTAGTGCTGACTCTATTCCTGTTGTTCAACAACTTTCCTTCAGAATTTGTTCTAAAGTCCTGTTTGCTGCTGAGGTCAGACTAATTAACTGGCTAATGGTTGAATTACTTTCTTTACACGAATTTGTTATTTTGCTGCTGTCCAGGAACACCCGGTGCTGTCCTAAAGTGACAGGTGAGGCCACAGCAGTGCCTGTAGGCCTGGGTACACCAATTTTCTGCCCCTCCATCAGTGTAAAATCTCATGACACGCCCCTCAAACTCAATAGTTGTCAACCAGAACAAAGAATGCTTCATAAATTGTTATTGTTCTGCAATTATACTTTGCTTTCATGGACACAGAGCTCTGCCTTTCAAGTGTCCACTCTCTGGAAAAGAGAGTTTTCTTTATTTTTACTAAGCACTTTCCCAGTGTCTAACACTGCAGTAGACACAGGTCTGTGTCTATGTTCTCTTTTAAATATTTCAGTTTTTCTCTGGAAATGATTTCCTGGTTTCATCAGCAGCTCTGCTCCTGCTGGCAGTGTCAGTTCCAGCTTCTGGTTCTCTCCTTGTTGGTTAATACAGGTAATTTGGACTACAACAGGTCACAACTTCAAAAACTGCAAGACAGTTTTACATCCCAACTTTTCGCGGTGTTTTCAGCTTATTTCCTCTGTCCCAATTGTTTTTAGTATATATTTTTTCCTCTCCTTTAGTTTTATTCCACTATGCACAAAATTCATAAATTTATAAAATTTGTATTTCTGTGAAAAGCTGCATTTTATGTCTTCTGTGGCTTTATTTTCTTTGCTGAAGCCTGTGGTGGATTTCATGGTTTTGGTCAGGCTGCTCTTTTATCCAGGCTGCTTGACTCTATCCCCTTCCTCTGGTAGTTTGTCATTTCAGTCTCATAACAAAAAAAAAAAAAAGCAAAAACAAAACAAAACAAAACAAAATAAAAAAAAACCAAAATAAAAACAAAAAGAAAAAAAGAAAACAAACAAACCAACAAAAAAAAAAACACAAAAAAAAAACCAAAAAAGAAACCCAAAACCACAAAAAAAACCCCAACCTAAATTACTTTCTAGCACTACACACTCTGTTAAAAAGTAATTCTTTGTTACAAGTTTTAAAATAGTTTCTGCCTAACAAAAAGAAAAAAAAAAAAAAAAAAAAAAAAACACCAAACTAAAAACCAAAAAAACCAAAACAGAAACCCCACACCCCAGAAAAACCCCGTGTGCCTTAGGGAGACACCAGTTTCACTCTCCAGAAAAAGCCACAACCATAAATGAAATAATCTGGTGAGTGTAAAAATGGGGCTGAAGTGTCCCCACACCACAAGAAAACAGCATTGCCCCCAGCACAGCAATGTAATTAGAAACTCAGATTTTTCTCCTGAATACCTGCAAAGCCCCTCTGACTTTTGAGAGAGGATGGCTCCTTTCAGTGCTCACTTTGTCCATCTCTCTGAGCTGCCCATGGTGCTGCTCTCTGACCAATTATCCAAAAAAAGACAGAGCTCCCCTCAGAGATAAGGGCACTCTCCTGGGTGTAGCTGCTCTGAAAAATAATCAGAGTTGACTAAGCCACCACAGTAATTCCTGAATTAATTACCTAAGGGGAACCAGAGCCTTTAATTTTATTCCAGTATGGTCAGGTTGTAGAAGCACAAGAAAAGGCAGAGATGGGAACACAAAGTTTGGTTCGTGGAGCATCAAATTTCACATTTTAGCTTTCCTCTGAATGTAATAAATTCATATTCATATTCATTTTGCTGTGTTTGAGGTGCAAGCATGCACCCCTTTGCCTATCAAGATCTCTGCACAGATTTATTTATACATACTAGAAAAATATTTCAACACTGAATGAGCAGAAAAATTTAAATGCTGCACCATTGGAGCAAACAAATAAACAAACAAACAACAAAAAAAACCCTAAGCACATACAAATTAGTTAAATCAATTAACCAATAGCAAAAGCAGGGGAAATCTTTGACCAATTTATTCTCCAGTTTTATTTACACTCCACTTCTTTTCCTTCAAGTCAAGTCAGCACCAACAGAGAGTAAGAATCTGAACAGAGTTTCTGGGCCAAGCAAAAACATGATAAAAGATTAAATGCATTGCTCATCTGACCTTTTACACTAATTCTTATCTGCTCAAGATAATCTTGATTATCTTCAAGCTTTTCTACTTTACTTTTGACTTTTTCCTTCTTTCCACCTTTCTGCATTTTTCCATTTTCCATGACACTGACATTTCTTTCCATTTCCTTGCCTTTGTGTTTTCTGCTTTATGTCTGGCTTTTTTGTTTTTTTTCCTTGTTCTTTTGTTTTGCCATTCAGGACAATTTTGACCATGCCACGATGCATTTTCCTGTCTCTTGTTGCAATTGAGCTTTTTCTTTGATTTCCACACAACCTGCTTCCCTCCTCAGATCATGGCCTGGTGCCACTGCAGGGGATAGAAAAGTCAGAAGAGAGAAGAAATTTCACCTCCAGAAATTCCACAAAAAAAAAAAAACAAAAAAACAAAAAAAAAAACCCCAAAAAACAAACAAACAAAAATTACAAAAACAAAACCAAAAATGAAAATGAAAACAGATATGTTCTCTCCTTGAAGGCATCCTGGACTGTATCTTCTGGAGCAGACCTTAACTGACGGGTGCCAGGATATTTGGGTTATTTAAAAAAAATATTACTACAGAGACACAAGGGTTCACAGGTGGAACACGAATTTAAATCATTAATTTGCCTTTGCTGGTTACGTCAGTGGAATTCCATATTTATAAATAGCATTTAGGGGTGATTAAGGGACTGGAAGGGCTCCATGCGGTTTCTGTGTAATATTTTGGTTTTGTCAAACAGTCCTCATGCCACCCATGAAGATTTACTTCTGTGAGGGAGGAGTGCAGAGACTTTGCCTTGATTTCTGCTCTGCTCTGTGACACCTGATCTCCATGAAATTTATCTACACCCAAGCAAAACACACTTAGAAGTCATTTAAGGCAATAATTTGGAAGAGATGAAGTTTGTTATTTCCCTGCTGGTTTTATGTGCTCTTAGGTCTCCTAGAAACCTAAACCTGAGTTAATATGTTCTCTTTAACAATTCCCCCCTCAATGTGTTACTCAAGTTGAGGAGATGGAATCAGCTGAAAAATGCTTTATCTCAGCCTTGTAATGTCTTTTTTACAAAGACAGATTTCTTCCCTGCCCTATATAAACCAGGCGTTTTCAGCTGTACTATTATTTGGAAACTGAAGCTTCTGAGTAAGATTTATCTAGCATTTCTCTTACCAATTTTATATCAAAACTTAAGAGGAGTGTGTTGGGGGTGTTCTATCCTGTCTGCTCAGAGGCAGGAACACGGGAGGTGGATCCTGGCCTTTTCTTTCTCATGACACAGCAAAACTGCATTAGTTCTTCAGCCAAAAAAATCCACATATTTTACCAGTCTTACAGATGATAGATAGAAGATTTTCAATCACTTTTTTCCCAAAAAACAGAAGTAAAAAGGTAGCTAGTTAAAATACATTTAGGAAAAAATGTTCATTATGTGCAAAACATGTTTGTGATTCTCCCTCATGCTTTTCCTCAGCATTCTTTGAGTGATACATCCATATATTAGTTCATCAATAACGCACTTCTCTAGATATTACAGAAAACAGGAGGCACTGTTGTCACAGAAATTATTTATTAATTTTAAGTAAAATTTTAGTTTAAAAAAAAAAAATTGAGGGTAACAACTTGCCACTGCTGTGGGAAGAGTGAGGATATTTTAGCATGAGCTCAAGTCCCTGGAAACACTACAAGAAAGCCAGAAACAACTCTGTTTATTTAAAACATAATGGCACAGGATAATATTAAGCTAGGGGCTTGCTAACAGTGTGGGACATTTAGGGAATACATGAATTTATCTGACAAAACTCTTCTGTAATGTCATCCCTGGCTTATGACTTTGTTTTTCCCGTCTGTAAAAATGCACATCTTTTCCTCCACTGTCACTTTGTGAGGCACTCCATGAAAATGCTGGAATAATCAATTTCTGTGGCCAGCTCAGCATAAGATTGTGGATACTCCTGGTGGATGAGGCAGATAAAGCTGTTTGCCAAGGGCTGTGGTGTGACTCATCCTCTCTGCCCCACACTGTGTTCTTGGCCCTCCAAGGCTGGCTTGGCAACATTCTGGTGTGCAGAACCCAGTTAAGAGAGAAAAATAAGAAAACTAGGAGAAAAACCCACAGTAAAAGTATAATTAAAACACACACACATAAAAAAAATCAAAATAAAACAAAACAAACAAACAAAAAAAAAACCCCAAAAAAAAAAAAAAAAAGGAAAAAAAACAAAAAAAAAAAAAGGAAAAAAAACAAAAAAAAAAAAAGGAAAAAAAACAAAAAAAAAAAAAGGAAAAAAAACAAAAAAAAAAAAAGGAAAAAAAACAAAAAAAAAAAAAGGAAAAAAAACAAAAAAAAAAAAAGGAAAAAAAACAAAAAAAAAACAGGAAAAAAACCAAACAAAAAAAAAACCCCAAAAAACAGGGAAAAAAACCAAAAAAACAAAACAAATAAAAAAAAAACCCCAAAGCAAAACAAAACAAGAAAAACCCCAAAAAATAATCCAAACAACCCCACAAAACACAAAAAAACCCAAACAAACAAACAAAAAACAAACACAACAAAAACCAAACACAAAAAACCCCAAAAACTAAAACAAAAACAAAACAAAAAAAAACAAACAAAAAAGAAAGAAATTCACTACATAACCCAATAATCAGCCCACAATCAAAAAGACAAACAAACTTTAAAACATGTCCAGCAGTAAAATTTGGAGCTAAACCAATAAGGCAGCAGGTGAGACTGAAGTGAGAGCTCCAACAGAGCAAGTCCCCCTTGCTGTCCTTGAAATGGGCATCACACTGACCAACACCAAGGCTAGAAATGGACAGAGGAAGAGGAGGAGGAGGAAGAGGAGGACAGAACAGGTACTCAGACTGTGCCTTTTCATTTAAGGTAGCAAAATATCCTTTCCTTTGCAGTTCATACTGTATTTGGCGCTGCTGAGATACAGCAAAGCCAGCCCAAAAATCAACTTTTTGAGTGAGTTTTCATTTCTGTCAGACAGCTCTTCCCTGAAGCTTGGGGAAATCAGCTGCCAGAGCTGTGCTCTGTCCTGGACATCTTCTGCATCCTGGACAAACTCTGTTCTCTGTGCTGCCTTTGTCATCCTTCTAACTGCTCCAAGAAGATTAGCAAAAGCCCACAGTCTGTCAGAATCAATAGCAGGGAAGCAGGAGTGGAAAAAATACTGCAAATTAGTCACTAGTGGGGCCTGGTTCTGTGCTAACTGCTTGGCTGCTGCCTGCCTGACCATGCCAAATATGCCTGGAAGGGTGGAAAGCCCCACCTGGGAAATCTTTCTCATCCCAATTCTGCCTTTGGAGCTGAGACCAGAGCACCAGGGTGTTGTCACCTCTGTCCCCAGCAGAAGGAGCAGCTGGAAGCTGCCCAGCTCTGCTTTTCCACTGAACTTGACTATCTGAGGCTCTGGAGTGACACGCGTGACCTTGTCCCCAGGCAAGATCCAAACTGTGCCGTTTGCAAGGACAGCTCCTTAATGAGGGTTAAACCCACTCCAGTCCAGGGGTTTCAGAGTTTACAGTTCTTTGTTCACCTCACAAGTTCTCTGTTGGCATTTCTGAAGGAAGCAGTTCTGGAAGGAAGAAGTGTTGTCCTCCCCAAGTGACACCCTGGGGTCTGTGACTCAGTCCCATCCTTTTCCTTCTTTCAGCCACCTTCCAGATATTCCTGCCATTTAGAGACAGAAATAATTTCATTTACAAGGACTAGCCTTATCAGAATGCCCATGAGGCGAGCAGCCAGGGAGCTGCCACCCTTCAAACCAGTCACTATCCCATCACTATTTCATAACAGATCAGCCCTAGTTTCACTAAGATAACCCAGGAATAAGAATGCATTGCTCCTCTGAGCTCAGTTTCACAACAGTAAAACCAGAGACAATCACATATTTTAAATTAAGGAATTCTGGTTTGCTCTCTGTTTGGTTTCTTGGGGGTTTGGGTTTTGTTTGTTTTTGTTGTTGTTGTTGTTGTTTTTTTTGGTTTTTTGGTTTTTTGGTGGTTTTTTTTTTTTTTTTTGGGGGTTTTTTTTTTTTTTTTTTTGGTGGTTTTTTGTTTGTTTGTTTTTTTTTTTGGTTTTTTTTTTTCAGCTCCAGGAAGAGCAAGACCATTCATTCTGCCACACTCCCAAAAATGTGCAGTTTAGGTAGATTTGGCCCTGGCTCTCACTGGCTGCTGGATAATGAAGACCTCTAGGCCTCTTGCCAAACCCCTGTCATCCCATTTTCAATCCCAAGTCCCTGCTGCCTTCATGTCTTCTAGCCCAAGCTGTGCCTCGTTCCCCAGTCTGACATCTGCTTTTCCTCGAAAGCCAGAGGTCCTTCCTCCTCTCCAGATCTGGGAGAAGCAGCAGCAGCAATGTAACTTTCTGCCTCACTGTCTTTCCAGTGAGAAGGGAACACCATCCCATTTTCTGTAAAAAAAAGAACTGGCTTTTGCAAAACTTATGGGTGGAGGAACATTTCAGGTGCCACATCTCCCTTGGAACCTCCGGGGTCAAAGGAGATATTTGAGAAAAACCATGTTTTCCTTCCTTTTCCTTTTCCTTTTCCTTTTCCTTTTCCTTTTCCTTTTCCTTTTCCTTCCCTTCCCTTCCCTTTCCTTCCCTTTCCTTTCCCCTTTCCTTTCTTTTTCCCCTCCTCTTTCCTCTCCTCTCTCCTTTCCTTTTTCCCTTCATTTTTCCTTTCACTTTCCCATTCTTTTTCCCTTTCCTTTTTTATCCTTTCCTCTTTCCCTTCATTTTTCCATTCATTTTCCCATTCCTTTTCCCTTTCCTTTTTTCCTTTCCTTTTCTCTTTCATTTTTCCTTTTCTTTTTTTTTTCCTTTTTTTTTTTTTTTTTTTCCTTTTTCCTTTTTCCTTTTTCCTTTCCCTTCCCAGTTTACCATCCCCTCTGCTCTTTACAACTCCCCAGACTCATGTCTGGCTGCTGCAGAGGGCCAGAGGAGGTGGGAGGCCGCCAGCAGGGAGGAACATCCCCAAACTGGGATGCTGATGCTGGAGTCAGAGGTGACAGTGCTCTGGGCAAGCCTCCAGGCCCTGCTGGCACAGGCACAGTTGTTAGAAAGAGTGAGCATTAACTGAGTCAGAGCCTCCCTCCTGCCCCAGTCCTTTCTGCTAATATTTATTAACTTGACTATTTCGGCATTAAAGGCCCAACATAGCAGAGCTCTGAATCAGATTTCTTGGTAACAAACCACCCCAAAGCATAACATTTCTCCTCCCAAGGTGGACAGAGGACTGTGGAACGTCTTTGTCCCCAAAGGAAACAGGAAAATTTGCAGACAAGCTGTGCTGGCTGTCTTCACTTTCCTCCTTCTCCTCCTCCTCCTCCTGTGGAAACTGCTGGTAAAGCTTTCCATGGTGCCTTGCCTCAGATCACCTCTCTCCTCGGATGCTCTCCTCGGCAAGGGGGAGGATGGATTATTGGAGCATCCCTGAGCCTCTGGAAAGGAGGGCAGCGAAAAAGAACATCATTTCAAAGGGGCTGTAGGCCACTTGCTCTGCAGCTTTGGTTTTTCACCAGGGAAAGGTCTCTCACCCTGGCAAAACACCTTGCAGCACTCAAATTTGCTCGTTCTTGAGCAAGCTGAGCCCTGACCTGTGCAGGGAGCAACAATGCTCTGGGCACAGCACCTCCCAACAAAGAGCTGTACCTTTGGGAAACCTGTTTTCCCCAGGCAGATGCACATTTGCAATTACCACCCTCAGACATGCTTGCATAAACACAAAATTCTGCATTCCCTGGGGTGCAGCTCAGTGCAGTAGTGGGCAGAGAGGGAAATCCAGCTGGGGCTGCAGTTTGGGCAGATATTTCGTTTAACCACAGATCTGTCACCAGGCCTCAGGAGCCTGGGACTGTCTGGAGGGATCCAAAAGCCTCCCTGCAGACCCCTCATGCTGTGGGCACACCAGAGATTCCTGCAGTGCTGTGGGCAGACAGCTGGAGGGGTGGGATGGACACTCCATGGAGAGCTCCACATCCATCCATCCCCAGTCCTTCCCTCCTCCAGCCACCCACATCTCCCCGGCTGATGACATTTTTCCATCAATTTTTTCCTGAACCAACCCAGAAAATTGCTGCTAGCCTTCACAGGGCCATCCTCTCAGCAGCCTCTGTGTTTTTTGGGAGCTCACCCGCAGCTTTTGCTGGATTTAGAGAGAGCCAGGTCGGGCTTCAGAGTGGGGAATCACATTTTTGGGCAGCCACATCGACTTGCTGAACATGCACAGGGGGTTGCAAAGTCTATTTTCACAGCCTGTGAGTGCAGAGTGAGGTTGGTGGTGCTTCCCCAGTGAGCTGGTGATTTATTGGGGGTTTTGGCCACTGTATCAGGGGTCAAGGAGAAAAAACCCAGTGGGAGCACTGAGCTTGCTCAATCAGTTTGAAGTTCAAAATTCACATGAGGAACAAAGCAAGAGATACTGAAAGGAGGCAAAACTCTCACTTTTGGGTACGTCTGCTGACTAGCACATGAAATCTGCATTTTCCAGGGTTTTCTCAAGGCAGCACAGGCTGTAAAATCCCCAGAGACTCAGGGCTGGGCAGAGCACCTGCCCCAGCTGACTGTCCTAAGCAAAATTATTTCACACGGCAACATCTGCTGCTAGAGGGAAGGAAAGCAGGAAACCTGGGGTGAGGAGGAGAGGAGACAGACAGTCATATACAGGCTGGCATGAAAAGTGAGATCAAAATCTAAAAGACAAAACAGTGACAAGTTTTAAGGAGGTCAGATAAAAAGATGAGGAAAAACCACATTGGAATGATGAAGAGGGTGGGCAGCAGAGGAACAGATTTTACATTTGAAGAGCAACTGGACTTCCTTACTCTGGTCAGAAGAGGAACTTATACTCAAAAGTTAGAATAAAATGCAAATAAAAATGCCTAAAATATCTACTTTAGATTTTTGCTGACACTTTTCATGTCAGCATAAATAATGCTGTTTGATACATAAACGGTTTTTCTGCTTTGTGAGTGGGATTCTCTGCATCTCAGACTGTAAGGAGTTTGTGTGCTGCTGCCTGAATAAGCAGAATCCCTCCAGAAAAATTGAGTTATGAAAATAAAAAATAAAGCATTGATATACAACTCTTGAACAAGGAAAATATGAAAAGTGTTTTGGAGCCTTTTATGGGTGGTGGCATTCATCAGCAATACAACTCTGTAAATCTATTTACACAATATGAATATAGGATGGTCTCTGCCTGTGTGAGGGGCACTGAGATGCTTTGAGCTGAGCAAATAATTATTTATAACTAGTTTATAAACCTTATCACTGAACAGATCCAAAATGATTGCAGGGTGGTGATCCTGCAGGTGCAGCTGGTGATGCCTTGTGAAGGCTGACCTAGAGCAGAGGCTGGACAGAGTTACAGAATAAAGCAGGGATTTATTATTATTATTATTCCATGGATCCAATCCAATTGGATTGTCCTTGGATCCTCAATGGATCCCAGGACAATCCTGCTGTCCTTGGGCAGCACAAGAGCCCAGCCACGGCTGCACCCAAGATGAACCAAAAATGGCCCCAAAATGCACGAGGGCTCACAAGGTCTCTCACTTTTATCAGTTCTGCTCCATTTGCATACTGCAGTTAATTATCCAATTACAGCTTTAGGTTATGCAGTCCCATCCTTCTTGTTTTTTCTCTCTTCAATTTACTTGTTTATAATTTTTGGGCCTGGAGCTTGTAACCGTTTTCTTTGGTCAGGCTGGAAAAGGAATTGTTATCCTTTTCCAAAAGGAATTGTTATTCTTTTCCAAGGGAAAAGAGTCTACCTACCCTGGGAGGAGAACTTGCTAACACTAAATATGAAGCTCAGAGCTGCACACTGAAGCAGCACACAATCTGAAAAATACAAAAACTGAAACTTAAGGCACCAACAGCATTGACCACACCCATTTTTAAGGCACCCCACCCATTGACCACACCCATTCTGTAAAAGGAAGACTGCAAACCAATTTAGTGGGGGGTTTTTTTACCTTTTTTTTTTTACCTTTTCCTCCTTCAATCCTACAGAAAACGGGCCCCGCCTCCTCGTGGTAGCAGAGCAAGCCAAAATCTTCTCCCACCGCGGCGGCAACGTGACACTGCCATGCAAATTCTACCATGAGCACACCTCCACCGCCGGCTCAGGAACCCACAAAATCCGCGTCAAGTGGACCAAACTCACCTACGATTACCTCAAGGAAGTGGACGTGTTCGTGGCCATGGGGCACCACAGGAAGAGCTACGGGAGCTACCAGGGCAGGGTGTCCCTGCGGGAGAGCAGCGAGAACGACGCCTCGCTCGTCATCGCCAACATCAGGCTGGAGGACTACGGCAGGTACAAGTGCGAGGTGATCGAAGGGCTGGAGGATGACACGGCAGTGGTGACCCTCAATTTGGAAGGTAGGTGACACCCTGAGGCACACCTGGAGTGGGATTGATGTGGTGTTAAGGAATTCCTGCTTTTTTTTCTCTCCTCCTGCTGGTTGTGTTGTCAGATATTGCATTACCGCTGACGTGTTATCGGCGATATTGTGTTATCACTGATTTTGTCTTATCACTGATTTTGTCTTATCGTGATTTTGTCTTATCACTGATTTTGTGTGTTATCAGTGGTTACAGCAAGCTGAGGAAGCAGAATTCATTGTGCTCTGGGGAATCCTGGCCTGGCAACAATCATAAATTGGACCATCATCATGGCTATTATAACTTATGCTAGCCCACGGCGTATCCAAATTCCAGCCAGACCTGGTGTGAGAGGAGCCAAGAAAGGATGAGCAAACACAGTGCTGAGAGCTCCACGTGTTTCTAATTTGCTCCTGTCATTTTGCAGAAGCCGCTGCATCTTTTTACCTAGGTGAAATTATATCAAATTCCCCCACAATGGCAATTTTACCAAACTTCAGGATATTTTAGATTATCAAGCAAATGCAAGTGTACCTTTAAAGATAAAAAAAGTTACAGTAGTTATCTAGAGACAGTGGGTTTGCATTTTCCAGCCTTATAATTAGATAAATTAGATTTTTATATTGCCTGTCAGGATGACTCCTACATATTGTGTCTAATAATTTTCTTCAGCATTATTCTTGAGAACCGTAGAGTGAAAAACTAATGAAACAGGTTTAAACAGGACAAAATTTCAGCTTTCCTTACTTCTTATGCAATTCAGACACATTTTATGAGTTTCAATACACAGAAAAGAGTGTTTGACCCTTTCTTTTTTTTTTTTTTTTTCCCAAAGCATTGCACTGAACACAGAGGTAAACAAATGTTTCATAAGGACATATCACTGACTCTTACACTCACTAGCAAGTGTATGCCAGAGGAGTATATCCCTCTGGGGTAAACAGAGGGATCCTGAGAGAGGGAGAGGAAAAAGAAAGGAAAAAAAAAGAGAAAAAAGAAGAGAAGAGAAAGTACAGAAAGAGGGGGAAAAGAAAAAAAAAAAAGGAGGAAAAGGGGAAAGAAGGGAAAGGGAAAAAAATTTTTTAAAAGGAGGGAAAAAGGAAAATGGAAAAATGGAGAAAGGGGGAAAGGAGGAGGAGAAGGAGGAGAAGGAAAGGAAAAGGGGAAAATAAAAGGGAAAAGGAAAAGGAGGAAAGGAGGAAAGGAAAAGGGGTAAAGAAAAAAGGGAAGGGAAAAGAGGTAAAGAAAAAGGGGAAAGGAAAAGGGGTAAAGAAAAAAGGGAAAGGAAAAGGAAAAGGAAAAGGAAAAGGAAAAAAAAGGAAAAGGAGAAGGAAAAAAGGAGAAGGAAAAGAAAAGGAAAAGGAAAAATGGAAAAGGAAAAGGAAAAGAGCAAAAAGGATACAGCTACCCTGCACATTAAGAATGTCTGAGTGGTTCTTGGAACCAGATTAACGTAATGGGTTTTACATAGTTCACTTCTTTACGTCTATTCTCCCATTCCTAGCTGGAGGCCACAAAAACTTCCCGTTTGGGATTGCAGGAAAACCCTGCCCAGTTTCCATGCCATGGGGTAGTGCATTTAGGTTGTTCCACCCCACATAATTAATCTGTAACAAGAATGTACCCTTTTCTTTTCAAACTTATGAGACAAAGAGAACTGAACATTTTCGTATTTAGCTTAAGTTCTCTAAAGCAGTTATGAGTGAAAACAGAAATGAGCTGGAGGAGAAAAATCTTTATTCTTCTGTGCTGGCCAAAAGCTCTCCTGTGTTTGGCCTCCCTTCCACTGGGGCAGGCTCTGCAGTGGCTGCTCAGCCCCCAAAGGGAGAAAATTCCTCTTGGCAGGCCCAGCTTTACCTGAGTGAAACAGCTCTCCTCACTGCCCAGGCTCTTGCTTCCTCTACAGCAAAAGTTCATTATTTTTCTGCTGTTAAAAGCAAGGGGATTGTGCTGTGAATGCTTCCTGCTGTGCCTGGGAAGGGGAGATGCTGATGGATGTGGGAGCAGAGCAAGTTTTCCTGAAGCTTGGTACAAAGGCTTGTGCACATGCAGAAATCCATACCTGAAATTCATGACTGGGTTAAAGCTGCAGTGGGAAAGCAATGAGAAATCATTTCTTTGCTGCATGCAATGACACAAGGGAGATTTGTTTTTAAAAAAGGAGATTTTCTACCTTTTTTACTGTTGCTGTTTTGTAATACAGCACCAGCCTTGGATACAAGGTCAGGGTCCCTCCTCCAAAATAAGGAAATTCATAAGTAGAGGAGGAATCATATTTCTTCAGCCAAGTGTGTTCCAACCTGTTCTCAAATGAAAGTTTATATATTTTACACAGTGTCTGGCTAACATAAGGAACAATGGTTTTTCAGTGATTTTTGTCACCCATGAGGCAGGTGTAAGGATGTTCATTTCTCACATTGTGGTGTTTCTTAAACTGGAAGGAACATTTTCTTTGCAAAACCTCATGGTGAAATGTAACCTTTCAAGTAAGATAAGAGTGGTGAGAGTTTCAGTTTAGTCAAGTGTCATCCCTGCTTGTGTTGACTAAACCCAGTAATTCTGGGTCTATGGCACACTGAACTTTCCTAATAAAAAGATAAATATTAAAATATAATAATATTACAGTGGAGATATATAGCTGATAAAATATATTTCTCTTTTTGTATGGCCCTGTACTTATTTTTTCAACACCCTTGCAGCTTTATGGAGTTCTGGCATTAAATTCCATTTCATGTATTTGGGCGAAGCAGAAGAGACCAGGGAAGGAAAAAAACCCCACAATATTTGTGACAAAAATTGAAATGTATCAGCCCATTCTAACTTTCTACAGTCTGGTGTAAAGAATCAGGTTAATCTCACAGTGGGAGTGATTTGCATCAGTAGCCTGATGTCCTGAGGTGGTGGCCTTCAGGATATTAATTGGCAGCAGGAAAAAGCCATTTTCACCCAGGAATGCCCAAGAGCAGAGCAAAGCAGCTGATGGCTCCCTGTACAAAATCCATGGCCATGTATTAATACCAAAATTCTTGACCTCAACCTCAATGGACCTTTTTTCTTCTCCCACTGTGACAGCATTTTATTTTTTCTAGTCTTAAAGGCCTCCTGGGGTTGTTATTAAATAAACAATTCATAACAACTGGGCACTTTTAGCTTTGAAAAAAACCTCTGAAGTTAGAGTCAGTCTGGATTTGTTTTCATACCTTACATTTCTGTGACCAGTTTTCTTCATTTTTATTAATTGGGAGCCACAGCATTTTTTTCCCTAGACCAGAGAGATTGTGCTGAGCACCAGCTAAAGCTCAGAACTGGAACCCACTGCAGTTTTCCACAACCATCAGATTTAGGATTTGTTCAGGTCCTAAATCATGTCATGATTTCCATCCTGTTTGCACCTTGAAGTACCAGGACTGGCCTAAGGGTTGGTCCGGGCTCAGCAGCTGTAAGAAATGTCAAGTACTGAGGAAAGCAGGAAATTCTTTATGGAGAACCAACCTCATCACCAAAACCATCTTCCCTTTGAGCTGGCCTTACTCTCCTCCTGCTATAAAATATGGATCATGAGTTTTACACTCTTTGTTCAGTGCCCTGAAGTCAAAAAGCTGATATATTAAAAGGTTTGTGACAGCAGGCAGATATTGTTGTCCGAGTTGTGAGCAAAAAAAAAGAATTCTCAGCTTACACTAAATTTTATTTACGGCAGCTTTTTACGGCCCTACACTAAATTTTCTTTATGTTTGTGCTTTGCTAGTTTATTTCCCCATGAATACCTGGCAGTGTGATGAATCTCACTGTGCCAGGGTTGTGAGTTTGGCCTCCCAGGCTCCAGCCCTCAGGTGCTGCTCAGGCACAGGTTTTGTGTGCCCTCGCTGCAGGAGAACCAGGGGAGGGGTGACAGAGAAAGTGGGACAATGCTAAACAGCCAAAGGCAGGCTGTAACTCCATTAAAATTATTTTTAATAGTTTCTCTCTTCAAAGGGAGGTGAGAATTGAGGACAATAAGTTTGCAATACAGGCTACAAAATAATTACCTTTTACATCCAATGCTACTGGGAATTTGAAGATCTAGATAAAATCATTAAAAGCCACTGTAGAAAGCAGCTTCTAGATAGAACCTAACTCTTCGTGTGGCTCCCCAAGAACAAAAAACCATCAGCATTCATGTTCTTGCTTTGAGGTATGTTGGCCTTTAGGTCCAAGAAAGGAGAAAAAAAACCCAAAAAACAAAAAACAGGCATCCCTTTCAAAACCAGACTCTTTAGTTCAAAATAGCTCAAGCAGATCCATAAGCTTCACATAAACAAATTTTTTCAAACTGTCAAAACAATCATTTTTTAATCTGTTCATTTGGTGTTCAGCTGGATGTAAGCAATGGGGAGTTCAGAGTTGAAACCAACAGGAAATCAACTCCATGCTCTCAAGAGCAGGAGAAATCAGATTCAGCCTAATAATGTCATATTTGTTTCCTCTGTGTGTTGCTGTTCCATCCATACAGACACCAAAAAACCACATATTTCTAATATCCTCTGTGTGCTAATCTGTTCTACTCTCTGAAAAGCTGATTTCATAGGACACAGTTTTTGTGGGTGCCTGGAACAAAAACCTAAGAGGGGTTGTCAAGAGTAAGTCATGGCAGACCAATGTAATTCCTTCTGTGGCAGGGCTTTGCAGACAGAGCTGTGGTTGCACAGGCTCCAAGAAATGGTCCTTGAATGATGCAGGTGAAACAAAAAGTTTAAGAAGTTGTCTGAAATTGACAACATGGAAGAAAAGTGTCAGAAAATTTTAGGAGTAATTAGGCTAAGAAGAGCAGAGAAAGGCAACCGTCCCCAAACTTTTGATGAAAGCTAGAAAGTAGGAATACAAGGGAATAATCTGCCCTGGGCCAGATCAGTGTGTTTTTATTGATTAGAAGTAAGCAGCCCCACTGACAGTTATGGGATGCTGGAGAGAAAATATTTCAAGGTTCAGTTTCATTTTTAGGGAGATTGATACCTGAGATTGGCAGCCAGCGGCTGGATGGTCAGATATCTGAAAGTTCTGAAAGGAAAGAAAATGGAGACTCTGTGAAAATGAGGGGGTCACCAGTTTTTATGGAATTTTAGGAATCCAGCAAGGAAAATTTTACCCTTGAGTGTATGAACCTGCCAGGATAAAACTGTACCCTACAGTACTGTAAATGGCAAACCCTACTGTTGCCCCATGTTTGCACTGGCTGCAAGAAAATTTCCTTTTCAGTTCTGCCTAAAACTTTAAAAAACTATTTCTTTACTCTAGCTGTGAAAAGACCTTTTTATTTTTTTTTTCCCCCACCCCCGTATGGATCAACAGAAATTCGTGTTATTCTGTTTCCACGTGTCAATACCCCTGAAACTGCTAATTGTGGTTGGTGCTGGCTTAATTAACACCCAAAAATCGTTACAGCAGTTGAACTTTCTGAGGTTACTTCCTCACCTTGTTGTCCTGGGTAAGTGCTACAGCTGCTTGTACTGACAGTGTGTGTCAAGTGACTTCTTGCGCTGAATTTTAGGGGTTACATACATATAAGACTCTGAAATACAAATAAGACAAATACACTCCAAAAAAACCACAGCAAGTGGGGAAAGTTGTACATATGCTCACTTGAATGAGAAATCCATAGAAATCCCAGTGTTCCTGTGGGGAGGATAGGAATATAATACATCCATTTTTGGTAGACATCCCAATTTCCATTACAGGATTCATTTTCTAAACAGCAATTGCTTGGTCACAGGCGCATACATCCCCTCGTTTCTCACTGACAGATTCATTCTCTGCTGAGCTGATGTGTCTCAGGTTCTTCCTGTCTCTTTTGGGAGCAGGGAGGTCCTTCCCTGGGTGCAGAACCTTTTCCACAGTACCGTGGCTTTGGGAGAGCAGCCACACCATGATTCCTTATAATGGAAATTAATATCCCCACTCAGCCTCCACACGAGCAGGGATTGGAATCACCAAGGTCAAGCTAAGGCTCCTCAGCTCTGGCTTCCCACAAAGTAACCAGATTTTAACCTCCTGAGGCTGGAAGTTTTTGCCTCCCTCCTTTTTTTAAGCGGAATTTGTTGAGGGTTGGGAGCTGGTGTTTTGTCTAGTGGCAGAGGACGGGGCTGGAGTCAGAAATTGAGGCTCAGCCTGTGCTTTGAGAACAGCAAGGAGCCTCAGGACAGCTTTTGTCCATCCAGGAACAGATGGGATGGATTATACTTTGACAGGTTTGTAAGGTCCAGGACTGAGGAAGACGCCCTGCCATTAACTAAAGCTCAGCACTGCTAAAGTGTAAAAGAAAGGGGAGATGAATATTGAGCTCTCACTATGAATTTCAGCGAGGTCTGATAGGAAAATGAAGGGGAAAAAAAAAAATCAACAAAATTGCAAGGTAATTCAAAGCTGCACAAAGCACATACCCAGTCCATTTTCCTCAGCAAAATCACCCCTGGCCACCCCCAGCTGCAGGGTGGAATTAATGCTAATCAGTTGCAGGCTTGTACTGCAGATGAACTCCCACAAAAAACCAGCTTCTATGCAGTCTGCTCAAATATAGCCCAAAGCTAATATTACAGTTTAGTGCATATTTATGTTATAAAAACACTATGTCCCAAACTGTCAAACTCAGATTTGTAACACATTTACATACACAGTTTAGCCCCTTTTGAAAAGTGATTTTGGAAACTTTGTGGAATCAAATCTGTTTAAATAGTTATCAACTAGCTGTTGCTCAGTTTTTAAAAGTATGTAAGTTTATACCTTGATCTTTCCTACTTGCAGGGTGTTTTTTTAATGTATATGCAAATCAAACACATGTACTGGAAAAGGAGTCTGTTGTCTGGGGAAATATAGTTCTGAAAAAAAAAAAAAGGATTAGATTTCTAATAAAGTAAAAAGGCTTGGATTCCTTTAGCATTTGCTAAATTTTTATTACACCTAGTGATATTTCTATCCATTAGCATTGATGAGGAATGGGTATTTTTTTAACAAAGATATGATGAAGGAAAAACAGAGATCCAGAGAAATAGGAAACATTTCAGTGTCTTGTTTATAAAGTTGAATATAACACACATTGTGTTACATTACATTCACGCACTGCAGTTCAGAACATCACATAACAGAAAAGCCCTTTAACAAAGGATTTTCAAAAGGAAAGAACTGAAGCAGACTCTCTAGCTAATTGATGAAGGAGAGCAAAATATTGTTTATTATTACCCTGCCAAGTTTACATTTGCATGCTTTATTTTCTTGGACCAAGTCACTGAGGTTTAGTAATAGCAAAGGTTTTGTTAAACAAAAATAACACTTGGACAACAGAAGGGTGAGGGAGAGAAGAGGAAGTAAGGGAACCTTAGGAAATTGGTGGAATAGATACAGAAATGGGTTAGAATATTCTGAAAGAAAAGTGGCTTCATCACTTGGTGACTGCCTTGCCTGACCACTGGGCAATTTCTCTATCCTATTCTGCACTGCCCTGAGGACAAAGGAATTGTTATAGGCAAGAGGATCCAACAGCAGGAAAAAAGTAAAAAGGAAGGTGGATATTTATACCAGTGCAAAGTTTTTGGCTCGTGTGCTATCTTGTCTTCAGTCCCCCTGAGTCCTACAGCACTTGGTTCCACAGAGATGTCTGAGGATAAACATTCTGAGCTGGATATTCTCTAATACCATTTTCTTTCAGCTTATTATGAGACTGGGCTAAAGCCAACTGTAAAATTTAGGTCTGGGTTAAGTTTCTAAGCCCTGCCAAAGACTAGGATGGTCTGATCCAAACTTTTGTTTCAAGTCTCTCTTTTCTGTTTTATCAAACCCACATGGGGAGGTGGTTCTTCAGTGCTTTCTGAAACGTCTTTCACGGTCCCAGGAACAATGCTTAATTTCTGATATTTTTCCATAAAACAAGCAGCAGAAAAATTTAAAAAAAAAAACCCAAAGTATCAGGTAAGGGCAGGGACTGTGATTACATGTCACTTTTGAAACCATCCCAGAGGTGTCCCCACATTTCCCAGCCCCTCTTGGATGTCCTCTGTTGTCAGGGCTCTCTGCTGTACTTGTCTGGGCAGGGATGAGCACCACACAGGGCTTGGGGACAAGGCTGTGTCCTTGTCCCCTGGAGGGGACAGAGCATGTGGCAGGGCCATGCTCCTTGCACAGTGACCCTGTCTCAGGGTGAGCCATCAGTGCTGTAGGGGCAGAGAGGGAGGGTGGTCACACATGGTTTCCCACCAGGGCTGTGCCACCATCTGTGCCAGGGGAAACCTGTCCTCTGTGAGGAGCTCTCCCTCCCTGGGTGGTGGCAAACGGCCCAAAACCAGCAGAAAAGTCTACCACACAACTTCACTGATTTCATTTCCCCATAGCTGTTCCTGCTTTAAAACCTCAGGGTGCTAAAATTGAGCCTCCTACCAGATTAACCTTGAAACGCTATAAAGGCAGACATTCCCATTCCTGGAATAATGTGAAATTTAAAAATAAATAAAAACAAAAAAAAAACAACAACAAAAAACACCAAAAAGCAAACAAAAAGCAACTGTCTTGAACCTCTCAAGAATTCTTGGCAAGGGCTCATGCAAAGAACACAATGCTCTTTTATGTCGATCAAACTATTTCATCTTAATGTCTATCATTCCAAAGACATAATTCATAGAAATTCAATGATTCATTCAACAATTTCCTCTTTCTAAATAGCTGTCAGCAACTCCCCTACTCCCATTCCACACAAAAAAACCTCCATCAAGCCAACCAAGCAACAAACAAAAATACACACCAAAAAAAAAAAAAAAAAACACCAACCAAAACATAAAAAAATACTCCAAAACAAAGCAAAACAAAGAAACAATCACACAAACAAACAAAATTAAAATAGTAAAGAAACATATCCCCAAACAAACAAACAAATTCAAAAATTAAAGCTATGCTACGGTTTGACTCTTTTTAAAACTAGAAATTGACCTTACAATGGATAAATGGAAATTTTCCATTAAAAACGTGTAGTTGCATAATTCCAGCTAGTCCTGCTCCTCCTTAAGCACTGTGAGAGCAGGGCAGTGAGACCACCTTGGTGACAGCAAGGTGCAGGTGGGAGCAGCATGCAGACCTGGCAGAATTCCCTTTTGGAAGGGGATGAGGCCACGGGGAGATGATCCTGCTAGGTAAGGCAGCACAGAATCACAGAATTACACAATGAATTAGGTTGGAAAAGACCTTTAAGACCATCTAGTCCAACCCATGACCTAACACCTCCCCATCAACTAAACCATGGCACCCAGTGCCACATTCACTCTTTTTTTAAACCAATTCAGGGATGGTGACTCCACCACCTCCCTGGGCAGCCCATTCCCGTGCCCAATCCTCTTTCAGTGAAGAATTTCTTTCAAACAACTAACGCAAACTTTCCTTGGCACAGCTGAAGAGGTAAGGCAGCAGCCCTAACCTCTTCCCAAAACCAGTGCTGCTGCACCGATGGGGCATTTTTCCCCAAAAATAAACCAGCGCCGCCACGCGTCACAGCTCCAACCTTTACCTCCCCTTTATTCCTTCTCCTGCTGGCTGCCAAACCTCCTCCCCTTCTCCCTGCTGTCTCAGTGCCTGGTAACCCTCCTCTCTCCCCGCTGCAGGTGTGGTGTTCCCCTACTCCCCGCGGCTGGGGCGGTACAACCTGAACTTCCACGAGGCGCAGCGGGCGTGCGCGGAGCAGGACGCGGTGATGGCCTCCTTCGACCAGCTCTACAACGCCTGGAGGTCGGGGCTGGACTGGTGCAACGCCGGCTGGCTCAGCGATGGCTCCGTGCAGTACCCCATCACCAAGCCCAGGGAGCCCTGTGGGGGCAGGAACACCGTGCCCGGAGTCAGGAATTACGGTTTCTGGGACAAGGACAAGAGCCGCTACGACGTCTTCTGCTTCACGTCCAACTTCAACGGTGAGAGCGTTTCCTTCGCCTTTCCCTCATAAATGGCTGTGCTTAGGCAAGGTGCTCCAGGGGCAGGAAGGGGTGTTGGGTTTGTCAAAGCTCGTGTTAGCCCTGGAAGATGGTAGGAACGAAATAATCAAGGTAATAAAATCGTTGTGGAATTTTCAAGGGTGCGCACGCAGAGTAAAGTCGTGTTTGCCACATGGTCATGTAGGTAGTTTTTACAACTCAGGACTTGTTCTGGATTTTCTAATATCTCCCCTTTATTAAAAGAGGAGATTAAAGTTTATACATACCCCATTAAAATTTATACACACCCTTTTAAGGCTGGCATGTAACCAGTTTAATTCGGTTAAAGTGACGAAGTAACCTGCAGTTCATTAATTAAGGTTTCCTGTTGAAGCCAATAATTCTGCTCCTATTGGTTAAATGTGTCACCAAAACAAAATTTTGATCATCGCTGCACCTATTATGCAGTGTCAAGAAGTTCCTGCTCATGTACCAGGTCTAATATGACTAATAGTTCTTTATCAGCAGACCTATTTCTAGATTTATTAATAATTTAGATTTTTAATCTTAGCATGCTGCCAAGCCACCGATCACTTTTGCTCTGAGGCTGGACTTCTGTAAACCTTACTGTAGCAACTGCAAGCTTTTTTTTGCTATTAGTTGATAATTTTTAGGTATGAAATGAAATTAAATGACCCAATCTCAGCTTGCTATCATTTCATGGTTTACCTAGTGTCAGGAAAATATTTAGAAAGCATTGCTGGAAATGTCCAATCCTCTACAGCATCCTAGTTGTGGATAATTCCTACACAACTCTGCAAAAGTCTGGCTTGCAACCCACTCAGACCATGGAGCATGGCCTTTTTATATTTATGCACAGATTGCTTAGCCACAGTGAAGCAGTTTTGTCCTACAGCACACCAAAAAATGAACATAAGCCTTGGTTTCAGAAGATGTGCTCCAGTGCTAAGTCTGCACCACCCTCCACAGAAAAAGACCCATAAAAAAAAAGAATAAAAAAAACCAAAAAAAATTCAAAAAAAAAAACAACACAAAAAAACCAAAAAAAAACCCAAAAAAAAAAAAAAAAAAAAAAATAAAAAAAAAAAAAAAAAAAAAAATAAAAAAAACCAAAAAAAATTCAAAAAAAAAACAACACAAAAAAACCAAAAAAAAACCCAAAAAAAAAAAAAAAAACAGACAAAAAACTCCCCTCCCAAAACAAAAAAAAAGCAAAAAAAAAAAAAACCCCAAAAAAACCACCACAAAACAAAAAAATACACACAAGCATAAAGCCCCCACAAAAAAAAAAAAAATACAACAGGAAAACCCAAACAACTCCTCAAGCCAACAGTATTACATTATGTTCAAAGTAATCTGAAACAAAAGTTTGGCTGATTTTTTATCATACTGTTTCATCCCATTAAATGCTGGCTCAGTTCTTCTTGCTTCATTTATCCAAGATGGAATCCTGTATGAACTCATCTCTATACAGATTTAACCCTGTGCTATAGAAATATCACCAAGGTATTAAATAATCAAACAAAAATAATTAAAATGTGATAGCTGCACTTTTTTCTAATGCTTGCAGAGTGAAACCTTGTGACTACTGCTCAGTGATCACCACCCTTTTACACACCAGGAGCTGAGAGGCATCTTTTAAGGAACAAAAAGCATAATTTCTGGGGAAAAGAAGGAATAATAAGTACTGACTAAGATAAATATTAGAAAAAGAGAGAGAGAGAAAGTGTAGACAGACAGACAGACAGACAGACAGATAGATAGACAGATAGATAGATATAGATGATATTAGATATATAAATATGTAGATGGTATATAGATATAGACATAGACTAGATAGATATATAGATATGTATATATTATATAGATATATATAGATACAGATATAGATATAGATATAGATTAGATATAGATATAGGTAGATATATAGATATAGATATAGATGTAGAAATAGATTATATAGATATAGATATAGATTAGATATATATGATATGGATAGATGTAGATATAGATAAATATTCCCCACAATTCAGTGTCAAATGTCTCTCACGACATCAGCTGAAAATCCAGATTTCTGCTTTTCTCAGCTTCCACTCCCTTAATTCACCAGATTGCATTTTCCTCACATGTCCCTGCTGTGTTCTCCACTACTCCTTGTCCCAAGCTCACCTCCATAACCGCAGTTAACCCAGCCACTCTGCCAGTTTTCCCTGTTTTCAGCACAGCATTTTGGATAAGGACGTTTAATGGCATATGTTAGCTCTCTCACTGCAGAGGGAAAAGGTTGTAGTGACCCATTTTGCCACCAGGCTGGGACTGGCAGTTGCCAAAGATAGTGGCTGCAGGTAAAAAATCCCAAAACATCCAAAAAACAAATCAAGAATAACAACAACAACAAAACAACAACAACAAACACAAAAAAAAAAAAAAAAAAAAAAAAAAAAAAAAAAAAAAAAAAAAAAAAAAAAATCAAAAAAATCCCCATCACAAATAAAAAAACACCAAAATCTATTACTGCAAAACCCAATATTGATTCTCTCAGCTCAGGAAGAGCCAAGGAAAATGAGAGGTTGTTAGGACACCATGCATTCCCAGTGGCTGCTGGAGTCTCCTGATAGTAGGAAACAGAGGAGCCTTCAACTTTATGTAATGGAGATGGGAAAATTCCAAGGGTCACAGGAGCAGGCAAGGGTAAGGAAAATTAAAAAAAAAAAAAAAAGTTGTGGGAGCTTCTATAGAAAAAGAGTGAGGTCTAGATAATTTCTAAATGGTTTCTCTGTAGGAAAAAAAAAATCCCCAAATACATATGATCTCAGAGATTATTAAAAAAAAAAAAGTTCCATTTCAAATAATTCAGCTGTAAAAGCAAAAAAATCTTGGTCTCAAGTACATGCAAGGCTTGTTGCTTACCTGAAGAAGAAAGGTAAAAGCCACAGTATTTAGCCATTTGGGTAAAAAAAAATGAAACTGTAACCAGCAATGCAGTGAATTCAAATCCAGGTTTAGCATTTTCCCTGTGGAATTATTGGATCCCAAATGTGATGACCTGGACACACAAAAAATAATGGTTAAAAATGAAGGGATTATACCATTAGTAAAAAAAAAATACATGCTTTTCTGTTATCTGCACAAGGAAATAGTTTGAGTAAAGCTGCAATATTAAATAATCTTGTTTTTTAATGAAATTACCCTCCATGGTGCCTTTTCATAGACTGAGGCAAATACAACACACATTTTGTTCTGCCTGTGTAGCTGATTTATACTCAAATCTTCTGTTGGTTCATACAAGATTTGTTCATGTTTTGCCATCCAAGAACATGAAATAATTTCATACCCTTTATATCTACTTGCACCAGTTTATAAAGATATGTATATAGTGATGTGTTTCATAAAACAAAGCAATGAGTAACACCAGCCTGATGCTGTCTGTGAAATCCATCAAAATATTTTGAAATAACAAAACATTTTCTGCCTGCAGTGGATGGCAATGTGTTTCCCAATCTGTTTTTACATTCCTTGTGCTGAGAGAGGCTATTGAAAATCAATGTACACAAGTGGGGAGGGTCTAACTTAAACCTGAAATTTCCACATTGGAATTTCCTGGTGTCTGAGGGCTCAGCTTTGCTCTCTCACAGCCAATTTCTCCTTCACTTGTCCTGCCCAGAGGAAACCACTTTAGTCCATGTCATCTTTAGAAAAGCTGAGGGTTCCTGCCCTGTGTGGTGGCACAACCTGACACCATCCAAAGGTTTTCCAGGACTGCAGATCACCCCAATTTCTCTCCTTTCCTTGTCCCAAGGAATAGGGATGCTCCTCCCCCATGCCATCTCTCCACAAAATCAATTTGGGGAAAGAAATCCTTTTGTTGCAATCTTCCCCACTGAGCCTAATAGGCATAAACCAAGAAATGGAAGAGCTCAGTGGTTATTCTTTATTTATTTTCAAAGGTCTTCTGAAGGTCTTCTTTTTTTTTTTTTTTTAAGGAAAATCCCTGACAATCTTTCACACTGAAAAGTGCTAAAAGAACTAAATGTAAATGTATTTATCAGGCCCTCTATAATTAAAACTTTTTGAAGAAAATAAAACATATCCAAGTACAGCTTGCATCAAACTTTCCCCTCGTTAACACGCATTTTGTTATATACTTTGTCCACAGAACCATAGTGCATAATTGATCTTTCATCAGCTCTAGGAGAATCAAGAAAAAATCTTGTTTTAACAAAGTTAAGAACACGAAGAATAAATTTTTGAGAGCATATTAAAAGCACAGCTGTGAGCCACCTGTTTGTTGCAGCAGTGCCTGAGAACAAGCAAACCACCTCTGCCATTTAAGTGGGAGAAAGCTGTGGAAATTCCTGTCTGCATAATGCTGACTGTTCATTTGACTATTTCAGAGTATTTTATCACTGGGAACATGCAGCAACTGCTCCAAAAAGAGAAACTGAACCCAAAATAAAATCACACACCCTTTATTAGCAGTGGGCACTTCTGACTCACCGGAGTCATTACTGGTATTGGTGTGTTACATTTTTTTTTTCTCATAAATTTAATTAAAAATTAGTTATTTGAGAGGATCACTGGATGTCAAAATATTTACCAGGTCTTAAATCTCTCTCTCTCTCTCTTTTTTTTTTTTTTTTTTTTTTTTTAAATTTTTAAATAAGAGAAACTCACTAATAAACCTCTCAACTGAGCACTAACCTTGAAGAAATCTCCAAGTGTGACTCATCCCTCAAACTTCCACAGTCACAAGGGCGTGGGGTGTGTAGGTCAGTGGCTGGAGTTTTCCTCTTTCACCTTTTCACATAAAATCTTAAAATAACTGTTATAGATCTGTTATAGATCTGCCCTATGGAGTCAAATCAGGCAGGATCCTCTGTAGAAGTGACCCAACCACCAGACATTAATGAGAGAGACAGTAAATTCCTCCCTCTCTTTCCACATCAATTAATAAACTCTGAGATTGAACAGTCAGGAACCCTTCCCAACTGTTATCAGGGAGAAAAACTGCAAATCTGTACAGAGTTTGTTAATGGAATGTTATGTAATCAGACATTCTGGATGCACACTGCAGCCCTGTGGGGTTTACTATTAAATTTCTCTTGTTTGAGGGAGGAGCAGAGTATGGGAGTTTTTATTATTGATGTCACGTGTCAAAAGCCTGACCTCACTGCAAATCCCTAGGAAATTACATTCCACTGGCATATGGTTTGAAGAGGAACTCATAAACTAGGTGAAGTTTACCCACCATCAGTCCAAACCCCTGTTCCCCTAAATCAGAAATCCTGTTTGCTTTGGGGAAACCTCTTGAGGGTGTATCAGTAACAGGATTTCATTTAGCAAACATTCCCTTTAGCAGCATGTTGTAAAAGCTTTCAGCTTGCAGAAACAGAGTTTAAAAAAGCGTTCTACAAAGGGATGATTACCTGTTCTCAATAGCTTTCCATGGAAAATCTGTAGATACTGTCTCTGACATCAATGAAATTTTTAAAAAGTTTCTTTTCCACCACAGCTGCAATGTATATGCCTTTTTTTGTCTTTAACTGTTCTTGATATACAATTTACCACCTTTAGTCAGGGTTAATTCAATTACCTTTATATTGTGATCTGACCTGACTATCCTTCAATTAGAATAAAAATCCTGGTTATTTTTTGCAGGAATATGAAGCTGACACAACTCTTACCTTGCTCAGCACTTTTTCTTCACCAAGAAAGTAATCTCATTCTAAACAGTGTGTAAATACCTGATTTTTGTGAGGCAGAAAGTGGGTATTGTCTTGGAGTACACTCTTAATTAAGCAGTAAAGAGTGTGCTCTGGAATTAGAAGGTGCCCAGAAGATTAAAATTCTTCCCTTTTCTTCAGCTAACTCTCCTCTTCAGGAAGAGGCAGATGGAAAAGTTGTGAATTTATTTGGAAATTACTGAATGCCTTCAGAGAAACACGATTCTTCTGCAGTCCACTTGGCTGTCAAAGCAGTGATGATAAATAACCCCAAGTACAATGAATGAAATGCTAACAATGAATGTTTATTGCCTTGATAAATGGAATCAATATTAATATTATTGCTGTGTATGGATTAGTAGGGGAGACTTTGCTTTTTGGGCTTTATTTTCTGGCATCTATTTTCATTACCTTGAGACAGGGAACATTTTTCTTAGCAGCACTATCAGCTCAGTCTCGTGTTGTGGTGAGGATATGCCCTTTGATGCCTGAAGAGAAACAGAGCAGCAGAACTGCTGGTGAAGACTTACAACACACATAATCTTGCTCCACCACGGGCTCAAACTCTCCTGCTGAGAAGCTGTTTGATTCCTTGGCTTTCCCCCAAAAAAAAAAAAAAAAAAAACAAAAAAAAAACCAAACCAAACCAAAACAAACAAACAAACAAACAAAAAAAAAAACAAAAAAAACCCACAAAACAAACAAACAAAAAACCAAACAACAAAACAAACAAAAAAAAGAAAACAAAAAAAAAACCAAACAAACAAACAAAAAAAACCCAAACACCAAACACAAAACAACCCAAACAACAAACAAAAAAAAAATTATTTTTGTGCTTGTATTTAATCAGAAACAAAGTCACCACCTTGTCAGAGAGCAAAAGAGCATGGGCTACCTGCAGCTGCCCTCCCCTAAAATGCTATCACTGAATATGACTTCAGGTGGAGATGCCATTCTTTGATATTAGAAGAAATACATGTAGCATTGACTTTTTTTTTTTTTTTTTTTTTTGGTAGGGTTTTTTGGGGGTTTGGTGGGTTTTTTAGGTTTTTTGCTTGTTTGTGGTTTTTTTTTTTGTTTTTTTTTGGTTTTTTTTGTTTTTGTTCAAATGGTCTGTTTTCTTACCTCTGCTGTTTTTTAGGTAGGTTGGGGTTTTTTCCCTCCTGACACTTATCAATTCATCACACAAAAAAGTCACAATATTTTTAATAACAAAATATCCAACTGGCACAGACCCAAATGACCACTGTTTCACATGATCCTTAACAGAACATCTCCATTTCTCCTCGAAAGTCAGTGTTAAGGTATTGTTGCCTGAAATCAAAGCAGAAAAAAAACCTTGCCACAGTATTAAAATGGTAACAAAAAATAGATGTTCCCTATTGGAAGCTTCCAGGTGTATCTGTAGTCATGGGCTATAGGCACAATGGTGTTGAAAACACAATGGTGTTTCTACAGTTTTTATAAGGTTAATTAATTAGGACATCTAAGAGGTACATCCAATAGGAGATTCAGTTGCCCCCAGGGTAAGGACTTCTATGCCCCAATTCCTGTTATGTTTTCTTTTAGGGCCTTACTTGAAAATAAGACCAAACAGTATTTCAGGAATGTGTTGGAAGGTCAGCTTATTACTCTAAAATCTAATAAAAAGAGTAGGAAAAATACCAGGAGCTATAAAACTGGTGTACAGAGCTGTGGATGTATGAAAAGTGTATGAAAAATACATAAAAAGCAGAAATCTTTAGGCAGCACCGTTGAGGTTAAAAAATCACCTGAAAGGTGGCTGTGCTCAGCTGGGGTTGGGCTCTTTCTCCAGGCAGCACTGACAGAACCAGAGGACACAGTCTCAAGCTTATCCAATGGAAATTTAGGTTGGATATTAGGAAAAAGTTTTTTACAGGAAGGGAACAATAAAGTTCTGTACAGAAAGGGAAAGTTCTGGAATGTGTGTTTAACTAAGCCTGGATGTGGCACCGGGTGCCAGCGTTGAGGTGTTGTGGCTGGCTTGGACTCGATGACCTTGAAGGGCTCTTCCAGCCTGGTCATTCTGTCAATTTTGTGATTCTGTGTGATTCTGTGATCACAGGATTTTAAGACTGGAAAACACCTCCAGCACCGCTGGCGCCCAACCTCCGCACCGCTAACAACTCCGCCTTCCTCCTCCCCTTTCCAGGTCGCTTCTACTACCTGATCCACCCCACCAAGCTGACCTACGACGAGGCCGTGCAGGCGTGCCTGAAGGACGGCTCCCAGATCGCCAAGGTGGGGCAGATCTTCGCGGCCTGGAAGCTGCTGGGCTACGACCGCTGCGACGCGGGCTGGCTGGCGGACGGCAGCGTGCGCTATCCCATCTCCCGGCCGCGGAAGCGCTGCAGCCCCAGCGAGGCCGCCGTGCGCTTCGTCGGCTTCCCCGACAAGAAGCACAAGCTGTACGGTGTCTACTGCTTCAGGGCCTACAACTGAGAGGGTATACCTAGAGCGTGAAAGTTGTTAGTGGTTTTTTTTTTTTTTTTTTGGTTTTTTTTTAAACATGTGACAAATGTCTTTTTTTGGGGTTTTTTGGGGTTTTTTTTTGGTATGAACTCATGAAAGCTACCAAAACTGTGATAAACCTCTCTTACTTACTGTAAAGAGTCATTTTCGTAGATACTCCCTCCCCCAGACCCATTGGTTTGGTTTTGTTTTAGTGTTTCGCTTTTTGATTTTTTTTTTTTTTTTTGTGAAAATATCATTCCATAGATATTTTAAATTAATATAATTTAATGGGAGCTCTAGGTAAGGAACTTTTAGATTCAAATTCTTTAAGCTATGTCATCCCAAAAAAATTATAATTTTTGTGAATGGGGCATGCAATAGAGCTTGACAATTGCTAGGGCACAATTATGGAGTGTAAGGCTACTCAAAGCAGAAGCTTTTAAAAGCACAGATTTTACATATTTGTACCAGTTTGAGAAACACTGCAAATTGATTATGACAGGAATTTTAAAATAAAACAATCTTTTTGTTAAAGGGGATCAGTGAGGTTTCGTAAAGAAATCTCACAACAATATATGTTAGCAAATAACTGTTTTCACTGGTTCACATGGGAACAACAGAGAGTTTAATAAAAGCAGCTAAAACGGTCCACAAAAATAGGACTAGTTTTACAGTTTCAAACCTTGCCTTTCTGAAAAATAAGCTCATGGTCCCATGCATAGGAAGAAGCACAATTAGTTCTCCTGAACATTTCAATTGTGTTTTTGTTGTGTATAAATCATTGAGTGAATAAGTAACTAATGAGAAAACTCTTCTTTTCTTCTTCTCTCCAATTAAAGATGCCTGAGACGTGTTGTATTACCTTTGAGTAGCTTTACTGAGCTATTTTTAAACTCTTAAAGGCCATTTGCTAAGCAGCATAATAGCATCTACTCAGGGCAGTTGTATAAATGAACTGCTGGACAGAGAAATTGTAAACTTTAGCAGCTTGATTTTACATTAGCCTTTGAAATGCTACTGTCTTAATTAAAGAACATTACAGTATTTAATATTTCTTAGCTATTTACACATCACAAGAAAAAAAATTAGAAAAAAAAATATTTAAAATGGTGAAGTCTTAAACAAAGACTATTAGACAAAATCTGAAACCAGCCATTACGTTTTAGAGGAGAAAAACAAAAAAAAAAAAAAATTCATTTCCTTACATCTTATTTGTATCTAAAAAGTACATCTGTTTTTTAAACTATCAGTGAAATAACATAGTATTGCTAGCCCTGAATTATTTAGTTAGTCCTCCTTAGAGTTAAGAGAAAATAAAGCTATTGAAATACTTCTTTTCACTAAATCTGCAGTGGTCTAGGTGGAAGATGTTTACCTAAATCTGCCAGTGTCAGAGAAAAACACACACTGTGCATGGTGCCTAGGATTTTCAGAGCTGCCTAAAGCACTGGGTCTTCCCTAAGTACCAGTTTGAGGGAATCTGGGATTTCTAATGCAAACTCACTTTGGATGCAGCAATTCTTGGTGCTCATCTTCAGCTACCTTAATGAAACCAGTTTTTCAGAGAGCAGGTGCTCGAGGCTTTCTGAAACTTTACTCCACTCATGATGTCTCAAGCTGGACATCCAAAAAAAAAAAAAAAAAAGGTAGAGAGGCCACTGATTAAAAATATCTTGGTCTCGGGTAATCTCTTCAGCATTTTTTGATGTTCTCTATCTAGTATTGGTTCTACCACTTAAAAATGGAGAACTCTTTTTCCTACTCTACGCTTGCTGACTACGAAGAACTCAGAGGACCAACATTTGTATTTACGCAAAGTTTTATAGCTGCCCACTGTTTCCACAATTTAAACGAGTATAGTGGTATTTATCCAACTAGGACACAACCTGTATGCTTTCATGGATCGTTTGGTGTAGCTATTTTCCCGTGGATGTGAGTAAATAAATCTCTTTCCCAGAGTGGTTGTGGTCCTGTTTTAAGACTCTGTGAGCAAACAAGGGACAAGATATGGAAAGGGGCTGTAGAGTAAGGTGTATTTTATTGGAGTTCATTCCCACTGAACTCAGAGGCAAATTTCCATCCTTCTGGGGATATTTGCATCCTCTGTGGATATCTGTTCATACTTTACAGATGGATCAAACTCTCAGTGCCAAACTCCCTCCTTTTTTTTAATCCACCAGGAATTGGATTTTCTCAAAATGGTATCCCTTAGCTATAAATGGAGACTTACTACAGGTCAAGTCCCTGAAACCATGCAACCTTTTTTGAACAGCCATTTTTTTTAAATTGGTGCCCATTTCACACATTTTCTCAGGCCATTCAGAGCCTTCTCTGAAACCTTTGGAGAAAAAAAATGGAAACGGAAATGGAAATAGAAATAGAAATGTTAAATACCCAACCAGAAAAAGGAGTGGGGTATGCAAGAGTGGACCATGATCAAGAGGAGTAAGTCATTCCTCCATCCAACCTTCAGAAAAATTGAAAAAATGCGAAGTGTTCTGCAGTTTTTCTTCAGAAGTTTGGGCAGTGAGGTTGTGGGGTGGGAAAAGCTGTAGAGAATATCCAAGTAATTACCACAGCTAGATCCAGAGTTGCTGTAAAGAGGGGAGCCTTACGTAGCTGGCTCTACCCTCCCCAAAGATCTGCTACATCTGGAGGAGGCTGAATGGTTTTCTTATTGCACAGAGGTGAAGAGACCCTCATGAAATTTTTTTTTTTTGTACCTCTCCAAAGAAACCCCCAGGGTTTCACCCAGACACATTTATTTTTTTTAGGTTGGTTTGTTTTTTGGTTTTTTTTTTTTTTTTTTTGTTTTTTTTTTTTTTTTTTGCAGGAATGGGGATTATATTTTGCCTGCATTAAAAAAAAATAATAATGTACACATCCAACCCACTCGTGGGGCTGGCTGAAGTGCCCTCACTGCTAGACCAAAGGCACTGCGGGAAAGGCCAAGCTCAGCCTTTCACCAACTTTGCAACGCTCTGGAGATGGCTGGTCAGGTCCTAAATCACAGCAATCTCAGGCTTGATCTTATTTTTGCCTTCTGTGTCCAGATCTTCCCCGGGCTGGCCACTGTCTGGGCGTAGCATCCCCTTACCCTCCCCTGCTTCCAGCATCCCCCAAAATCCCAGCACAACCCCAGGAGGGTGGCTGAGCAGGCTCTGCACCACCCACCCAGGGGACTCCCCCTGTCTTGGCAGCACGAGGAGGGCAAGGAGGGGTCAGGCTGTCCAGAGGGACGCCGAGCTGGCGCGAATGGCCGAATTTTACCAAAACCGCAGGGTTTTTGCCGCCTGTGAGTTCGCGCGGGAGACGCCGCTTGCTTGGGGTCGTAATTTCACGTGTGGAATCACAGGGTGTTGTGGCCTCACACCCGCCGTGTTGCCCACCAGGAGCTCGGTAGTCTAATTTGGGATCAGGCCAGGTTTAGGTCCGTGTATCGATATACAGTGTTACGTGCTATTAAAACAGCTAATCTGATAGTCTGGTGAAAATGCGTTTGTACGGAACAAAAAAAAAAAAAAAAAAGTATGTAAAAAAAAATAATTAGTTCTAATGTAAAGAGGTATAAAAACCATATGAAATGTGTATGATTACCTGAGAACTGGGCGCAAATAGACAAAAAGACACGAATTGTATTTATTTTTACAGCTAATGACTCCATCTCCTTTTGTAATGTCGAATGTCAGGATGTTTTCTTATTTTCAACTAAGCTAGCTAGGTGCTTGAATAAAAACTTTGAAAAGCAGCTTAATAACTGGATTAAAGCCTGTGCTATTTTCTGTTCATGAGAGAATATTGTTAGCGTTGTGTTCTCTGTCATTATCTTCTATTTCACAATGTATCAGAATTTTAATGCCCATGAATTAACAACAATTAAATCATGTTGTTCTTTCCAATATCATGATTTCTCCTTATTGACTGACCATTCTTCTACTTCTGCCTTAGAAAACACAAATAGGGAAAATCAAAATATGAAAATTTGCCATATTAAACAACATGATTATGAAACTAAGCGGTGGGAGAGGAAAGACTACTCTGTGGATATGATTCACAAAGAAAATAAAGATAACTGTATTCCAAATCCTTTGGTTTATGCTTCTTTGAAGCATTTTTAAAGTAGAAGTGGAAGTACCAATTTCTTCTTTGTGTTTTCTGCCATCTTCTAAAATAAAATAAACCATCAATAAAGAAGGTGCTTTTTAAATTATTTTCATAGTTATGGCTGATGTGACATTGCACATCCATCTCTAGAAATTGGATGTAGAACAGAGTTTCACACATGAGAAAATTTATTAAATTATTTATATAATCCCCTAGCCTTAGAAATTAAAACCCAACAAAAATCTCTATTTGTAAAGTGAGACAAGAAAAATTTCCAGCATCAAGCAAGAATTAATTATTCAAAGCAGTTGGCCAGATTTTCAGCCTTTGTAATCACACAATTTCTGCATTCTCTTATTGATCTGTGCCAGAAAGTTAATGTGGAAACTTGCCTGCACTGCACCACACCATTTTGCTGGGAAACACTAATATTCCGTAAGGTTTTAGTACTTTGGCCATGTTTAGAAAAAGGACAAAAAGAGCTTTGGAAAATTTGTCACTCAGAATAAGGGAAATCTGTGTTGTCATTAATACACGTTTGAGATTAATATCCTTTACTTTCTAACAATTTAGTTCCAAAAAAATTTAAAACTTATAACATTGTCACCTCACAGCATTATTAAAACTGCCTTTTAAATAAGCAGTCATGCAGTAACAAGGATTTTAATTAATAGCAGCAGATTCCCTGCAATGATATCTTGCTGTTCAAAACAGAGTCACTGTCTTTGTGCTTGGAAGTGTCTGGATTTGAGACTTGATGGAACTACCTCAAAACCAGAAATGTGAAAATTTTCACCCAAACTCTCAGAAAATGAAGGAGAAGACTGCCATGGGGTTTAGCCGTTCTCTCATTTAATCAGGAATGATACCAGCAGCTTTCTGTTCAGCAACAGCCAGTCATCCTTCTTGAAGGTTTCAAGATGATTTTACACATTTCTTCGCCATTTTCTCCCTTTTTCAGAAGCAGTTACAACAGATTAACAAATACCTCATGGAGCAGAAATATCTTGATGCCAGGTAGTTTGTTATGTAAAGAGACAAGATTTCTCTGGCCTTCAAGTTAAAAAAGATAATTAAACCAAAAAGGTATTAAAAAACAAACAAACAAAAAAAAAAAAAAAACCAAAAAAAAACCAAAAAAAACCAAAAAACCCCAAAAAAAAAAAAAAAAAAAAAAAATCCCTCACAACTGCCACTGCTGAAAGTTATTTAATGATAACAACTGAAAAATAATTTCTCCTCTTCCTGTGCCATGAACAGTGATGTTCCCTTTAAACTTGCAGGCTCCTGGAAGGTTTTTGAAGAAGAAGGAAAGACAACAGAAAGTAATAATTTAGTTCCTCATCTTTCAGGTGGAGTATATTTTGCTTGATAATAATTATTAGGCTTCATGTTTAATCATATAATTAAAAAAGAGATAAAAACAACCAGACCAATAGTAAATCAAGAGTTTGGAAGGGATTTCTTCTTTTTCTTTGCCAAGCCTTCATCTTGAGGATTTTTTGGGAGGAGTAGATTTATGAATGTCTCAATCCATAGAGCTACAACAGTCTACACTGTAAAGCCCATGTATTTCTTCAATATTTTGCCAGAGGCAAGCACTTGTTCAACAAAGGACAGCAGCCCTAACAGAGGACTCAGCTAATGAATTATTCACTGGTATATATTCCAGTACACCCAGTGGGTATTTAATGGATTAATTTTTTTTGAAATGCCAGCAAAACAAACCCAAAATGGTATTTCTTGGTACTGAATAAGGACAGTTTGGGGTTTGTTCTTTGCTTAAAAGACACATTGTCAGGCATTTCAGCTCCTTACTTCCTACACAGATGTTCACTGTACTTATATACATGATGCTGTTTTTGCTTGCCACTTAATTTCATCCTGATTTCTTTAATAGCTGGAAGAAATTTAAGTTCCTTGTTTCTTTTTATGTAGGAAAAGGTCACATTTAAAAATTTTGGCGTTCCAGGTCAAACACAAGAGAGACAGATTGAGAAACCTTCTTTGCAGCAGAACTGGGCCTGCCTCTTACAATTAATTAGGAAAAAACCACAGCATGAAATGAATTTACATTCTGTGTTAGCAAACATGAGCCATCAGTGATGCTACACTTCCCTCACTTTCAAGGATGTTTTTCATGAGGTTTTAGCTCTTTGTTAGCACCCCTGGTTTAGAATCTTTAATTTTCACCAGGAACAAGAAAACCATGCCTCGAAAACCAAACCTAGAAAAAACCACACCTGAAAAAAAAAAAAAAAAATCTCAAAAAACCACACCTCAAAAAGCAGAGGGAAGGATGACAGGAAGAAGCCAACAGCATTTCTGCCATGTTGAAATTCACATTTATGTCATTAATGTTCTCCAGTGCAATAAGTACTTAAACTGGTCACTTGACCCTGCTTAGCCCTTCCTTGGACTTAAACATCTGCTAGCTAAGTGTTTCTAAATGTTTGATTATAACAAAAATAACAGTGATCTCTCTAGTTAGCTGACAATTTAAATGCTGTGCACACAGGTTAAGGTCAGCTACATATGTGCATTTAAAAATAATCAGTGCAATTAACTGAGGGCAGCTCTGTGGTTTTGAAGTGCAGCTCCCAATGACCTCCACCTTTCTGCCCTTGGCCTTGTTTAATACAGCTTCTGTTCATGTGATTTAGGTTTTCTTTGGAGGAAATTAAACTTGAAGCTCAGGATGAGGTGGAGCGTCAAATTCATCCCATCCATAAGGGGAATACAGCAGCCTGATCCAATCCTTGAGCCCTGGGACATCCTCAGAACACATCCATAGCACGGATTTGTGTTTCAGGGCCTGAACTAAAATGCAACCTGATGGGAAAAAAGCCCTAAAACTCAACACTGTGCAGATGCAGACGTGGCTGGCTGTGGTCAGTGCTGAAGATCCAGTTGCTCCAGTTTGGGGAGCAATCCAAAGAGCCTGCTCTCCTTCCTGAGCCCTCCCACGGAGAGGTGCTGGGTTTGGGATTTGAGGGCAGTGCTTGGACACTGAGTGCACCTAAAAACACTTAGCCAATAACCAGGGCACCCCAAAAAAATTTACTTTTTAAACTGGGGGGTCTTTTGCAACCTGCCAAAACAATGATACAAGGGGGAAAAAAAAACCAAACAGGGTTTTAGAGTTGCTTTTGGGCTCATTGACTGTGTCACAAGCTGGCAGCACTAAACTGCAATCACCCCATTTTTCATCAAGCCTCCATATCCTAATCAGCTCCAAAAGATCCAGGTAATCTGGTTTCTGTCCATTCTTTGTGGGAAACCAACAAAACATTTCTTTGTTTAGAGATCAATGCAGCACAGTGTGATTAGCATGCACCCAGCGTTGCTTTTGTGCAAAGCCAGTTAAAATAAGATTTTATGCTGTTACTGACTGCAATCAAGTATAGCTCAGCTTTACTGCATCAGCTTGTCTCAGGGGAGTTTCTTGGGATATTTTGTTCTGGAAAATAGAGTGCTCAGCACAAAACTAATATTTGGGGTGTTTTTAAGCTTTTTTTTTTTTTTTTTTAATTTCTTTGTATCTTGGTTCCACAGTAACACCTTCACCTTTTCTACCCCAAGAGGTGGCACACAAAAGCACAGGAATATCCCCAAAACACAGAGCTATGAAAAAGGTCTTCAATTCTCATGGCTTCTACAAACACTTCTCAAGTGATCTCAGAGATAGTTATCGAAAAAGGGCTGTGTCAAGGATGGTGCCAGGAAAAACTGACTTTCCCATTTTTAAAACATGACCCTCTAGGCTGAATACTTCCAGAAAAGTTGATACCTACCCTTAGAAATTTCTAGAGATAGCATGTAAGTCTCAATCTTCTCTGCACAGAAGGAAATAAATAACTAAAAAGATATAAAATACGTAATATAAAATAAAAACTAAAAAAAACCCCAACAAAAACCAAACCAAAATATAAAATACATAACATAAAAGAAAAGCTAAAAAAAAAACCAACAACAACAAAAACCAAACCAAAATATAAAATAAATAATATAAAATTAAAAACAACTAAAAAAAAAACTAACAACAAACAACAAAAAAAAAACCAAAACCAACCAAAAAAAAAAAAACCAAAAAAAAAAAAAAAACCAAAAAAAACTGCAGCAGCAATGCAGTAATCATTCAAGCAAGGTTAACTGTACATGGAATTCAGCCGGATTTCAAGGAGGAACTTTTTTTTTTTTTTTAAATTTCTCACAGACTAGAAGATTTTTTTTTTAATCTATATTGTATTTCACTTAGAAATTTCAGCAACAAGGGGATCAATACAATTACTAACGTGAATTTGCATTTGGATTGTCCTCTCTTTTAAAACACAATTAGGGCTCAAAAAAATGAAGAGCTGAGAAACTTGTCATGGGGAGTCACACGGGAACTGGAACACTTCTGCTGCCCCAGGTGGGGCAGTAACAACAAAAAAATGTATGAAATATATAAAAATATATAACCCTATGTGTTAGCTTTGGATGCAGATAGAGGATGGTTTTGATTAAAACGCAACTCAGGCAGCAGGAGTTGCAATGAGCAGCGTGGATTAAACATTTCCCCACTTTACAGTTTTTTCAATCTCTGGTGGCCACTGGAGATGAAGTTATAAAAACCTTGTGTGAGAGAGAGCCAGCAAGGCAGCCAGACCAGAAAACAGCTCCATCACCGGATTTGGTGCTAAGAGGGAACCTAATTTTGTCTTTTTTTTCCCTAAAGACCCCATGGAAAATGGGAGCAAAGGGTCAGGGGATGTCACTCCAAGCTGAGGGGGTGAGGATGGAGATGGCTGAGCACAGTCCTGCATGCACAAATTGGGAGTGCCAGGGCTCTCTGCACCTTGGACCTGCCCAAAATGCCTTGTTTAAAGCTTGATGGAGCTACCTCAAAACCAGAAATGTGTAGATTTTCACCCAAACTCCCAAGAAATCACGAACACTGCCGTGGGGTTTAGCCCTTCTCTCATTTACTCAGGAATTTTACCAGCAGCTTTCTGTTCAACAACAGCCATGTGAAAAATGCCTATTTTATGACTGGCTTTTGGCAAATATTAAAATGAATATTATATGTGTTATGTTAGAAAGTTATGCTGTATTAATTTCCTTAAGTAGTGTGTTAAATATAGTTTTAGGTTACAACATAATGTTAAAGTAGCAACTATGCCATGTAGGATATTTTTCAAAAAAAGAAAGGGCTTGCAGCGAGATAGCAGCCACAGGACACCTAAAAACCTAAATCTTTCAGAAAAAGAGAATTTATTGCTCCATTATCAGGAGAAACTAACTTCTTCCCACCATGAAGGCACTGTTAGGATTCAGAGGAAGAAGATGACATGGACCAGACAAAATCCTCTGTTTGAATGGAATTTATGCATCATGTATGAGATGTATGAATGTGCAACAGGCTGTTGTTTTTAAGGGTTAATCCTCTGTTAACATGGGTTCTTTTTCAGGCTTGTGTTGCCCAGAAAAAGTACCCAGACATTCGTATCTTTTTGTTTTTATTGTCTCATATTGTCCTAATCTCAATTGTTCAAATTTTATTACTCTAATTATATTACCATTGCTATAACAATTTTATTATGATTAAACCATTAAAAATTTTAAGAACAAGTGACTGGCATTTTTCACAGCCAGTCGTCCTTCTTGAAGGTTTCAAGAAGATTAATTTTGCCCATTTTCAGCCATTTTCTCCCTTTTTCAGAAGCAGCTAGAAAGTTACAACTTTTCCAAGGTGTTAATTCAAGGCTGTGTGGCTGCCCCTGGATCCCTGAAGTGCCCAAGGTCTGGTGGAACAGGGCTTGGAACACCCTGGGGTAGTGGAAAATGTCCCTGCCATGGCAGGGGGTGGACTGGATAAAGGTTATTTTCAAGCCAAACTCTTGTCTGACTTCAATAAAAATATAAATGAGATTTTGGGGTGGCAGCTGGACTTGTCAAGCCTCAGGCAGTGCATGGCAGAGCTGTCCAGGGCGTTGCTCACTGCAGCTGCTGTGGGGCAGCCCCTTCCTCCTGAGAGCAGCCACTCACTGCTCAGCCTCCTGCAGGAAAAAAAGAACCAAAAAAACCCCCCAAAAAAAGCAACAACAACAAATAAAATAAAAAAAAAACACAACAGAAAAATAAAAAAAAAAACACCAAAAAACAACAACCAAAAAAACCCCAAAAAACAATGAAACAACAACAAAAAAAAAACCAAAACAAAAAAAAAAAACCCACACACAACAAAACCAAAAAAACCTCTGCTCAGAGGGCTATTTCAGCAAAAATTGTGAGATCTGGCAGCCCACAATCACCACAGAGCCATGATTTGCCTGCACCTCAGAATCTCCCTTGTGACAAAATTTATGTGTCAAAAAAAAAAAACCCACACACAACAAAACCAAAAAAACCTCTGCTCAGAGGGCTATTTCAGCAAAAATTGTGAGATCTGGCAGCCCACAATCACCACAGAGCCATGATTTGCCTGCACCTCAGAATCTCCCTTGTGACAAAATTTATGTGTGTCAGAGGGAAGGGGAGGCCCTGACCAATCAGCAGTTCATGTCTGCTCTTGCATGGCTTTTTAAACTTCATTTCCATTACAAATTAAGAAATCATTCCAGCCCAGCTTTCAAACAGAAGTCCATCTAGAGCCGTATCCTAAAACATAAACACTTTTATCAAAGTCTTTGCCTAAACCTTATTTAGCAGGTTAAAAATTATATCCAGGAAATGTGACTTAGATTTATGAAGGAGAACTCTGAGATCAAATATCTGAACAACACTGTGCAATATTTCCAGCGTGGCAGGGATTAAAAGTCCACATTAATAAATCCACCACATTTCCCAAATGCAAAGCAATGGTTTATTAATCAGAACTCTTCATGAAAAACCTGCTGCAACTATTTGCCTTAAAGTTGTAACATTTGCTCTGCTGCTTAAGGATTTGTCCATCTGGTAAATGACTATTTATAAGCACTAAAAATGCAAAGCAGTGTGTATTTTTAATTTCTATTTTTTTTTTTTTTTCCTCTGAAGCTGTGACCTAACTCACTGAGTGGAAGAAAACAAACTCAAGGATAAAGATTCTGCTCCACCAGACTATTCCTGCACAAATTATTCACACCTTTAGTACTGATGCAGCCAAGGCAGTGCCCACCCAGGTGGAGAAAAACCATCAGATAAAACCTCAGCGACACTGCAAGGGTCACACTTCACAGCCCCCTTGCTCAGCAACATTCCCAGAGCCGCACTTCCATCCCCAGTCTCTCCCACTGGAGGCTTCTTCAGGTCCTGGATGGACCATTGAGATTTTCAGCCAGAAAATGAAGTATTCAAGGTTCAGGTCCTCAAAAAGTAATTTTAATGAGCTGTGGCAAACCAAAGTAGCCTCTTTACACCTCTCCCAGGCTAACACTGCATTTCATCCTGTTTCCAGGAGTCCCGAGGAGGGATTTTGCTTCATTTCCCTGGGGAATGGCAGTGCAGGGTCACAATCTGAAAAAAAACCTCCAGACGAAATAAAAGGCGTTGCCTCATTTTGGCATGGCGCTGTGAGCATCCAAGAGCCGCTGCAGCTTGCAGAGATCCCAGACAGGGAGAGGTGATTTAGGGCTCGCTGACAGCCGCTAATTGGCTAATTACACCGAGCAATTAAAGCAGATAGGCTGGACTCTGGGTTTCTGAGAGGAAGAGAGAGCTGCAGAGTGGTGCTTCAGCACATGCAGGGAATTCCGAGAGGGATTGGTGCTGCCCAGTCTCACCCACTCATCCCAAACCAGCCCACTTGGAAAAAATGTCCCAAAGTGCTGGAAACAAACACCTCTCATCTCATTATTACAGCCCACAGAGCTGTGGGGTTTGTTAAAACATTTTCCTACAGTGTTGCTGTAATTATATTTGGCATAAAAAATCCTTGGCATAATGCTAAATATACAGAACTGTATGTAAATTCTGTTTAAGTATATTAAAATAATAGTGCATCAATATATAATATATATTTCTGTGCATATATTTGTATATATATAAAAATATATATATTTGTATTTTATATATATAAGTTTATATATCTATAAAAATATAGATATAAATATATATATATAAATATGTGTATATA
>NW_024523888.1:4046-6759 GCF_017590135.1 Pyrgilauda ruficollis | reverse complement strand
GCTGTGCAGGTCAGCCACTGGCTGAGATCAGGACAGCCCCAGGTGTCAGCAGTGTGGCCCTGGTGACTTTAAATTTTACTTCATTATTATTATTATGCTGTGCAGGGCAGCCCCAGGTGTCAGCAGTGTGGCCCTGGTGGCTTGCAGGGCAGCAGGAGATGAGTGCAGGGCGTGGGACAAGCTCCTCTTCTGTCCTCAGCGTGGCTCAGCGTGGGCAGCCACGCTCCTGGGAGGCTGCAGGAAGGACTCACTCGGCCAGAAGCCCCCTGTTTACCCCTTTCCCTCTCCTCAGTCTTAAAAAGAAGCTATGTGGTGAAACCCCAGCCCATTATCCCAGGCAGTGTGTGGGGTGCTGCTGTCCCCTTGGATTCCAAAGCTCCATGCTGGGATGAGCACCCTCCTGCCAGCCCCAGGCTCCCCCTCCCTCCGTGGCTGAGCAGGGATGAGGTTGGTTTGTTCCCACATCCTGTGGGCATTTTTGGCTTCCAAGCCACGGTGATGTTTGTCCCCTGCCAAGGGACAGGAGCAGTCAGAGGGGTCAGGGATATCCTGGCTGTGATATCCTGCAATTCCTGCTTGGCAGAGTGCTGAGGATGTGCAACAGAGAGGCAAACCCTGGTGATGCTGGTCCAGGGCCAAGCAAGTCTCCAGCCCTCACCCTCCCCTTGGTGAACATCACATCTCCATGGAGAGCAGGAATCATTCCTTCTGCCTGCTGGAAACCAGACCTTTTTCCATTTTTGGCTTCTGCTTTTGCTGGAAGGAAACATGGAGTGACATTTTGCCCACAGGGAGGGGGCTGAATTAACCACCTCAACCATGAACCCAGCCCCAGGCATGTGAGGGACCCTTGGTGCTGCCTGGCAGCCTCCTGTTGTGTTATTTGTTTTCTCTGTTTCCTAAACTCCAGCAAAATCCCAGGAATGTCACACCACAAAGGCACGTTTTTGGTGGGTTTTTTTTTTTTTTTTTTTTTTTTTCCAGGAGACATTTTGCATCAGGGAAAAACCCACTTGAGTGTCAGAATGTTGTGGTGTTCCCCCTTTAATGGATATTAATGTATTTTCCTGCCTTTGAAAGGAATTGGAATACAGTTTAAAAAATTATATATAATAAGGGCCAATACTGGTCTGGGTTCATACACAGAGGCTCCTAAGTGTGCTGCTGGGGGAAAACACCAGGGAATTTGGAAACTCCACAGGATCCAAGCTCAAATCTAGTTTGGGCAGCCATTCCCAAATGGGGCATTGCACTTGGGAAAGCCCCACTTCCAGCTAAATTGTGGACAGGGCCATGGAAGAAAAGCTAAACACATGTGCTTAAGAGCTGCTGCTGTAAAAGTCTGACACTTTAGTGAATGCTCATTTTCAGAGCCACCTGCAGTGGGATCAGAACTGGAAAAGAGGGTGACTGCCCCGTGCAGCCATGGCCTCCCACAGAAAATCCTTGTCCAGACAGACTGTCCCTCCTCCTTGTCCCTAGATGTGGCCCCCTGAGCTGGCCAGCTGTTGCCAGGATGCCCCTCTCTGTCACCCATGGCCCGAGGTGGGCTCTGCAGAGCTGGCACTGCTGCAGCTGTGCTGCACATCCCCTGCACCCTGGTGGGATGCACGGCAGGCCTGGTGCTTCCCTGCCACCTTCAGTGCCTGCATTGGTGCTCCAAGAAGCCAAATCCTGCTGGTAACCACACTCCCACACCACCCTGAGGTGCACAGGGCAGCACAGCATGCACAGCCAAGGGAATATATTTCCAGGAAGGGTGGGAACAGCAGAGCTCCAGCCCCGAGCATCCTAGTGCTGAGGATTGATGTTTGAGCCCTCAGGGAGCAGGATTGACCCACAGCTGCTGCAAGTCCTGGCCAGGGGATTAGAAATAAACCCCTAAGCCTGGCTCTGAAAGGTCAGCTGGCATGTAACATTTAGAAAAGCCTCAAACTGTGATTTCAAGGAGTATTATTTTTTTTTTTTCTGCATAGGAAAAGCAAATATCTAAGCTGCTGCAGGGAAAAAAAAGGGGGAAAAAAAGCTGTTCCTGACTGTCCCTTGTGGATGGGGATTTGCTGGCTGTGAACTGGGGTGAACAGTGAGAGTAAGCCTGGAGCAGAATGGCAAATGGCAGTGGCACTGTCACCTCTAATTAATTAATTAATTAATTAATTAATTAATACCCCTGTGTGTGACCTCCCTGGGGCCAGGGGAGGGTGTGGGAGCAGGACATGGGGCAGCTGCCATCACCAGGGCTGATTTGGGAAGGTGAGAGCTGCTGACAGCAGAGATTTGCACCTCCTGGTGCCTCATCAGCTACTCGGCCTTGGGGGGGGGAACCCTGACTTTGCTCTCCTTGGGCTCCCAGCTGCTCTCCTGGGAGCCACCACCGCGGGTGTGCCCGGTGGTGACCTCGGGGGGCGGCAGTGACATCCCTGGAAAGGTGTGACGGGCACATCCAAGGCTGGATCCTGCAGCTGCTGCCCGCTTCTAACGCCCTCTGCACTGAGATGAACTTCACAGAATCACAGAATCACCGAGTTGGAAGAGACCTTCAAGATCATCGAGTCCAACCCATGCCCTAAACACCTCAACTAAACCCTGGCACCCAGTGCCACATCCAGGCTTGGTTAAACACACCCAGGGATGGTGACTGCACCACCTCCCCAGGCAGCCATTCCAATATTTTATCACTCTTACTGTGAAGAACTTCTTCCTAATATCCAAC
>NW_024523888.1:0-2412 GCF_017590135.1 Pyrgilauda ruficollis | reverse complement strand
GAGACACTGGGGAGAGCAGTGAGGGTCTGCAGGTGGTACATGCACAGCCACACAGCTTGAGCTGTCTGTGTCTTTGTTCTCAGTCTGCACAATGAGCATTAAAGCAGACCTTCACCCTCTGGCATGCAGGTGGGGCAGTTTGTGGTGTAGGGCCTCATCTAAATCACGCCCAGGAGGACACCAAGAACCCTTTTCCAAAGGCCTTGCTCCAAGGGCAGCATGTTTCCCTGAAATAGGCTAACAAGGCTGGGGCAGCTGCCTGTCAGGAGCTCCCACACAGGCTGCAGGCTGGGGGGACAAGGGGTCCCATCCTACCCCCTCCAGAGTCACTGCTTTGGGAGCAGCCCCCAAGTTTTGGGGGTGATCTATTGCATCAGGTCCTCTGTGCCCCTGGTCAAGAGCATGTTATGTGCTAATATCTTCACATCATATCAGTTCTTCCCAGGAACCCGGTGGAAATCTCTCTAATGAGGACAGGCTGAGGGAACTGGGCCCTTCAGACTCCAGAAGAGATGACTGAGAGGGGAGCTCATCCATGTCTGTCAGTGTCTGAAGGTGGGATGCCAAGAAGATGGACCAGACTCTTCCCAGTGGTGCCCAGAAATAGGACAAGAGGTAATGGGTAGAAATTGATGTCCAGGAAGTTCTACCTCAACACGAGGAAGGACTTCTTTCATTCACATTGACCAAGCACTGAACTGTCTGCCCAGAGAGGGTGTGGAGTGTCCCTCCCTGCAGATATTCCAGAACCCTCTGGACACACTCTGTGCCATTTGCTCTGGGATGACCCTGCTGGAGCAGGAAGGTTGGACCAGATGAGTTGCTGTGGTCTTTTCCAGCCTGATCCATCCTGGGATTCTGTGAACCACTCAGCCCCACAAGCCAGGCAGCTCTGGGGCAGACTCTGGCCCAGGGCAGCACTATTGCCTGGGAGGCTCAGCAGCAGAAACAGCACTTTTCCTCCCAAAACACTCACGAGAGAAAGAGGAATACAATGACAGAGCTTGAAGCAAGGCCAGCCCGCAGGGCTGGGAGCTGTGCTCCTTGCAGGGGGACCTGTGACATGCTGGGCTGAGCTCTGGAGCACCCTCTGCCTCCCACACCTCAGCTGTAGTGAACTGAAAAACAATGAGTTTATCAAACTTGAAAACGGAGCCCGCATTTCTTCGGGACCTCCACTCCAGTGGAAGCTGCAATATACATTTTCTATAAATGAATTTACATAGAAATAAATAAGACAGAGCTCCTCCCTGAGATGTCCACTGTCCCTTCCTCATGCTGGCTGCTGTCTCTGGCTCTGCCTGGGGTAGGTTTCTGTAGAAGCTGGGTTTGTCACCCTCTCAGCTGGAGAGCACGGCCAGTCACCATCAACTACAGTCTTCTTCCAGCAACAGTGGGAAAACTGGAAGTACCTGAAAAGTCAGAAGTTGGTGTTCACATGGAGAGTCACTGGGAGCAGGTTTGAGCCGGGACATGGAAGAGCTGCTGGAGTGAGGGAGCTGGGTCAGGTGCACTACATCGAAAAGTCCTGCAGGTGTGGTAGTGGTGGTGGTGGTGACCCCTAGCTGGGTTGTACAGTGGATTTTGGAGGTAACCCTCCTTTTCTAGATCAGGGTAGCTCATCATGGTGCTGCTGGTGGTCTCTGCTGCATGGGGGAGCTGCTAAAACCAGTCATTTTGCTGCTGGAAGAAGTCATTTAAGTATCCCATGACAAAGAGGATGTAAAGCCCTTGTGGGATCTAAGTGGAGCTCTGGCCCATCAGCTGCTAAAACCAGTCATTTTGCTGCTGGAAGAAGTCATTTAAGTATCCCATGACAAAGAGGATGTAAAGCCCTTGTGGGATCTAAGTGGAGCTCTGGCCCATCTGGAGCCAGGCAGGAAGGGGACAGGGAACCTGGCTGAACAGGGGAGTGAGACAGGTTGAAAAATCCTTGCAAAACCATAAATGCCTCCAGGATAAGCCCATTCCTCAAACATGGACGCTTTGCCTTGTGTGTGGGGATGAGGAGCACTGAGGAGTGTGAAGTGTGGGATGTCCTAGGGACACAATGAGGCTGGTGCTCAGGTTTTACCAGACAGGAGGTCCCTTGGATCCTTTCTCTGTCTCCCTGCAGTGACAATTTACATCCCACATTTCCAAACACAAAGGCAGCCCAGCACAGCTGCCTCTCTCTGGACACAGTGCATTGATGGGAATAGTGTCAGTGGTTTCCACAAGTGTCAGGCAGGGATTTGTAATTCCAGGGCTCCTGCTGCTATCAAACAGTGATAATCCTGATTCCACCAAAGTCAGTGGGCTTGGAACTGCTGTGCTTCCAGCAGAGTAGGAGGGGGGTTGGGGCATGCTCAGCTTCCAGCTGCAAGTAGGGTGCTGGAGGGCACCCAGGGAGCATCACTCTTAGGCAGCCCC
>NW_024523887.1:0-2551 GCF_017590135.1 Pyrgilauda ruficollis | reverse complement strand
GCTTAATTGGGGTCTCTGTGTTTAATTGGGGAGGGGTCCCTGTGTTTTCTTGGGGGAGGGGCGCTAATTAAGGCTCCCTGTTAATTGGGGGGGTCCCGGAGCCGCGGGGGGCGGGGCGGAAGCGGCGCCGCTGCCGCGAGGGGCGGGGGGAGGAGAAAAAGCCTCGGCCCCGCCCCCTTGGGGAGGCCACGCCCACAAAGCCCGCCCCCAGCCTTGGCCACGCCCCCGCGTGCGGCCGCACGTGCGCGGCCGCGTGTGAGCACACGTGAGGGAGGCCTGGCCACGCCTACCCCGCCCCGCGCGTGCGCAGTGCGCCGAGAAAGGCGTGGCTTTAACAAAGCCACGCCCTCCGGGTGTGTCGCGCTCGCTGATTGGCCGGAGCGCGATCTGCACAAAAAACGGCCAAAAACCACCCAAAAAAAGGCGCTGGGACCCCCAAATCAATCCGGGACCCCCAAACGCGGCCTGGGAACCCCGAAAAGACCCCGGAACCACCGGAGAGGGGCGGGGACACCCCCGGAAACGCCCCCAAACCCCGGAAACGCCCCCGGAACCCTCGAAATTCGCGGGAAAAGGAGAAGAGGAGGGAAAACCCCCCCCAAAATTGGGGGAGGGTCCTCGGGGGGTCTTTGAGGGGGTCTCAGGGCCGGATTCACAACGCGGAAGCCGCAGGAAAACAACGCGCGGGGCATTGTGGGATAACACCGGAACTAAACCTCGCCGCTGATTGGCTGTCGCTGAGCAACGGCCGCCCGGAAGTAAAACGGAAGGGAGCGTTGCTAAGCAACGCGCGCGGGGGGGGCGGAGCAGAGCGCTGATTGGCTGCTGCCGGGCAACGCGCGCGAGGGACGACGGGAAATGAAGGCGGGGCGGCGGCGCAAGGCACGACGGGATCGCGCGTTGCCAGGCAACGGCGGCGCCGAACCGGAAGTGCGGCCTAGTCGCCGGCAACAAGCCCGAGACCCCCCCCGGGACCCCTCCCCCGGGAAGCGGAGCCGCGCTTCCGGTGGATTCGGGTCCTGCCGAGGATTTCGGGGCCTCCCCGGGAGCGCGGGAAGCGGCGGAAGTGTCAAATCTTTATTGGTTATTTCTTCCGGTTTTCGTACATTCTCAGCGTGACCCCTCCCCCTCCCCCCCCTCCCCCGGTCCTGCTGATTTTTTTAGGGGCCGCACCCGTTTTTGGGGCGTTTCCCCCCAATTCTGGGGGGGTTTCACCCATTTTTTGGGGGTCGCACCCGTTTTTTGGGGGGGATTTTAACCCAAAATTTTGGGGTTCCTGCCGTTTTTGGGGGGTCCCGCCCGTTTTGGGGGGAGTTTCACTCAAATTTTTGGGGCCACGCCCATTTTTGCATAATTTCACCCAAATTTTGGGGGCCACGCCCATTTTTGGGGCGTTTTCTCGAAATTTTGGGGTTCTCACGTAAATTTTTGGGAGTTTCCCCCAAATTTTAGGGGGGGTCCTGCCCAATTTTGGGGTATTTCGCCTGATTTTGGAGAATTTTACCCAAATTTTGGGGTTCCCACCCGTTTTTCAGGGGCCACACCCATTTTTGGGGCGTTTCCCCCAAATTTTGGGGTTCCCACTCAAATTTTGGGGGGTCCCAGCCGTTTTTGGGGGGTTTCACCCATTTTTGGGGCAGTTCTGCCCAATTTTGGGGCGTTTCACCCAAATTTTGGGGGTTTTCCCCCGTTTTCGGGGGGTCCCGCCCATTTTTGGGGCGGCCACACCCATTTTTAGGGATCCTGACCGTTTTTAGGGGAATCCCACCCAAATTTTGGGGTTCCTGCCCATTTTTGGGGGTCTCACCCATTTTTGGGGGGGTTATCCAAATTTTGGGGGGTCCCGCCCATTTTTTGAGAGCCCCGCCCATTTTTATGAGGGCCACACCCATTTTTTGGGGGCCACACCCATTTTTGGGGCGTTTCATCCAAATTTTGGGGTTCCTGACCATTTTTTGGGGCGTTTAACCCAAATTTTTGGAGTTTTTGCCCAATTTTGAGCCGGTCCCGCCCATTTTTGGGGAGTCCCGCCCATTTTTTGGTTCTTTTACCGATTTTTTTGGTTTTTCCCCCCATTTTTTGAGCGTTTTTCCCTATTTTTGGGGTATTTCCCCCATTTTTTAGGCGTTTTTTCCCAATTTTGGGGGTCTTCCGCCCATTTTTGGGGTGTTTCCCCCCAATTTTAAGGCGTTTTTCCCCATTTTTGGGGTTTTTTTCCCCAATTTTGGGGCGTTTCCCCCCCATTTTTGGTGGATTTTCCCCAATTTTGGGGTTTTTCCCCATTTTTGGGGTTTTTTTCCCCAATTTTGGGGGGTTTTTGCCCAATTTTGGGGCGTTTTTCCCCCCATTTTTGGTGGATTTTCCCCAATTTTGGGGTTTTTTCCCCATTTTTGGGAGGTTTTTTACCCAATTTTTGGTGTTTTCCCCCCATTTTTAAGGCGTTTTTCCCCAATTTTGGGGGTTTTTTTCCCCAATTTTGGGGGATTTTCCCCAATTTTGGGTTTTTTTCCCCCCATTTTTGGGATTTTCCCCCCATTTTTTGGTGTTTTCA
>NW_024523886.1:0-1851 GCF_017590135.1 Pyrgilauda ruficollis | reverse complement strand
CCCCGAGCCCCCCCAGCCCCGCGCTCACTGTCGCACACGTAGGGTTTGTCCCTCTCCTCCAGCACCGCGTCCACCCTCCTCTTCATCACCAGCCCGTAGGCCTGCGGGCAGCGGCGCGTGGGCACGCGGACACACGGACACCACATGGACACACGGACACGGACACGCGGACACACGGACACCACATGAACACACGGACACACGGACACGCGGACACGAGGACACGCGGACACACGGACATGCGGACGGACACGCGGACACGCGGACACGCGGACAGACACGCGGACACACGGACACACGGACACACGGACACAGCACGGACACCACATGAACACACGGACAGGCGGACACCACATGGACACCACATGGACACGCGGACATGGACAGACGGACACACGGACACACGGACGGACACACGGACACCGCACGGACACATGGATGCACGGACACCGCACAGACGGACACACGGACACCGCATGGACACGCGGACACACGGACACGCGGACACGCGGACACGCGGATACCGCACGGACACACGGACACAGCACGGACACACGGACACAGCACGGACACACGGACACACGGACACCGCACGGACACATGGATACACGGACACCGCACAGACGGACACACGGACACTGCACGGACACACGGACACATGGACACACGGACACACGGACGGACACACGGACACACGGACACACGGACGGACACACGGACACCGCATGGACACACAGACACGCGGACACACAGACACATGGACATGCGGATGGACACACGGACACACGGACACAGCACGGACACACGGACACATGGACACCACACGGACACCGCACGGGCACACAGACACACGGACACACAGACACACAGACACACGGACACACGGACACACGGACGGACACCGCACGGACACACGGACACACGGACACGCGGACACGCGGACACCGCACAGACACGCGGACGGACACGCGGACACACGGACACCGCACGGACACGCGGACACACGGACACATGGACACACGGACGGACACGCGGACACACGGACACCGCACGGACACACGGACACGCGGACACACGGACACACGGACACCGCGCGGACACACGGACACCGCACGGACACACGGACACATGGCCGGCCGGCTGTCCCGCTGTCCAGCCGTCCATCTGTCCGGCTGTCTGTCTGTCCCCCTGCCCACATGCCCAGCTGCCCGGCTGTCCTTCTGTCCCCCTGTCCCTCTGTCCCTCTGTCCATCTGTCCCGCTGTCCCACTGTCAATCTGTCCATCTCCCCAGCTGTCCGTCTGTCTGTCTGTCCAGCTGTCCTTCTGTCCCCCTGCCCCTCTGTCCCTCTGTCCATCTGTCGCACTGCCCATCTGTCCATCTGCCTGGCTGTCCCACTGCCTGTCCCCCTGTCCCTCTGTCCATCTGTCCCTCTGTCCCACTGCCTGTCCATCTGTCCACCTGTCCATCTGTCCATCTGCCCCTCTGTCCGTCTGTCCGTCTGTCCCTCTGTCCCACTGCCTGTCCATCTGTCCATCCGCCCCTCTGTCCGCCCCGCTGTCCCCCTGTCCCTCTGTCCGCATGTCTGTCCATCCCCCTGCCCAGCCGTCCCTCTGTCCGCCCGTCCGGGGTGAAATTGGGATTTTGGGGGGAAATTGGAGATTTTGGGGGAATTGGGGATTTTGGGGGGAAATTGGGGATTTTGGGGGAATTGGGGATTTTGGGGGGAAATTGGGGATTTTGGGGGAATTGGGGATTTTGGGGGGAAATTCGGGATTTTGGGGTGAAATTGGGATTTTGAGGGAATTGGGGATTTTTAAGGAAATCGGGATTTTGGGGTGAAATTGGGATT
>NW_024523885.1:0-2553 GCF_017590135.1 Pyrgilauda ruficollis | reverse complement strand
GCAGCAGCAGCGCCAGGTCGGCCCAGTCGAAGGTGTCGTCCAGCGCCAGCAGCGCGCCGTGCACGCCCGACTCGCCCAGGTTGGGAGCGAACTCGCGCAGCCCCACGCTGCTCACCCAGGCGCTGACGCGCTCGTTGGACCACACCACCACGTCTGGGGGACCCCGAAATTCACTGGGGCACCCCAAAATCCCACCGGGGATCCCCAAATCCCACCCAAAACCCTCAAACCCACAGGGATCCCAAAATCCCCACAGGGATCCCAAAAATTCCAAAAATCCCCACCCAGGCACTGCTCCGCTTGTTGGAGCACACCACCACGTCTGGGGGACCCCGAAATTCACTGGGGCACCCCAAAATCCTGACAGGGATCCCCAGAAATCCCCCAAAACCCACCTGATATCCCAAAACCCACAGGGATCCCAAAATCCCACAGAGACCCCAAAAATCCTACAGGGATCCTAAAAATCCCCCCCAGGTGCTGACCCTCTCGTTGGAGCACAGCACCACGTCTGGGGGACCCCAAAATCCATGGGGCACCCCAAAATCCTGACAGGGATCCCCAAAAATCCCACCCGGGATCCCCCAAATCCCACCCGGCACCCCAAAATCCCCCCAAAGCCCCCCGGAACCCCCCCTGACTCCCCTATAACAGAGATCCCTCCTTGAAGTGCTGGGTTTTACACTCCAGCGACGGGAGTGCCACGTGCCGGGGACGCTGAGGTGGCTCTGGGCTCTCGTCAGCTCCGTGCTTCCTGAAATGTAAAATCAAACCCAATAAAACCTCCTCAAACCTAGAAAGAATCTTCAGATGATGAGAGTGAGGGATGGCAGAGAGGGCACGACAGTCAAAGCACGTTATGTGCTGCTGGATGTGGGAAGAGCAGCCAGAATAAGGGATTTGGAGGTTGCTGTTCTGATATTTTTAAGGATTCCCATTTTACTTTTCTCTCATAGAATCTGTTGCAGTAATCAATATTTGCACACACCCAGTCTTAAGTTTTCCCCCCTAATTGATGTCTGACACCTCAGCTGCAGATGGGAATTGAAGGAGTTGTTAGTTTCATGGAACAGCAGTGGATTGATGGTTGTTGAAGTTGCTCAGAACTGGAAAAGTCACTGTGCAGTCTCAGGTTCTCTCACAGCCCATGGCCAGAGTTATTCAGGAGACAGAAACCACTCCTTCAACCAATCCCTCAGTCAGTCCTTCCTGGGTCATTCCAGGTGCAGTTAGACCCTGCCCTGTGAAGGAATGCCTCAGTGATGAACTAACAGAAATAAAATTATTCCTTATGATGAAAAAAAAGTAAATTCCTGAGCCTGAAGCCTGACTCATTTTAGCTGTTACAAAAGATTTCTGCCCAAACCCCTCCAGGACCCCCCCAGAGCCCCCCCATACCCGAGGTGCCCCCCTGGCTCTCCTCCCGCCGCCGCTCCAGCTCCTTGCGGTCGTAGTTGAGGCGCTTCAGGCACATGATGCCGTAGTGGAGGCTCACCCTGGGGGGCCGGGGGGGTCCCCAAAGTCACCTCGGGGGTCCCCAAAGTCATCCCGGGGTCCCCAAGGTCACCTCGGGGGTCCTCGAGTCAGCCCGAGGGTCCCAGGGTCATTTAAAGGGGACTGGGGTCACCCCAAAGTCACCCTGGGGGTCTCAAAGTGACCCTGGAAAGGGGTTGGGGTCACTTTTAGGGGGCTGGGGTCACTCGAAGGGGGTCTCAAAGTCACCTCGGGGGTCCCCAAAGTCACCCCGAGGGTCCCAGGGTCATTTAAAGGGGGTTGGGGTCACCCCAAAGTCACCCTGGGGGTCCCAAAATGACCCTGGGAGACCTTGGGGTCCTGTTTGGGGGGCTGGGGTCCCTCAGGGGGGTCCCCAAAGCAAATTTGGGGGTCCCCAAAGTCACCTTGGGGTCCCCAAAGTCACCCTAAGGCCACCCCGGGGGTCCCAGGGTCATTTAAAGGGGGCTGGGGTCACCCCGGGGGTCTCAAAGTGACCCTGGACAGGGTTTGGGGTCACTTTTGGGGGGCTGGGGTCGCTCAGGGGGGTCCCCAAAGTCACCCCGGGGTCCCCAGGTCACCCTGAGGCCAAATTTTCAATGTTTTTAACCAAATTTTGCTGTTCTCCCCAAACTTTTGAGGTTTCCCCCCAATTTTTCACCATTTTCCCCAAATTTTCACCTTTCCCCCCAAACTTTTGATGTTTCCCCCAAACTTTTAACAATTTCCCCCCAACTTTTGACCATTTTCCCCAAATTTTTTCCCCATTCCCCCCAAACTTTTCACCAAACTTTTCATGATTTCCCCCAAACTTTTAAGGTTCCCCCAAACTTTTCCTCACTCCCCCCAAACTTTTCACCAAACTTTTGGGGTTTTCCCCCAAACTTTTCACCACTCCCCACAAACTTTTCACCAAATTTTCCACGATTTCCCCCCAAATTTTTCACCACTCCCCCAAACTTTTGAGATTTCCCCCAAACTTTTCCCAATCTCCCCCAACTTTTCCCAGCTCCCCCCAAACTTTTCTCCATTCCTCCCAAATTTCCGAGGTTCCCCCCCAAA
>NW_024523884.1:1654-2556 GCF_017590135.1 Pyrgilauda ruficollis | reverse complement strand
TAAAGGTCTGGGAATATGGGGTCAAAGAGTTGAGAACTGGGATTAAAAGTCAGGAAATTTGGGGTTAAAGGGCTGGAAATATTGGGGTTGAAGGAGTGGAAATTTGAGTTTAAAGGGTTGGAAATATGGGGTCGAAGAGGTGAGAATTTGGGTTAAAAATCAGGAAGTTTGAGTTTAAAGGGATGGGAATATAGGGTTGAAAGAGTGAGAAGTGGGATTAAAAAGCAGGAAACTGGGGGTCGAAGGAGTGGAAATTTGAGTTTAAAGGGATGGGAATATGGGGTCAAAGAAGTGAGAACTGGGATTAAAAGTCAGGAAATTTGGGGTTAAAGGGATGGGAATGTGAAGGGGTGAGAATTGGGGTTAAAAAGCAGGAAATTGGGGGTTAAAGGTCTGGGAATTTGGGGTTGAAGAGGTGAGAATTTGGGTTAAAAATCAGGAAATTTGAGTTTAAAGGGATGGGAATTTGGGGTTGAAAGAGTGAGAATTTGGGTTAAAAATCAGGAATTTGGGGTTAAAGGTCTGGGAATATGGGGTCAAAGGAGTGGAAATTTGAGTTTAAAGGAGTGGAAATTTGGGGTTAAATGAGTGGAAATTGGGGCTAAAGGAGTGGAAATTTGAGTTTAAATGGGGTTGAAGGAGTAGAAATTTGGGGTTAAAGGAGTGGAAATTTGGGGTTAAAGGAGTGGAAATTTGGGGTTAAAGGAGTGGAAATTTGGGGTTAAAGGAGTGGAAATTCGGGGTTAAAGGAGTGGAAATTCGGGGTTAAAGGAGTGGAAATTTGGGGCTAAAGGAGTGGAAATTTGGGGTTAAAGGAGTGGAAATTTGGGGTTAAAGGAGTGGAAATTTGGGGCTAAAGGAGTGGAAATTTGGGGTTAAAGGAGTGGAAATTTGAGTTTAAA
>NW_024523884.1:0-902 GCF_017590135.1 Pyrgilauda ruficollis | reverse complement strand
GCGCGCCGGGCTTCAGCGCCGGCCGCCACTACTGGGAGGTGGAGGTGGGCGGCCGGCGCGGCTGGGCGGTGGGCGCCGCGCGGGAGAGCGCCCGGCAGCGGCACAAGGGCGCGGCGGGACCCCCGAAGAGGGAGATCTGGGCGGTGGGCACCAGCGGCAAGAAGTACCAGGCGCTGACGGCCACGGAGCAGACGGCGCTGGCGCCCGGCGAGCAGCCGCGGCGCTTCGGCGTCTACCTGGACTACGAGCGCGGGCAGCTGTGCTTCTACAACGCCGAGAGCATGAGCCACATCCACACCTTCCACATCCGCTGCCGCGAGCGCGTCTTCCCCTTCTTCCGCGTGCTGGCCCGGGGCACGCGCATCAAGATCTGCACCTGACGGCGTTCCCCGACAGGGGCCCCGGAACGGGGTGCTGCGCCCCGGAACGGGGTGTTGGGCCCCGAAAATGGGGTGTTGGACCCCCAAATGGGGTGCTGGACCCCGAAATGGGGTGCTGCGCCCCAAAATGGGGTGTTGGACCCCCGAAAATGGGGTGTTGGACCCCCAAATCGGGGTGCTGGACTCCAAAAATGGGGTGTTGGACTCCAAAAAGGGGTGTTGGATCCCAAAAAGGGGTGCTGGACCCCCGAAACGGGGTGCTGGGCCCCGAAACGGGGTGCTGGACTCCACAAAGGGGTACTGGATCCCAAAAAGGGGTGTTGGACTCCAAAAATGGGGTGCTGGACTCCAAAAAGGGGGTGTTGGATCCCAAAAAGGGGTGCTGGACCCCCCAAAAGGGGTGCTGGATCCCAAAAAGGGGTGCTGGATCCCAAAAAGGGGTGCTGGATCCCAAAAATGGGGTACTGGGCCCCAAAAAGGGGTGCTGGACCCCTGAAATGGGGTGTTGGACCCCCGAAAATG
>NW_024523883.1:1044-2557 GCF_017590135.1 Pyrgilauda ruficollis | reverse complement strand
GTCCCCCGGTGTCCCCTGGTGTCCCTGGTGTCCCCGGGTGTCCCTTGCTGTCCCTTGCTGTCCTCTGGTGTCCCCCAGTGTCCCCAGTGTCCCCACGTGTCCCCTGGTGTCCCTTGCTGTCCCCTGCTGTCCCTTGCTGTCCCCCGATGTCCCCCGGTGTCCCCACGTGTCCCCTGCTGTCCCCCGCTGTCCCCTGGTGTCCCTGGTGTCCCCTGGTGTCCCTTGTGTCCCTTGGTGTCCCCCATGTCCCCTGCTGTCCCCCGGTGTCCCCCGGTGTCCCTTGGTGTCCCCGCTGTCCCCTGGTGTCCCTGGTGTCCATTGGTGTCCCCTGCTGTCCCCTGGTGTCCCCCGCTGTCCCCAAACTGGTGTCACTGGCGCTTTGCAGGCCAAGCTGCTGGAGGAGATGGACCAGGAGTTCGGGGTCAGCCCCTTGGTGGAGGAGGAGTTCCAGCGGCGCCGGAGGGTGAGGGACACTGGGGACATTGGGGACAGCTTGGGGACAGCTTGGGGACAGCTCGGGGACAGGCAGTGACCCCCCTGTGCCCCCCAGGAGCGTTACAGCGCCCGGGACCTGCAGGGGCTGACGGTGGAGCACGACCCGGCCTCGATCCCCGAGGGACAAACGCTGGTGCTGACCCTCAAGGACAGGGGTCAGTGGGGACAGGGGACACTGGGGACAGGGGGACATGGGGGATGGTGGGGACAGAGGGGACATGGGGACACTGGGGACAGTGGGGACATTGGGGATATTGGGGATACTGGGGACAGTGGGGACAGGGGGACACTGGGGACAGGGGGACACTGGGGACATGGGGACAGTAAGGACATCAGGGACAGTGGGGACACTGGGGTGGCACAGGGACGGGGGTCAGTGGGGACATGGTGGGGACAGGACTGTCCCCAAGGGCCATGGGGAGGGTGCTTTGGGCGTGGGGTGGCTTGTCCTTGTCCAGGGTGTCCTCTCACTGTCCCTCTGTCCCTTCCCTGTCACCTTCCTGTGTCCCCTGGCTGTGTCCCCTCCCTGTCCCTGTCCCTTGACTGTCCTCTGGCTGTGTCCCCTCTGTCCCCTCACTGTTCCCTCTGCCCCTTGGCTGTTCCTGTGTCCCTGTGCTGTCCATGTCTGTCCCTGTCCCCTCTGTCCCCTGGCTGTCCCTGTCCCCTCACTGTCCCCGTGCTGTCCCTTGGCTGTCACTGTCCCCTGGCTGTGTCCCCTCACTGTCCCCTGTGTCCCCTCACTGTCCTCTGTGTCCCCTGGCTGTCTCTGGCTGTCCCTGTGTCCCCTCTGTCCCTGTGTCCCCCGTGTCCCCTGTGTCCCCCCGTCCCCTGTGTCCCCATGTCCCTCATGTCCCCTGTCTGTCCCTTCTGTCCCCTCTGTCCCCCGTGTCCCCCGTGTCCCTGTCCCCTGGCGCTGTCCCTGTCCCCTGTCCCCTCTGTCCCCTGTGTCCCCTGAGGCTCTCCCCTGTCCCCTGTCCCCCCTGTCCCCTGTTCCTGTCCCCTGACAGTGTCCCCGTGT
>NW_024523883.1:0-321 GCF_017590135.1 Pyrgilauda ruficollis | reverse complement strand
TTCCCTGTGTCCCCTCTGTCCCCCTGTCCCCCTGTCCCCTCTGTCCCCTCTGTCCCCCTGTCCCCATGTCCCCTCTGTCCCGTGTCCCCTCTGTCCCCTCTGTCCCGTGTCCCCTCTGTCCCCCTGTCCCCTGTGTCCCCTGTCCCCGTGTCCCCGTGTCCCGTGTGCAGGAGTGCTGGAGGGGGGTGAGGACGTGCTGGAGCAGGCGGCGCTGGCGGCGGCGGCGCGGGCGCAGGAGGAGCAGCAGCAGCGGCGCCGCCCCGGCTACGACCCCTACGGCGAGCGGGAGCCCGCGCCCGGCGCGCAGGTACCGGCGCGATA
>NW_024523882.1:0-2561 GCF_017590135.1 Pyrgilauda ruficollis | reverse complement strand
TCCATCCATCCATCCATCCATCCACATTTTTCCATTAAACCACCCCTCCAAGCCCCCCTTTGTCACAAATCCACCCCCCAGGTGTCCCTGTCACCCTCCTGGGCACTGGGGGTGTCACAGCACGTGGGGCTGCAGAAACCACGAGGTATTTAGAGGAAAAATAAGAAAAATTCCCCCAAAAAATCCCAGAAAACCCCACAAAAAAATCTGGAGCTTTTATTTTGTGAGCAGGAAGCGTCTGTGTCTCAGGAAGGTGACTCCACATCCGCTCCAGCACCGGCAGATTCCCTGGGAACGGGAGCAGCCGGGGGTGACTCCACTGCTGGTGGCCCCACAGGGTTGGGGACATGCCAGGGATGAGGATGGCAGTGACAGAGATGCTTCCCAGAGCTCAATCCCCAGCTCTCCAAAGCGCAATTCCCGGCTGGAGCTGGAGCAGCTCTCACACAACCCCACACTGGGCTCCTTTTGGGAGCTGTCGCCACAAAGGGCAGAGCTGACCCCAAAAAGCAGCGCTGACCCCCAAAAATATTGTCCCCCAACAGCCAGGGCCAGCCCAGCCGCGTGTCCTGGGCCCATGGCGAGGTGCAGGAATCATTTCTGCTCCACCACCGGATCCTTTGGAGGCTGTTCCTTGAGGAAGTTTCCTGTTTGTGCAGACGAAGTCTGCTCGGGGACGATAAATGATGACTTTTGGCAGCAGGGCCAGCTCAGCCCTCAGCCTCCGTGCCGGAGCAGCCACCGGGGCTGAAAAGCCTCTCAGCAAACTGCGAGCGTGGGGAGTTCAGCCGAGGACACGGCCGGGGCCGCTCCGGGATTTTTTTGTCGCTGGAAAACTCCAAAGGCTCGGCCGGGTTGGGATAAAGGCGAGCAGGGAGCGGAGCGGGCACGGAGGGCGCGGGGTCCCGGGGGCTGCCGGGGGCAGAGGGACCGGCCCAGGGCTTCCTGCAGCCCCCCCAGGGCCAGGAGGGCCTGGCTGGTGACAAAACCAACATTTCTCCAGGGAAAGGAGCTCTGGGGCCCTCTCATCCCAAGGGATTCGCTGCAGAGCTCGGGGAGCTGCAGCGGGACCCAGCCCTGGAGGCATTTCCCGGGCTGGCGCTGGGCAGCGGCATCAGGGACCCTTTGGACCCAAATCCAGCTCTGTCCCAGCTCCTGGCACGTGTTTGGGCTCCTCAGGGATGTCTTTCTACAGGAATAAAATACTGCAGGAGGTGCGCAGCACCCAAGTTTTTTGTTGGATGTTGCAGCGCCTGAAATGGGATTTTAGAGCCGCCCTGGCCCAGCACCACCCGGCCAGGGCAGCCCAGGACAGCGGGAGGGCTGCCGAGGGTGCTGCTGCAGCCGCAGCTCAGCCCAGGGATGCCATCTGCTGTTCACAGCTCTGGGAGGAGACCCAGCACGGCTCAGCCCAAACCAAACCACCCAAACCCGCTGAAATCCTCAAACCCGCCCGGCAGGCACAGCCAGGAGCGCCCGACCCACCCGAACAGGGCTCAGGTCACATCTCCGCCACCCGGAGGGCGGGCACAGCCCTGCTGTGCCAAAACCAGGGAGGTTGTGTCCTGCAGGATCCCATTTCCCAGGGAGGTTGTGTCCTGCAGGATCCCATTTCCCAGCAGGAGCTTACCAGGGAAGGGCAGGGGTGAGGCGCAGCCTGGAAAGGGTCAGGGGAGGGAGGTGAATGCTGCCCTCACCCTCTGGGGGTGAGGAAAATCCCCCCCGAGCCAGCGGCACCCTGGGCTGGCACTCGGCATCTCCAGGGATGATCCTGTGGGGTGATGGAAGCTTGGAGTTCATCCAAAGGCAAAGACCTGGAGCTGCTTTTCCCTCCTCGGGGGCTCAGAGCTGCTCCTGTCCCCCTCTCTAAAAGCTCGGGGCTCGGGGGCTCAGAGCTGCTCCTGTCCCCCTCTGAAAGCTCGGGACTCTCCCAGCTGTGATTCTGTCAGCCCCAGTCGCTGTCACCTCCTCCATAAATCCTCCAGTGGGCTCTTTCCCAGGGCCCTGCTCTGTCCAGGATTTCTGGAGGCAGGAAGGGAAGGATCAGGCTCCACAAAGGATCCCTCCTCCCCCTGCTCCTGCTGAACAAAGCACCGAGCGCTGAGCAGGGCCCGGGAATCAGGAGAAAAAGAGCTGGGAAAGGTTCCTTAAGGACAAAGAAAATTCCTCATTAACAGCCGGGCTCGGTGCAGGGGCGGCTCACAGGGAGATTGGCTGTGCCCGGGTTTGGGCTGGAGGGCAAAGCTGCTCTTTCCCTTCATTCCCCTCCTGTTCCCCTCCTGCCTTTCCTCAGCTCTCAGCATCGGGGGATCCCGCCTGGAATGAAGGGAGAAGAATCCTGACCGCAGCTCCCTCTGTCCCCGCCGTGTCCCCAGAGCTCCGTACGGTGTCCCCGGAGCTCCGCACCGTGCCCTCGGAGCTCTGAACGGTGTTCCTGGAGCTCCGCACCGTGCCCTCGGAGCTCTGAATGGTGCTTCTGGAGCTCCACATGGTGTCCCCGGAGCTCTGAACGGTGTTCTAGGAGCTCCACATGGTGTTCCTGGAGCTCTGCACGGTGTTCT
>NW_024523881.1:584-2561 GCF_017590135.1 Pyrgilauda ruficollis | reverse complement strand
TTAATTTTTACATGAAAAATTTGTTTTTTAAAAAAAAAATCCTAATTTTTTAAAAAAAATTCCACATTTTTAGTGAAAAAATCCCTTTTTTGGGTGAAAAATGGCATTTTTCCCATGGAAAATCTTAATTTTTAAATGAAAGACCAATTTTTTTTTTTAAAAAATCCTCGTTTTTTAAAAAAACCCCACATTTTTAGCTAAAAAAATCCCTTTTTCTGGATGAAAAATGTCATTTTTCCCATGAAGAAATTTATTTTTTAAGTGAAAGATCTATTTTTTTTTTTAAATTCTCATTTTTAGAAAAAAACCCGAATTTTTAACAAAAAAATCCCATTTTTTGGATAAAAATTGTCATTTTTCCCAAGGAAAACTGCATTTTTTACATGAAAAATCGATTTTTAAAAAAAAAAATTCTCATTTTTTTTAAAAAAAACACATTTTTAGATAAAAAAAAAAACAAACTCGTTTTTTGGATAAAAAATATCATTTTTGGATGGAAAATTGTATTTTTAAACGAAAAATCTGTTTTTTAAAATAAAAATCCTCATTTTTTCAAAAAAACCCCATATTTTTAGCAAAAAAAAAATCATTTTTAGGATGGAAAATTGTATTTTTTAAATGAAAAATCTGATTTTTTAAAAAAAATCCTCATTTTTTAAAAAAAATCCCAACGTTTTTAGCTAAAAAATCCATTTTTTTTCCCTAAAAACCCCCATTTTACCCCCCCACCCCCCATTTTTTTGGGATTTTTCAGGAAATATTCCCTTTTTTTGGGCATTTTTTCAGAAAATATTGCAATTTTTAATTATTTTCTCTTCAAATATTGCATTTTTTAATTATTTTTTCCCAAAACATTGCAATTTTTTGATGAAAAATGCCATTTTCACCCAAAAAAATCCATTTTTTTTCCTAAAAACCCCCATTTTACCCCCCCACCCCCCATTTTTTTGCCATTTTTTCAGAAAACATTGCAATTTTTAATTATTTTTTCATCAAATATTGCAATTTTTAATTATTTTTTCCCAAAATATTGGATTTTTTTGGCAAAAAATGCCACTTTCTCCCAGCAAACTCCCATTTTTTCACTGCAAACCCCCATTTTTTGGGGATTTTTCATCAAATATTGCACTTTTTTCCTATTTTTTCCCAAAACATTGCATTTTTTTGCTGAAAAACCCCACTTTCTCCCAGCAAACTCCCATTTTTTCACTGCAAACCCCCATTCCACCCCTCATTTTTTGGGGATTTTTCAGAAAACATTGCAATTTTTAATTATTTTTTCATCAAATATTGCAATTTTGATTATTTTTTTCACAAAATATTGCAATTTTTAATTATTTTTTTCAGGAAATATTGCAATTTTTAATTATTTTTTCCCAAAACATTGCAATTTTTTGCTGAGAAATGCCATTTTCACCCAAAAAAATCCCTTTTTTCTCACAAAACCCCCATTTCACCCCCCCACCCCCCATTTTTTGGGGGATTTTTCCATAAATTATTGCAATTTTTAATTATTTTTTGCCAAAACATTGCAATTTTTAATTATTTTTTCCCAAAATACTGCATTTTTTTGCTGAGAAATGCCATTTTCTCCCAGCAAACTCCCGTTTTCCCACTGCAAACCCCCCTTTCACCCCCATTTTTTGGGGATTTTTCAGGAAATATTCCCTTTTTTTTTGGGGATTTTTTCAGAAATCATTGCATTTTTTAATTATTTCTTCCCAAAATATTGCAATTTTTTTTCTAAAAACGCCATTTTCACCCAGAAAACTCCATTTTTTTTCCTAAAAATCCCCATTTCACCCCCACACCCCCCATTTTTTTGGGGGATTTTTTCAGAAAACATTGCAATTTTTAATTATTTTTTCCCAAAACATTGCACTTTTTTCCTATTTTTTCCCAAAACATTGCATTTTTTTGCTGAAAAACCCCACTTTCTCCCAGCAAACTCCCATTTTTTCACTGCAAACCCCCATT
>NW_024523881.1:0-325 GCF_017590135.1 Pyrgilauda ruficollis | reverse complement strand
GGGCTGGGGGGTCAGGAATGGGGGAAATGGGGGGAAAGTCTGGATTTTAGGGGAGGTGAAAGGTCAAAAATGGGGGAAAATGGGAGTTTTAGGGGAGGTAAAATCTTAAAAATGGGAGAAAAATGTGAATTTTAGAGGAGGTAAAATCTTAAAAATGGGAGAAAAATGTGAATTTTAGGGGAGGTGAAAGGTCAAAAATGGGGGGAAAATGTGAGTTTTAGGGGAGGTAAAAGGTCAAAAATGGGGGGAAAATGGGAGTTTTAGAGGAGAAAAAATGCCAAAAATCGGGGAAAAATCTGAGTTTTAGGGGAGGTAAAAGGTCAAA
>NW_024523880.1:0-2561 GCF_017590135.1 Pyrgilauda ruficollis | reverse complement strand
CTGAGACTCAACACAAGGAGGACAAGGACTTGATGAAACAAGTCCCAGGGGAGGCCATGAAAATTATCAGAGGGCTGGAGCATCTCTCCTGAGAAGAAAGGCTGAGAGAGTTGGGGCCGTTCAGCCTGGAGAAGGCTTTGAGACCTTACAGAATTTTCCAGCATCTGATGGGGGCTTACAAGAAGGCTGGAGGGACCTTTTTCAAGGGCATGTAATGATATAAGAAGGGATAATGGCTTTGAACTGAAAGAGGTCAGCTTTAGATTGGATATTAGGAAGTAATTCTTTACTGTGAGGGTGATGAGGCACTGACACAGGTTGCCCAGAGAAGCTGTGGATGCCCCATCCCTGGAATTATTCAAGGCCAGATTGGACAAAGCTCTGAGCAACCTGGTCTAGTGGAAGGTGTTTCGAACCAGAGGAGCTTTAATGTCTCTTCCAACCAATTCTATGATTCTGTGATCACTGAGCTGGCTCCCACTTCATTTTTTTCTCTTGTCTGAACTGATTAGTCTACACACTGCTTACTAAAGAAACTGCTTGATGTTTTCCGCTTTCATTTCAGCCATAAATGCTGTCCTCATGTCCTCATGAGTACTCAGAGATGTCTTCTTATCTGTAGGTTTTGCAAACCAGCCTGTACAACACATGAAAATACCAAAGTAAAAACATCAGAGCAATATTCCCATGACACACACCACTTCTCTTTGGTGTCACCACAAGATTTTCACTGCTTTACATTTCAGAACTGTTTTCATTTCAGCACATAAAACCAGCTACAACCTAATGCAGGCTGCAAAGTGATGGCAGTGCTAGTCCAACAAACAGTAAGAGAACTTATTCGTCTATTCTCTCTTCCTTGAGTACCAGAACATCATGCTGTCAGTCACATAGTTACCTCAATAATAAGACAGCAGCTTTACAAAAAATGCACAGAAACACAGGCACACTTTAAGGAACAGATGTCTTGTAACTCCTTTCACACTCTCTGGTCTGTCTGGCTTCTTTCTGGAATCCCTCCCTTTCTGAGCAAGCACTACCAGAGTAAGTGATGAGAGGAACAGCTGGCTAGAAAGAGAAGTGTTCCTGACATCTGTTTTTAAGTCAGACTGGACACATTCAGTGCATGTGCAGCAGCAGCTACATGGGTAGTGTGAATGACAGAACTAGTGGGTTCAAGAGGGTAACAAGTTGGCACCAGTGAGGCACTGGTTACTGGCACAGTGAAAGGCTCCACATCACAGAGGAATTCAGTCGGGGCATCCCAGTGGCAGCAATCCCAAGTACATACCAAATGGCATTGCAAAATACAAGCGGCTCCTTTGTTTTCCTTCCTTCTGTAAGCTCATCATGATTCATATTTGAAACCAAAAGGAAGGTAGAGAGGGGGAATCTATTGTGGCAGCAGCCCTCAGTCCTGCCTGCTTGGGACGAGGAGCAGGTGAGACACTGAGAGACTATTTCTGCCCCACTGTTCGTGCCCCTCCAGCCCCATGTTTACCTTCCTGCCTCTCTGGCTGCGCCTGGTGCTGTGTCAAGGCATCAGGGTCGAGGGGTATGTCTTTCGTCCTCTCCTCACAAACCCAGCGCCCCTTTTCCTTGCCCACAGCACTATTTTACTCCAATTAACTTGAACAAAAAGTAAATCGAAAAGCAAGGCAAAGACACCAGAACCCTTCACCGGCGGAGGAGCCGGCTGTCCCAGAGGGGTCAGTGACTGCGGCCGCCGCTGCGAAGGGCGGCAGGCACGGAGGGTGCTGCCGGCCGGCTGAGCACGGACTCACCTCGGCCACCCCTGGCGCAAACTCCCCGGAGCTGCAAACCCGCCCGCTTCTCCCCCCACCCCGGCCCTTCCTCGGCCCGGCTCCGAGCCACGTTCCCCGGCTGGACGAGCCCCCGATGCGAAGGAGGGTCAGTCTGCACTGTACCGATGAGGAACCCGAGAAGGAAGAACCCCGCCGCTGCTCCCAGGACGGCAGCCCAGAAGCGGCCGCTGGCTGCCCTGCGGCCGGCCGACTCCGAGCGGGCACCGAGCGATGTCCACATGGCTGCCGGCCCGGCCGCCTCGCCGCCCGCAGTGCCCCCGCCGGAGCCCGGCCCGGAGGGCCCCGCTCTCCCCGCTCTCCCCGCCCCGCCCGGGTAAGGCCCTCCCGCCGGCACGCCCGGCCGCGGGACGGCCGCTGGCTGAGCTGGGCCTGAGCTCCCGTGGCCGCAGCGGGCTGCTGCCTCCCCTCTGCCAGAGCCCTGCGACATCGTGCCGCCCCGCGTTCCGCAGAAGCACAGAAGCAAATAGCTTGGAAAAGACCTCTGAGGTCATCGAGTCCAACCTATGACCGAGCCCCAGCACATCAACAAGACCATGATACCAAGTGCCACATCCACTCCTTCCTTTAACACCTCCAAGGATGGTGACTACACCACTTCCTTGGGCACATTCCAATATCTAATCTCCCTTTCTGTAAAGAAACTTTTCTTAATGTCCTGACTGAATAGCTTGAGGTGGTGTCCTCTTGTTCTGTTCTTGGTAGCCTGTCAGAAGAGGCTGATCCCCACCTGGCTGC
>NW_024523879.1:0-2511 GCF_017590135.1 Pyrgilauda ruficollis | reverse complement strand
GTGGCGCTTCGGGCGCGGTTCCGGAACATTCCTGCAGCTGCGTCCCAAAAAAATTCACCCAAAAAATCTCAAAAAATTCCCCCAAAAATTCCCAAAAAATCCCCAAAATCTCCCCCAAAATCCTGATTTCCCTGAAAAATCCCCAAAAAATTCCCAAAAATTCCCCAAAACCTCACCCAAAATCCTGATTTCCCTTCAGCCCCTCTCACACAGTGCAGTGGCTGTGTGACATCGCTGCCGAGCGCTTCGGGCGCGCTTCCGGAACGTTCCCGCGGCTGCGTCCCAAAAAAATTCACCCAAAAATCCCCCTAAAAATCCCCAAAAATTCACAAAAAATCCCCAAAAACTCCCCCATGATTGTGTGTTTTCCCTGCAGTCCCTCTCACACCGTTCAGTGGCTGTGTGACGTCGCTGCCGAGCGCTTCGGGCGCGGTTCCGGAACGTTCCCACGGCTGCGTCCCAAAAAAATTCACCCAAAAATCCCCCTAAAAATCCCCAAAAATTCCCAAAAAAATCCCCAAAATCTCCCCCAAAATTCCGTATTTTCTCTCCAGCCCCTCTCACACCGTTCAGTGGCTGTGTGACGTCGCTGCCGAGCGCTTCGGGCGCGGTTCCGGAACGTTCCCCCGGCTGCGGCTGCGCGGGGCACAAACAGCCCCAAAAAATTCACCAAAAATCCCCAAAAATTCCCAAAAAAATCCCCAAAAGCTCCCCCAAAATTCCGTATTTTCTCTCCCGCCCCTCTCACACCGTTCAGTGGCTGTGTGACGTCGCTGCCGAGCGCTTCGGGCGCGGTTCCGGAACGTTCCCCCGGCTGCGGCTGCGCGGGGCACAAACAGCCCCAAAAAATTCACCAAAAATCCCCAAAAATTCCCAAAAAATCCCCAAAACCTCACCAATGATTGTGTGTTTTCCCTGCAGCCCCTCCCACACCGTTCAGTGGCTGTGTGACGTCGCTGCCGAGCGCTTCGGGCGCGGTTCCGGAACGTTCCCCCGGCTGCGTTTGCGCGGGGCCGGGGCTCTGCTGGCGCCCCAGGACGGCGTCGGGGACGTGCTCAGCTCCGGAGACGAGGTGGGGACTCGCGGGATTTGGGATTTTTGGGGATTTTGGGGGGATTTTTTGGGATTTATTGGGGAGCTTTGGGGGTTATTGGGGGATTTTAGGGGAATTTTGGGGATTTTTTAGGTGATTTTTTGGGAAGTTTTAGGGTTTTATTGGGATTTTCTTGGGATTTTTTCAGGGATTTTTGGGCTTTTTTTTGGAATTATTGGAATTTTTGGAGGGTATTTTGGGGAGTTTTTGGGGAAATTTTCTGGGATTTTGGGGGTTGTTTGTGAATTTTGGGCGAATTTTTGGGGGCATTTTCTGGGATATTTGGGAATTTTGGGGATTTTTGGGGGAATTTTCTGGGGGGATTTTGGGGAATTTTGGAGGTTTTTTGAGGGATTTTCTAGGAATTTTTGGGGAATTTTGGGATTTTTTAGGGAAATTTCTGGGATTTTTAGGGAATTTTTAGGGTTGTATTGGGATTTTCTGGGGATTTTGGAGAATTTTTTGGGATTTATTGGGGAATTCTGGGATTTTTTTGGGGAAATTTCTGGGGTTTTCTGGGAATTTTGAGGGTTGTATTGGGATTTTCTTCGGATTTTGGGGGTTTTTTGGGGAATTTTTGGGATTTTTTAGGGAAATTTCTGGGAATTTTCAGAGTTTTATTGGGATTTTCTTGGAATTTTGGGGGATTTCTGGAATTTTGGGGGTTTTTTGGGGAAATTTCTGGGAATTTTGAGGGTTTTGTTGGGATTTTTTGGGGAATTTTTGGGATTTTTTAGGGAAATTTCTGGGATTTTTTGGGAATTTTGAGAGTTTTATTGGGATTTTCTTGGGATTTTGGGTTTTTTTGGGGAAATTTGGGGATTTTTTAGGTGATTTTTTGGGAATTTTGAGGGTTTTATTGGGATTTTCTTCGGATTTTGGGTTTTTTTGGGGGAATTTCTGGGATTTTTACGGTTTTATTGGGATTTTGGGGTTTTTTTGGGGAATTTTTGGGATTTTTTAGGGAAATTTCTGGGATTTTTAGGGAACTTTTAGGGTTGTATTGGGATTTTCTGGGGATTTTGGAGAATTTTTTGGGATTTATTGGGGAATTCTGGGATTTTTTGGGGATCTGGGATTTTTGGGGGGGTTTTTTGGGATTTTTGGGGGGATTTTTGGAATTTTGGGGAATTTTAGAGAATTTTCTGGGATTTTTCTGGGATATTTCGGAATTTTTGGGTTTTTTTTTTGTATTTTTGGGGGATTTTTTGGGAATTTTTGAGGTTTTTGGATGGGTTTTATGGGGATTTGGGAGTTCCAGAGGGAGATTTTTGGTAAAATTTTGGAGATTTTTATCAGGATTTTTGGGGGTTTTTTGGGATTTAAGACGGAGATTTTGGGGGATTTTTAAAATTTATTTTTGGGGGATTTTTTTTGGGAATTTTTGGGCGTTTTTTTGGGAATTGTGGGCATTCTGG
>NW_024523878.1:256499-269243 GCF_017590135.1 Pyrgilauda ruficollis | reverse complement strand
ATTCCCGTTCCCATTCCTGTTCCCATTTCCCTTCCATTCCCACTCCCATTCCTGATCCCGTTCCCATTCCTGGGGCTTCTCCAGGGAAGCGGTGCCAGCTGCACCCGGATCCCGAATGCCACCGGTGCCACCTCCCGAATGTCACCGGTGTCACCTCCCGCCACCTCTGCCCTTCCCGGGGTGACAACGCCCCCCTGGAAACAGCGGGGACGGGATGGGAGGGTCTGGGGAGCCAAAACCTCGGGATTTAGGGAAAAGCTGGAAAAGCAGGGCTCCTTCTCCAGGCTCCGTGCAGGGCAGGCACGCGGGGCGGGACACGGAACGTTCCGGAAACATCCGGATAAACCCGGGCGGGAACCGCGCCTTTAACCGCGAGGCCAAGGCGCTCGAGCACCGCCTCAAACCAGCCCGGAAAAAACCCCAAAAAACCCCACGGGGATGAACCAGGACCCTCCAGGAGCTCCCAAAAACCCCCCGGGGACCCTGGGCTGGGCCCAGCCTCATCTCCAGCTCGCTAAGCTCGGCTTAATTGTGGGCAAGAGCCTGGCGCGCACGCTGAGCGCCGTAATTAGCGGCACGGCTCGCCCTGCCCCCAGCACCTCTTGATGATGATTATGGTGGCTAATTTCGTCTGCACATCTCGGGCATCTGGGCCCCCACCTGCTCTGAATATGCAAACGCCGCTGATTTGCTCCTCGGGGCCGGGGGCAGGCGGGGAGGGGGCGAAGGAACAAAGAAACCCCACAAAGGAACCCGCGAGCTGCGCCCGGTGCCCGCTGGAACAGGGAGAGGTTGGGCTGGAGGGGAATTTCCTGGGGTGCTGAAATGGGGGGAATCCGGCCTTAAAGAAAATTTCCTGGGTTTGCCAGAATGGAGAGAATTCGACCTAAAATAGAATTTCTTGGGTTTGCCAAATGGGGACAGTTCGACCTAAAAGGGAATTTCCGTGGTTTTCCAAAATGGGGAGAATTCAGCCTTAAAGAGGATTTTCCTGGGGTTGCTGAAATGGGGAAATTTTGGCCTTAAGGAGAATTTCCTGGGTTTGCCAAAATGTGGGAATTCAGCCTAAAAGAGAATTTCCTGGGTTTGCCAAAATGGGGGAATTCGGCCTAAAAGAGAATTTCCTGGGTTTGACAGAATGGAGAGAATTTGGCCTTAAAGAGAATTTCCTGGGTTTTCTGAAATGTGGAGATTTCTGCCCTACAGCTGAATCTCTTTGTTTTTCCCAAAATGAGATTTTGACCTTACAGCCAAATTTCCTTGGTTTTTCCAACCTCTGGACATTTTGGCCTTGCAGCTGAATTTCCTTGGTTTTCCAAAATGAAATTTCCCCCTCACAGCTGAATTTGCCCAGTTTTTGTTCCTTTTTCCCCTTTTCTTCCCATCTCTCTCCCAATCCTGAGTGCTTCCTTTATATTTATTTTATATTTTTAATTTTTTTTTTTAATCCATAGGGATTATTGGGAGGTGGCATCAAAGGGAATGCAACCCTTGGGATCAGCTCAGTCTCCTCCATCCTTCCTTCCTTTCCCTTTTCCTTTTTAATTAATTTTTTTTTAAAAATTAAATATATCGTATTTTTTCCTTTTTTTTCCTTTTTTTCCCCAGCTACGGAAGAAATTTGTGAATGGAAAGGAAGAGGCAGGGCTGGATTAGGACCGAGACAAAAGGAAAAAAAAAAAATAAAAATCATCCTCGCTTGTTTTCCTTTGCCTCGGGGAATCCACGTGGGGAAGGCGGGGAAAAAAAAAAACAAAAAAGGAAAAAAAATAATAAAAAAAGTGGGAAGAGGAGAGAAAAATCCTGCCTGGAAAAGCTCCATGGGAGATTTACAGCCCAGCCCTTCCTCCTGCCCACCTGGATGGAAAACAGGGACACGGGGATGCCAAAAATATCGATTTTCCCCCTTTTTTCCCATTTTTTTAGGGATTTCTGCTCCGTTTTACCTCCCGCTCGTGTTTGTTTTCCCTCCTGCCCCAAGGATCCTTCTCCTTTCTCTCCCCCTTTCCCTTTTTTCCTGCTGGGTTTTCCCTCCTTGGGAATTCGGGGGGTATTTCCTGATCTTTTTTATTCTGGAAATTTCAGGCATCCTGAAAGCCAAAAATTCATCCCAAAACCCCCCACAAAAAAACCAAAATTCATCCCAAAACCACCCAAAATTCATCCTCAAAACCTCCCAAAACCACCCAAAATTCATCTCCAAAATGATCCAAAATTCGTCCCCAAAATGAGCCAAAATTCGTCCCCAAAATGAGCCAAAATTCATCCCAAAACCCACCAAAAACCCAAAATTCATCCCAAAACAGCCCAAATTCACCCCAAAAACCCCCCAAATTCATCCCAAACCTTCTGGCTCCCACGGAGGAGCCAGGATTTTAAAAAATCCAGTATTTCTATATTTCTATATTTAGGTATTTCTATATTTCTATATTTATGTATTTATGTATTTATCGATTTATATATTTATATATATTTATATATATTTATATAATATAAATAGAAAATATTTATATACTTTTATATTTTATAATTTTAAAATTTGTAGTTTTATATGTTTATATATATTTTTATATATTTATGTGCTTATATATTTTATATATTTATATTAAAATAGATCTATTTTTGTATATATTTTAATATAATTATAATTGTAATTCCAGCCTATTTCTTGTTTCAGGTGGATTTTCAAGTTTCCCTGGAATTTAATTCCCTTAAATATTCCCAATATTCCCTTAAAATATTCCCAATTTCAAACAAAGCAATCCCAGCGACCCCCGGGGGCTTTTCTGCTTTTCTGGAATTTTCCCAAATTTCCTTTGTTTGCTTCATGAGTGGAGGGGGGGAAATAGAAATATAGATTGATATAAAATATCCCAAAAACGCTCATCCAAGGCCGGGAAAAAAGGGGAATTTTGGGGATTTGAGGATCAGAGAGGCTCAAAACATGAAAATGGGGAATAATTGGGGAAAATTGGGGGGAAATTGGGGAAAATTGGGGGGAAATGGGGGAATTGGGGGAAAATGGGGAGAAATTTGGGGAAATTGTGGGGAAAAGAGGGAAAATTTGGAGAAAATGGGGGGGGGAATTGGAGGAATTGGGGAAATTTGGGGAAAAATTGGGGAAAATTGGGGAAATTTGGGGGAACTTGGGGGAAAATAGGAGGAAAACAGGAAAATTGGGAAAAGCTGGGGGAAAATGGGGGAAAATTGGGGAAAAAGGGGAAATTGGGAAAATTGAGGGGAAAATTGGGGGAAATGGGGGGAAAATTGGGGGGGAAATAGGGGAAAAATGGAAAATTGAGGGGAAATTTGGGGAAAATTGTGGAAAATTTGGGGGAAAGGAGGAAAAACTGGGGGGGAATTGGGAAAAAAGGGGGAAAATTGGGGGAAAAAGGGAAGGGAGAGAAAGGGGGTGAGAAGAAAGGCCGGGAGAAAAAAGGGAAGCTGGTGATGAGCACCCGGCTGGGGAGGGGAGGGCAAGGGGGGGTTGATGGCTTAATTACCATATTCAAATCTAATTAATTCCCCTTTGCATAAAAAGGCCACGGCCGGGCGTGGGACCAGTCTTGCAGATGGCGTCTCAGGCTCAGAACCATTTCGGGGCCGCCGGCCATCTTAGAGACACCGAGGAGGAGGAGGAGGAGGAGGAGGAGGAAAAGCGGGAGGAGGAGGAGGGTGAGGAGGAAAAGCAGAGGAAGGATGAGGGGGAGAAGGAGAATGGGGAGGATGAGGAGAAAAAGCATGAGGAGGGTGAGGAGGATGAGGAGGAAGAGGAGGAGAAGGAGAATGAGGAAGAGGAGGAGGAGGATGAGGAGGGTGAGGAGGAAAAGGATGAGGAAGGACGAGGGGGAGAAGGAGAATGAGGAGGATGAGGAGAAAAAGGATGAGGAGGGTGAGATGAGGAAGGTGAGGAGGAAAAGTGGGAGGAGGATGATGAGGAGGAGGATGATGAGGAGGAGGATGATGAGGAGGAGGATGATGAGGAGGGTGAGGAAAAAAGCAGAGGAAGGATGAGGAGGAGAAGAAGAATGAGGAGGATGAGGAGAAAAAGCAGGAGAAGGATGAGGAGGATGAGGAGGATGAGAAGTAGGAGGATGAGGAGGGTGAGATGAGGAAGATGAGGAGGAAAAGTATGCGGAGGATGAAGAGCATGAGGAGGAAGAGGAGGAAAAGGATGGGGAGGGAGAGGATGGGGAGGAAGAGGAGGAAAAGGATGGGGAGGGAGAGGAGAATGAGGAGGATGAGGAGGAGGAGGAGGAGGCTGAGGAAAAGTGGGAGGAGGATGAGGAGGAGGAAAAGGAGGAGGAAAAGCGGAAGAAGGAGCAGGAAAAGGATGAGGAAGAGAAGGTGGAGGAAGGAGGAAAAGTATGCGGAGGATGAAGAGCATGAGGAGGATGAGGAGGAAAAGGATGGGGAGGGAGAGGATGGGGAGGAAGAGGAGGAAAAGGATGGGGAGGGAGAGGAGAATGAGGAGGATGAGGAGGAGGAGGAGGAGGCTGAGGAAAAGTGGGAGGAGGATGAGGAGGAGGAAAAGGAGGAGGAAAAGCGGAAGAAGGAGCAGGAAAAGGATGAGGAAGAGAAGGTGGAGGAAAAATCTGAGGAAGAGGAGGACGAGGATGAGGAAGAGAGGGAAGAGGAGGAAAAATGTGAGGAAGATGAGGATGAGGAGGAAAAGCGGGATGAGGAAGATGAGGAGGATGAGAAAGAGGAGGAAAAGGAGGAGGAGAAGCGAGAGAAGGACAAAGATGAGGAGGATGAGGATGATGAGGATGATGAGGATGATGAGGGTGGCCCTGCCCACGGCATCAAGCGGCTGCTGAGGACACCCATGGTGGCCTTGGAGGGTTCAAAGCTGGGAATGAGGGAAAAATGCGGGAAAGGTTCCAAATTTCAGGGTTTTGAGGGCTCAGGCTCAGCTGGGGATCCCAAATCCAGGCCCATCACGGCCTTGGACGTTTGAAAACCGGGAATTGAGGGAAAATGTGGGAAAGGTTCCAAATTTCAGGGTTTTGAGGCCTCTCAGCTTCAATTGGGGATCCCAAATCCGCCCCCATCACGGCTTTGGAGAGTTCAAAGCTGGGAATGAGGGGAAAATGTAGGAAAGATTCGGAATTTGGGGCTTTTGAGGCCTCAGGTCAGCTGAGGATCCCAAATCCGTCCCCGTGGTGGCCTTGGTGGGGCCGGGAGGAAGAAGAGGTTTGAAAGAAGGGAATGAAGGAAAAATGTGGGAAAGGTTTGGAATTTGGGGCTTTTGAGGCCTCAGGATCAGTGGGGATCCCAAATCCAGCCCCATCACAGCCTTGGAGGTTTAAAAGCTGGGAATGAGGGGAAAATGTGGGAAAGGTTTGGAATTTGGGGCTTTTGAGGCCTCTCAGGCTCAGCTGAGGATCCCAAATCCGTCCCCATCACGGCCCTGAAGGGTTCAAAGCTGGGAATGAGGGGAAAATGTGGGAAAGGCTCCAAATTTCAAGGTTTTGAGGCTTCTCAGCCGGGATTGGGGCTCCCAAATCCGTCCCCAGGCTGGTGGGACGGAGCTGATCCCGATCCCGAAGGAGGATTGGGAATTTGTGTCCCCAAGGATGGGGGAGAAGGAACCCACAGCAAAATTCCAGCCCTGGGAATTTCATTGTCCCAGGGCTGATCCCACATTTCCACCTGGAAAACCCAACCTGCAGACACCCAACCCCATTTAGCATTTTTTTTTTTTTAGGGGAAAAATTTGGATTATTTCCCTCATTTTTCTGCTTAGGATGAAAAAAATCCTGCTGGAAAAAACCTCCCCTGGCTGCCAGGCTCACCCCGGGAAAGGTGAAAGTTATTTTTCCTAATGTTTTGGACAGCTCTGTCACGTGGAGGAGAAAAAAAAAGGGAAAAAAAAAAAAGAACTTGGAGCAGGGAGGACCTGAGGGGATGTGGATTTTCTCCCTTGACTGATTCCCGAGGATGGGATGAGCTGTGGCTGCGGGTTCTGCTCATCCCCACCCCCTTCCCTGCGCTGGGGGATGGGGCTGGAACCCCAAAACAGCTCCCAGCAGCAGCTGGAAGGGGTTAAACCCCAGGAAAATTGGGTTGGAAGGGGTTAAAATGCAGGAAAATGGGGTTGGAAGGTGTTAAACCGCAGGAAAATGGGACTGGAAGGGGTTAAAAACCAGGAAAATTTGGCTGGAAGGGGTTAAACCCCAGGAAAATGGGACTGGAAGGGATTAAAAACCCCAGGAAAATCGGGCTGGAAGGGGTTAAAAACCAGGAAAATGGGGTTGGAAGGGGTTAAAATCCAGGAAAATCGGGATGGAAGGGGTTAAAACCCAGGAAAATGGGGCTGGAAGGGGTTAAAACCCATGAAAATCGGGTTGGAAGGGGTTAAAATGCAGGGAAATGGGGCTGGAAGGGGTCAAAAACCAGGAAAATCGGGTTGGAAGGGGTTAAAAACCAGGAAAATCAGGCTTGGATGGAGCAGGAGGGGGAAGTGGAAGGAAATTCCCGTTCAGGAGGATTAAAGGATGGGTTTGGGTCGTGGAGGGGAGATTTTGGGGTGTAAATTTAAAGGGAAATGGGGGGAAAGTCGATTTTTTGGGATCCCGAACAGTCTGGTTTTCCACCAGCTCCAGGAGGGGGTGGGATCTGAACATTTCCCAAGAGGAATGTCAATAAAATGGGGATAAAAATGGGGTTTTTTTCCCACAAAACAACGGGAAAAGGATCGGGAAGGGGCCTCACAGCCGCTCCCAAATCCCTGCTGGAGGAGCCCGGGGGAGATCCCACATGGAAAAAGCAGTTCTGGCCAGCTGGAAAGGAGAGAAAAGCAGGAAAATCCCAAACTTACCCCATCCAGCCTTGGGAACGAGGAGCTGACATCGCAGCGATCCCACAGGGATGGGGTCGGAGCAGCCCGGCCCCTCAAACCCCAAAAAGCCTTTCCCAGGGAATCCCAGCCCGCGGCAGCTCCTGGCTGCTCCAGCCGGGATTTCTGGGATTTGGGGTCTTCCCAAGGCTCTGTTCCCGTTCCTGGTGAGGGATGGGGCTGGATCGGGGCGAGGTGGGAGTTCTGCTCTGCAAAACATGGAATGAGGGGCTCTGTCAGCTCCTAATCCTGACGGAGCACCTCCACATCCTGGGATTACGGGATTCTGGGATTATGGCATTCAGGGATTCTGGACTACTGGGATTCTGGGATTTTGAGATTTGGGGATTCTGGGATTCTGGGATTTTGGGATTCTGGGGTTCAGAGATTCTGGGATTTTGGTATTCTGAGATTCTGGGATTCAGAGATTCTGGGATTCTGGGATTCAGAGATTCTGGGTTTCTGAGATTCTGGGATTCTGAGATTCTGGGATTCTGGGATTCAGAGATTCTGGGTTTCTGAGATTCTGGGATTCTGAGATTCTGGGATTCTGGGATTCAGAGATTCTGGCGTTCTGGAATTCTGAGATTCTGGGATTTTGGGGTTCTGTGGTTCTTTGTTTCTGTGGTTCTGTGAGTGCTGATATTTAAGGAGCACACGGAATTCTGTTTCCCCAAATCCGAGCCTGGCAGGCGGGTTCCCAATGCGCTGGCGGGGCCGCGCTGGCTGCCAGGCACTCGAGGGACATCTGGCCACCAGCCCAGACCCTTCCCGAGGGGTCACGGTGGGGTCGGAACGTCGGGAAAATCCCAAATCCCATCGCTCCGGGAGCGGCTCCGTCCCAGCCGCGCTCCAGGAGCTCCCCGGGATTCCCCCCGACCCCCGGGGGACACTGCGAGGTGACAGCAGCCAGCAGCCTGGAGGGGACACCTCGGGAGCACAGAACATTGCCCTGCTGCTTTTTGGGGTTCAGATTCCCGGGTAGGACGAGCCCCTCTGTGGTTCCACCCTGATCCCACGTCCCTCTTTTCCAGGACGTTTTCCTGTCGGTTTTTAGGGTTGAGGTTCCTGTGTAGGATGAGCCCCTCAGTGAGTTTCCACCCCGATCCCACATCCCTCCTTTCCAGAACATTTCCCTGCTGCTTTTTAGGGTCGGATGAGCCCTCCCAGCAGGTCCCACCCCAACCCCACATCCCCCTTTTCCAGAGCCTTTTCCTGTAGGTTTTTAGGGTAGGATGAGCCCCTCAGTGGTTCCATCCCGCCCCACATCCATCTTTTCCAGGACACTTTCCTGTCAGTTTTTAGGATTCAGATTCCTGTGTAGGATGAGCCCCTCAGTGAGTTTCCACCCCGATCCCACATCCCTCCTTTCCAGAACATTTTCCTGTAGGTTTTTAGGATAGGATGAGCCCTTCCAGCAGGTTCCACCCCGACCCCAGATCCCCCTTTTCCACAACATTTCCCTCCTGTTTTTTAGGGTTCCATGTATGACAAGCCCCTCAGCGTCCCCCACCCCGACCCCCCATCCCGGGCGGCTCCGGGGAGAAGCGGCGGGGACCGAGGGGATGATTAGGGTGGCCCGCGGAGTAATTATCTCATTGGGCAACTAATACCCTTTCAAGCGGAGCGGGGTGGGGAAGCATTGTTCGGGCTGAGGGATTACATCAACCCGCCCGAGCAGACAATGTGCTCCCCCTGGGAAGAGGCAGCTCAGCCCCAGGGGGACGGCAGGGAGGCAGCGGCCCGAGCTGTCTCAATTAGCGACTGTCCCGCCGAGGAACGGGGTGGCGGGGGCTCCTCGGGGGGCCTGGGGGCACCTTCAGCATCCTTAACCCTTCCCGGGGATTTCAGCCCTGCGGGGACAGCGAGATGCCAGCAGGGTTGGATGTGTCCTCCCCTCCTCCCCCGCCGTGGCGTGGAATGGAAACCCGGCCTCGTTTTCTCGTTTTTCTGCCTTTTTTTTTTTTTTTTTTTTTTTTTTTTTTTTTTTTTTTTTGCCTCCTCACAGCCCAGCGCCAGCCCCTTCCAGCCTCCCCGCGTTGTCCTTGCAGCGCGTTGGGGACAGCGGGGTGGCGCGGCCTTGTCCCCAAGCCCAAAAAGCAGAGCGGGGAAGGACGACAGCAGCCCTGGCACAGGCACCGGGGGCACGGCAGCTCCCGATTCACCGGGGGCACTGCAGCTCCGCCGGGGGCACGGCAGCTCCACCGGGGCACGGCACATCTACCGGGCACGGCAGCTCCCGATTCACCGGGGGCACGGCAGCCCCTCCATCCCGGGGGGCACAGCAGCCCCTCAATCCCGGGGGGCACGGCAGCTCCACCCAGGGCACGGCAGCCCCTCCATCCCGGGGGGCACAGCAGCCCCTCAATCCCGGGGGGCACGGCAGCTCCACCCGGGGCACGGCAGCCCCTCCGTCCCGGGGGGCACGGCAGCCCCTCCATCCCCCGGGGCACGGCAGCCCCTCCGTTCACCGGGGGGCACGGCACTTCCACCGGGGGCACGGCAGCCCCTCCGTTCACCGAGGGGCACGGCACCTCCACCGGGGGCACGGCAGCCCCTCCATCCCGGGGGGCACGGCCGCCCCTCCATCCCCCGGCCCCAGCAGGCTCTGCCCAGGGCTGGGGACACTCCGGGTCGGCTCCGTGGTCGCTCAGGCGTGAGGCCACCGCGCCAGGTTAGCGGCGGGCCGAGGGGCCGGCCCCACCTGGCCCTCGCCATCCGTGGGGTGATTAAACACGGGGCTCCCAGCTGCCATACATTTTTAAATAAATGAATAATACATAGCGGGGGTGATAAATAAATAACGGCCGTACATTTGAACTTAGCCTCTGAGAAAATCCTTTTAATTCAAAAGGAGCGGGGCGCTCGGAAAGGGGAGCCCATGCATTTTGAATGGGCTGCCACGGAGTGTCAGGGACTGGCAGGGGAGACGAGGGGGGCAGGGAGGGAGAGAGGAGGGAAAGAGGGAAGGGGGAAGGAGGAAAAAGAGGGAAGGAGGAAAAAAAGAGGGAAGGAGGGAAAAAGAGGGAAAGAGGAAAAAGAGGGAAGGAGGAAAAAAGAGAGAAGGAGGAAAAAAGAGAGAAGGAGGGAAAAAGAGAAGGAGAAAAAGTGGGAAGGAGGAAAAGAGGAACAGCTTGGGGAGGAGGGAAGGAAGGAGGAAAAGAGGGAAGGAGGAAAACAGAGAAGGAGGAAAAGAAGAAAAGTGGGAAGGAGGGAAAGTGGGAAGGAGGGAAAGAGGAAAAATAGGGAAGGAGGGAAAGTGGGAAGGAGGAAAACAGAAGGAAGAAAAGAGGAAAAGTGGGAAAGAGAGAAGGAGGGAAAGTGGGAAAGAGGGAAAGGAGGAAGGAGGGAAGGAGGAAAAGAGAAAAAGAGGGAAGAAGGAGAGGAAGGAAAGAGGAAAAGAGGGAAGGAGGAAAAGAGGGAAGGAGGAGAGGAAGGAAACAGGAAAAGAAGGAAGGAGGAAAAGAGGAACAGCTTGGGGAGGAGGAAAAGAGAAAAAGAGGAAAAAGGGAAGGAGGAAAAGAGAAAAAGAGGAAAAAGGGAAGGAGGAAAAGAGGAAAAACTCAGGGAGGAGGGAAAGAGGAAAAGAGGGAAGGAGGAAATAGAGGGTAGGAGGGAAAGAGGGAAGGAGGGAAAGGGGGAGAAGGAAGTATGCCCATCCCAGTCCAGGATCCTACTGGGATTCCCCCCCTCGCCCTTTCCAAACCCCAGGAGCTGCAGAGGAAACTTTAATTCCTTGGGCCTGTGCCTGGCCAGGCTGAGTGGGAATTGATTGATGGGGCTGTAATTTAGGGCAGAACGCTTTAAAATGAGCTCCAAACCAACCCCGGGCACCAGAACAAACAGGAGCTGATTTATTCCATGCCAACCCGAGCTGGCAGCGCCCCGGGGCACGGGGTGAGCCCTGGAACGGGGGATTGGCATGGGAGCAGCTCCAAACCCTCTGTGGGGGTGCAGGGCACCCCTGAACCCCCCCAGCAGCAGCAGCGGACCCCAGAGCCCCCCAGGGCTGGGTGGAGGCCATGGGGATGGTGGCAGCGAGGGCAGGTCTGGGCATTCACACGTGCCCTGTGAGACCCCACTGGCAGCCCCAAAACCACCATAAAACTCCTCATTTGGGGTCTGAACCCCACTGACAGCCCTAAACCCACCCCAAAACTCCTCATTTAGGGGCTGAACTCCACTGGCAGCCCCAAAACCACCCCAAAACTCATTTGGGGTCTGAACCCCACTGCAGCCCCAAAACTCCTCATTTAGGGGCTGAACCCCATTGGCAGCCCCAAACCCACCCCAAAACTCTTCATTTGGGGTCTGGTCAGCACAAACCAGGCAGGGCTGATCCCACCCTCCCCTCGCCACCGGCAGAGCCCCCCAGCTCCACCCTGCCCCCAGTCCATCAGCCACGCTCCGAGGATGCCCACAGCTGGCACAGGGGGGGAAAATTCGGAATTTCCATCTCCCCCCATTGCAATATCCCCTGAGGGGGAGAAATTTCCATCTGCCCCCATCCCAGCATCCCCCAAAAGGGAAATTTTTGGAATTTCCATCTCCCCCCATGCCAACATCCCCCCAAGAAGGGGAAATTTCGATCTCCCCCCATCCCAAGGGGAAATCTCCGATTTCCCCCAGTCCAGCATCCTCCAAGGGGGGGAAATTTTTGGAATTTCCATCTCCTCATCCCCCAAAGGCGGAAATCTCCATCTCCCCCAATCTCATCATCCCCCAAAAGGGAAAATTTCCATGTCCCCCCACCCCAGCACCGCTGAAATGGGGAAATCTCCATCCTGCCCCCATCCCAGCAGGGAAATCTATATCCTGCCCCCATCTCCTCACCCCCTAAAGAGGAAAATCTCCATCCTCCCTCCATCCCAGCACTCCTGAAATGGGGAAATCTCCATCCTGCCCCCATCCCAGCCCCCCTGAAATGGGGAAATCTCCATCCTGCCCCCATCTCTTTTTATTCCCTAAAGAAGGAAATCTCCATCCTGCCCTCACCCCAGCACCCCTGAAATGGGGAAATCTCCATCCTGCCCCCATCTCCTCACCCCCTAAATGGGGAAATCTCCATCCTGCCCCCATCTCCTCACCCCCTAAAGAGGGAAATCTCCATCCTGCCCCCATCTCCTCACCCCCTAAAGAGGGAAATCTCCGTCCTGCCCCCACCCCAGCCCCCCCAGCCCTCTCCACCAGCTGAGTCCCGGCCCTGCGGCCCCGCCAGGTCCCATCTGCGGGCCCCGGCGCATTCCTGCGAGCGGCCCCGGCGCAGCAGCTGCCGGCCACAACCCCGAGCGCCGCCGCCGCCGCCGCCCGGCTCGTCTTGACCTTGTCGGTCAGGTGTTGGGAGAGCCGGGAGGGGGGAGGGACGGCAAAGGAAACAACAACCAAAAAAAAAAAAAAAAAAACCCAAAAAAAAAAAACAAAAAAAAAAAAAAAAAAAACCCAACAAAACAAAACAACAAAAAAAAAACCAACCCCAAACCCCCCTGGGTGCCGCCAGCCGTCGCACGGGGAGGGTTTGAACCATAATGGGGCCGGCTGGGGGAGCGAGGGCGAGGAGAAATTAGTGTCAGAGTGTGTGTGTGCCTTAAACAAACCTGCGCCGGGGTGACGAGAATGAGGGCACAGCCTGTGTATATATTAGTGATGGGATCTGACCTCGCTGGGAGGGCTCCTTCCCTCGCTCCGCTCCTCTGGGCGTGGGAAAAAGGCCTGGGCTCTTTTCACAGCTGTTCTCGCTGCTGCACTGAGCTAATGGAGGGGCTCCCCTCCCTCCCCTCCCTCCCCTCCCCTCCTTCCCCGCCGTCTTTTCAGGCCTTGAGCGCCAAAAAAAAAAAAAAAAAAAAAAAAAAAAAAAAAAAAAAAAAAAAAAAAAAAAAAAACCCCACTAAAAAAGGGCCCCCCCC